>NW_022885326.1:0-600000 GCF_011952205.1 Bombus bifarius
TTCCACGTCTCTATTCTATTCTCTGGATGATCTGAATTCTCGAGCAGTCGAGTGACGATTGATCTGTACAATTGATCGATTTCTTTTTACTACAGACATGCAAGAAATTCCGTCTTGGAGAGCGATGTTGCGAGTTCGAATGCCTGGACCATATAAAGAACATTACCGGAACTGGTAAAGTTTATGTCGTTGATGATAATAATTCCTCCACGACTCAGCAACAAAAGCTACTCTGGGTGATGAGCTTAATGGTGCTGTTGCGGCTATTTTAATTTTTCAACAAGGATCCAGATGGCGCCGTTGACGAAATTCTTTCATTATAAACGTCAACGATCAACATCAGCCATCAGGGAACGAAGAAGGTACGCTGTAACGTGTCTGAGTAATTATACCTCGAGGAGTACATACAGTTATGTAATGAAGATTCGTATGTGAGTGTTTGTTTTCTTATTTCTTTTCCCTTTGTTTCATTTGAATGGATTTTTGTACTCAAAGAGCGAGGTAAGATTACGTCAGATACGTTTTTACATATGCTAAAAAAATGGAAAATGATGACGATGAATCAATGACACGTAGAAAATTATAATCTATTGTATTGCTGTTATCTAATGGTGTTGTAGTTGACTGTATGGTGGATGTATCTAATGGTGTTGTAGTTGACTGTATGTTGTTCAATATTGCTATGAAACTCTTCTGATTCATTGTCACTTATACGAAGGATGGAAGTATACGAATTGGGAGAAGTCAGGTTGAGAGATGCAAGATTTATACGCTCGTTCTGTCAGTTATCCCAGTGTCTGTTACGCGATAGAAAATGAACGAACTGAATAATAAATGCATTATCGGCATGAAGATTGCTTGATGTAGGCCACCGCTTTTTTTCTATCCTTCCGATACCATTTTTCTTTTTTTTTTTTCGCGAAACACTTTGCTAGTCGTGAGAAGCAGCAATTCCCTTCTGCGAATCAATTACGGTTCACGAGAAATTGTATTATAGCCTGGAACGTATTCAAATTATCTTCAATTATTCTCGGCTGTTTCCATTTCCATTCGTCTCTTACGTAAGTACTCGTTTGATGTACGTACATAGTGAGACAGTAATCGTTAACACCTTTAATGTCTTCAGTATTATAGAATAAGACGCGAAAATACGTTGAAACCTGACTTTTAGATTCGCGAGACTCTATAAGGCTTCGAAAGTCTCTTGTTTCAGGCCGAATAAAAAATTGTAGATGAAGAATTGCATTGCGAGGTCTGTTAAGGAAAATTTTAAATCGTATCGTTGTAATAGGATTATTTCAGCGAGGGAAATTACGTGTTGCGTGCGAAGCCACGAGCTTTCTTTCAGGCTAATATACATAATTGTCCTATCGAACTTTCCATCTAAACCGTTGCGCTCACACGTGGATTTTGCATTTCAATTTTCTTACTTACAGTCCAGTCCAGTGAGACCAAGTTAAATTTTTCAGCCCTCCGAGGTAGAATATGTTTTATAGAGAGACGTACAACGCCATGAAGGGGAGACAGATCAATAAATTGGGTTATCTTTAAATTACTGACAATCATTTCATCGACGCGGTTTCACCGACACCGAGTCCCCCGGCAACGTCTGTCAAAGCTTATTTACCGATACACTGAAATCAACCACAATCATTTTACCGACCTCTTCCTTTGCTGACAGTTATTATACTCGCTGTCATATGTTATCGTTGATTATACATCTTTATTTACAAATTCGTTCCTGTGTATAACGAAACAAAGGAAGAAACGAAAATGATACGTTTCATGACGCATTGTTAAATTATTAATTAACGAGAATTACATATCTACATGAATGCTTTGAAATGTCAGTTATAATTCATGAAAATGGACACAAGCCATTTTACTATACATAAATAGAATTATAAAGACATGTTACGTACTAATGCTTTTACGAAATATATTTCTGTATACGTTTGACGTTTCTGTATTATTCCTTATGTGCTTTCTGCTCTTGTGTTTAGCTCGTCGGAAGTAAAAATACGTTAAGCGAATCAGCTAATCTATTCGAGCGTATCAATGGCTCAGTCTTCTCTTATGCAACTACCAAAAGAGAAGATAAGTCTTTGGTTATACAACATTTCATAACGTCCAAAGTAACGGGGCACTAATTAGTTGAAACTTTTACACAGATCAGATATCAGTCATCGTCTGTAAATACATTTATTACGATCGTTTAAAGTTTAAAGAAACACCGTTATAAAGTCGTAATACGAGACAAAGCGGAGAGAAAGTAAACTGTTGGATATATGACAAAATAATTCTATTTTAAATAAGAGACTGGTCAGCGTGGTTATTTTGTTTACAAAATCAAAGGAATTTAATGAATGTAATGGTAAGGAAGTAACTATAAGTGGCTGTTAAACTATTTTTATGCTTGAAAAGTAATTCGCAAAGTAATGTAAAGCAGTACTACTGAGTTGTACATAACCTCTTTCAGAATTTGTTCTTAACCTCTTGCTTCATAACTTCCTTAATTATACTCTTCAAACTTATTGACTACTTCGATGTTGTTACGAACAGAAACTGATAAAATATTAATCTTAAATATAGATTGAAATGAAAGCTTGTCACGTAAATATATATATATATATATATATATATATATATATATATATATATATATATGTACTACTTACTCAAACTATGGATCACATAACCTATACAAAAAAAAAAAAAAAAATTATTGTACACTATAAAGCAAGAGGTTAAATCTTTAATCTGTTAAGAATTAAATTTTTTATTGTAACTGCGAAAATTATAAAAGTACCAAGCGAAGCAAGTACGGAATATATGCGGAATATGAATCGCTCAACGAACCAAAGAGCGGCTCAGTGACAAAATTAGTAAAGTAAAGACCACAAATATTACAACATTATATTCTACCACAAAATAATTCTCTATACAAAAAAGGTACACAACGAATCGATTTTTCACAACGATAAGAGTCAACAGAACCAATCAAGACCAGGCGAGACTCTCATAAGACAACGATATCAGAGGGATCAAATCAGCGACTTCAATCTATGTTACAGAGTATAGTTATCAAGAAAAATTGCTCTTTTCATGAAAAGTATGGTAATGATACTCTTATAATACATTGTATATCTGGCAGTCGGATGTGCCCGTGGCCATCGGAAATGTAAAGACGACGCTTTTAGAAAGTGATAGCGCCATCGCGTTTTAAAAACGCGTTAGAAGAAGGACGGTTTCGCTATCCAAGGCGAATCGAAAAGTGTGCGTGTTGCGAGAATCAGAGTTGATCGAGACGTCGAAGCATAGAGTCGTTAGAATTGAGTTGCGAGTGTTGTCGAGTGTTAGAGTTGCTAGTGAGAGAGAGAGAGAGAGAGTTACCAAATAGTTGTCAAGTTATTTGTTGTAAATACGAGCGTTGCATTTAGTTTTCCTGTTAATCAAACATCGTTTCTCTGTCTAACTAATATCTGTATTTTCAATCCATTATTAATATATTCCGATATTACAAGTGGGGGCTCGTCCGGGATTGAATAAGACAGAGAAACGATACGATTTAACGGAGCTATTTGTGCGGGAGTAGAAAAGAATAGAATAAAATGGCAAACGTTGAAGACGAACGATTGTCGGGTGAAGAGGATTTGACGCTGGAGGAGCTGAGGAGTAAGCTCGCACAGATGAATCTGCCTATATCCGGTGCGAGATCAGTGCTGGTTGCCAGGTTGAACAGAGCGTGTAAACCTGGTCGATCTACTCCTAAGGATTCGAAGCGTGGCGAAGAACCAACAAACCAGCGAGATCTAAGAAGCAAGCAGAGAGCCGAACGCAGTCAAGAGGGAGAGGAAGACCTTGAGAAGCTGAGGACGAAAGAGCTGAGAGCGCGTTAGCTTGGGGTTGAAGGTAACGGGAAGAAAATCCGAACTACGCGCGCGGCTACAGGCGGCCCTAGAAGGAGACGATGTATCGTCGGAAGAAGAGAGCTCCGACGAAAGTGAAGGGGAGGACGATAAACAAGGCGCGCGAGAATACAGGAGAGGCACGCGAGCGGTGTATCAGGACCGCGATGAGTATCACCAGAAGGTATGCGTCGGTTCGATGTTGAGTCTTAAAGACGTGGAAGACTCATTAGAGAAATTCAGCGGGGATGATCTGCTGAGTGTAAATCAGTGGGTGGAAGACTTCGAGGAAATGGTAGAAGTGTGGGGTTGGTCAGACGCCCACATGGTGGCCTATGCTAAGAAATTACTCGCAGGCTCCGCTCAGGCCTTCGTACGACAAGAGCGATGCGCGAATTTCTGGGCAAAGCTAAAAAAGGCGTTGAGGAATGAGTTTGAAAATGTAGTAAGCGATCAACAGATACATGGCGAGTTATCCCATAGAAAGAAGAAAGCAGATGAGAGTCTGCAACAATATATGTATCACATGTGCGGGATTGCAAAACAAGGAAGGGTTGATACGCAATCCTTGATAGACTACATTATTCAAGGCATTCCCGACGAGGTCGCGAACAAGACTGTGCTATACGGAGCCAGGAATATCGAGCAATTAAAAGAGCGTTTCAGGCGCTACGAAGCGATAAAAAGAGATATGGAGATGAGGACGAAATTTGAGGAGCCGAAGAGTAGCAGGGTAAAGCCGATGGCGAAGCTGTCCGAAACCGAGAGGAACAAGGAACCCGGTCGATCTGGAGATGCGAGGAAGGCGCGATGCTACAATTGCGGTGATGCGGAGCACGTGTGTGCGGAGTGTCCGAGCAAGTCGAGAGGACCTAAATGCTTCAAATGTAGGGAGTACGGACACATCGCATCAAGTTGCGACAATTTGGGTGAGCCCTCAAAAAAAGTTTACAGCGTGTTTCGGTCGTTACAAACAAGGCGTGGTAAGGATGTTAAGATGGAAAATTTCGAATTGAGCGCGTTGATAGACACCGGTAGTGAGCTGACTCTAATGCGAGCAGATCAGCATGTGAAAATCGGAGCGTCCAGATTAAGTCGGGAAATCGTTGGATTTGGCGGTGTCGGTTCCGGAAGGAATTTTACGCTCGGGAAATTTTCGACGAACATTATTATAGACAATGAGTCGTACTGTATAACCATACACGTAGTTCCAGACACAGTGATGCAACATTCGCTTATTATTGGCGCAGACTTTTTGGACACTGTTGAAATAAGTATAAAAGGGGGAGAATCTTTTATTAGTAGAATAAAGGACGAAAATCCCGATGAGTGTCCGGAAGTCCTCAAGATAGATGTAGAGACACAGGCGAGTGAGATAGATTTGTCACACGTTAAGGACATGCAACATAGGCTAAAAAGAGATTTGAAGAGAACCAAAGCATTGCTAAGAGACGCTCAAACGATGCCGGAGAGATCGAAAGGTGACTCGACGGGTAAAGCAGCTTTACGACAGCTGAAGAACCAGTTAGAAGATGCAGAATGCGCTAGAGCAGTTGCAGTTAAAGCGAAACAGGCACTGGAGCAAGAACCGAATGAGACGCAGGCTTCGTTGCAGGAAGTACTGCGGCAACGTTCCGAAGCAGAAGATCGTGTTAATGTAGCTAGTCACGAACGAACTGAGCTACTGTCGCAATTGGAAGAAAATAAAGAAGAGTTAGCAGAAGTTTTGAAGAAGTATCGGGCAGCTGTGCAGCAAGTGTCGGAGGAACGGAGAATAGTGGCAAGACACGTGGTGATTGGTAAAGTGGACCACGAGATGGTGTCCTCGTCGGATTCTTGCGGCCAGCAGGAGGACTTAGCGAACATCACGAGGAGGAAGAATCTGGCTAAACAACAGCAGCAGGATGTTGTTGATGATATTTGCGAATTTACTGAGAAGGATAGCGTTGCGGGTGTGAGGGTTGTTTCAAGTTTTCGGATAGACTCGAAGAGAGTGAATGCAAGGCGAACGAAAAGACAAGGGAAGTCGCACGTGCGGAATCCCTCCAATAATATCGATACGAAGATTCGATATACAGAGGATGTGGATGACGAGGACGACGATGGGATTGTCGAGGACACGATGAACGTGAAGACCTTCGAAAAAGAAGAGATCATAGTCTCGGTAGATGGTAAGTTGTTAACGTCTTCCATGTACGAACCGAGCCTACGAAAATGTCACGATGCTGCCACGACGATCAAAGCCCCTGACAAGAGTGAAATGGGTAAACAAAGAACGGAGAGGAAGATAGAGGAAGAGCGAAAGAGGAGCAGTAGCATCGAGGACGAACAGGCCGCGGTGTTCCAAGAGGAACGAGATCAGCTGCGTGCGGACGCAAAAAGACGGATTGAGGAGATCCAAATCCGAAACAAGCGGGCGTATAACAGGAGACGCAAGAAGGCGACAGCATACAGGACGGGAGATCTAGTGGCAATCGAGAGGATGCAGAGGGGTCCCGGGCTAAAGCTGCATCCGAAGTTTCTTGGACCGTATCGGGTGATAAAAGTCCTGCGAAATGACCGATACATAGTGCAGCGAGAGGGGGAGCACGAAGGGCCACGTACAACTTCCACGGCAGCCGATCACATGAAATGGTGGAATGCTGACGATAGTGATGTAAGTGCGAGCGGCGATGATGAGCACATCTGAGGGCAGATGTGATTGTCAGGAAAGGCCGATTGTAATATCGTAGAATAGCTTTGATTGGAGATCGGCTGAAAATAGAAAAACCGTGTACGTCGTGTTTCTGTGGTTCGTTTACATTTAAGAGTGCCTACGTGACTAAAGGCACGTAGTTGGTAGTTCTTACATAGGTATGAGGGAAACAATAGACAACGTTAGAAGAAGGACGGTTTCGCTATTCAAGGCGAATCGAAAAGTGTGCGTGTTGCGAGAATCAGAGTTGATCGAGACGTCGAAGCATAGAGTCGTTAGAATTGAGTTGCGAGTGTTGTCGAGTGTTAGAGTTGCTAGTGTGTGTGAGAGAGAGAGAGAGAGAGAGTTACCAAATAGTTGTCAAGTTATTTGTTGTAAATACGAGCGTTGCATTTAGTTTTCCTGTTAATCAAACATCGTTTCTCTGTCTAACTAATATCTGTATTTTCAATCCATTATTAATATATTCCGATATTACAAGTGGGGGCTCGTCCGGGATTGAATAAGACAGAGAAACGATACGTGATTTTCTTCCCAATGGTACTGTACTTTCAAATTTTCCAGTATCCCTCTAAAAACAAAAAGTCGAACCTCGTTATTATTAACGTAGGCATTACAAGGAAGAGAAGTATTAGAAAGCAGCTCCTTTTTATTATGGATTTCTTTATAATCATGTAAATAAGAAATTCCGGAAATTTTTTCCTCAAGAATTTAATTCTTGTGTTTTGATTGATAATTATTACACTGCATACTAACTTTTCGCATACTGTTCGCGTCTAACAATTTCCTAATAATAACTACTTCAAAATTACATATGTTCTTGCACGAATTCAAAAGTACGTATGATACAATTACGATTGATTCTAAAATAATAATTATTTAAAGATATTAAGATACTAATTAAACGTTTCACTATATTTCAAAATCTGGAACAACAAATTTTTATTTATAAAAAATGAAACTGTGGTTATATATTCTTTGTCATGATGCTATTTCTTATTACCATGTCGACATTTTTTAAAATTCATTTTGTTATCTCTACGCAATATGAAAATTCATATACTGCTTAATATTTTTTACATATTATCCATCCACCGCATGATATCTCCTGAAAAATCAAAATATTAATGTTATATTATTACAATGCTTCTTAAATTTCAATTTTTGACAAATTTGAAATCCAATATATTTTGCACAATTATTATTTATCAAAAAATTCTAAGTTAGTAACTTTCTTTTCAAATGGCAAATAACATATACTTTGACTTACCTGTAAGTTTTTGTTCCTAATCATCATTTCCTCTTATAGAACATCATTATTGATCTTATAATTACTACCGGTGTCATAGATATTGTAGTGGCTACAACTGAATTAATAGAAAATGATAAATAACTGTGTATAACACTAACACATAACTGTGTATAACAATGACACATAACTTTTACTTACATATCAGTCGATAAGGGATTACTGTGATATCCTGTTGATGTTTCTTAAGGCACTTGATTAGGTGTGATACGGTATCATTCCTTATGGTATACTGTAGATAAGTATTTTAGAAAATGACAAGAATAAATCTAATTATTCAGAGGTTCCAGTTTCGGCTTAGACATAAATACTGAACTATAAAGTTCAAACGTGTAATTTCTGCCCTAACAGTTTTTGATCTCTATCTATATTATTACTCCTATATCAATTTTTTATTTCAAGCAAAAAGATACTCTTCCTAACATGGAGTAGAAGAAAGAAATAATTCAAGTTAATAAGTAAAGTTACTACCGATAAAATCATAGCATTATTATTTAGTCTAATTGAAATGTACATTGATGTGCTGTTTAATGCCTTTAAAGTTCATTCTTTGCAGTAAATGGCTTATTATTAATCGGAAAGAAAGACATAAAACGTACCAAGTTCAGCTGGTTTACCATCGACCACCCTGGTATGAGAGACGTTGCTAAAACCACAGTATGGTGGTCGCCAAGCCTTATACTTATACACAGTTTTTATTAAAATTTCTCTCTTCTCTTTGTTTGGATCGTCCGGACAGCAAACGATCGTAACATTGCCCTGGTATCTGCACACTGATCGTCTATAAAAATCGGTGGCTGTACGGTACTGTATCTGCCATATTTCTTGCAGAGGTTTACATTTTCTGTAGTCAAGGCACCTGCCTTCTTGATTGTCCGGTGTGGTACATTCTGGATCAAACAATTTTAAAACATTTATACAGTTCAAAGATGCGTAAGAAAGCGACACCGATTACTCAACTTTCGAAGTAAAAAGCCGATCAAGTCCACCGGATTGCCCTACAGACACGTATTAATCCGTAAGAGTTAGTCATCATGTTGATAATAATTATCTAAAGAAACTTTTCACGTGAAAATATAAAATTTTAATTGATTAGATATTGTGTTAGCCATACTTAAGAAAGAAAATGAAAATGAATGAAATGAAAGAAAAGGACTACCTTCAACCTCATTTTTTAAATAAACACTTTGTCAGTTTTGCGGTAAATAAATTCTTAGGAATTCAGAACAGTTTTTAGTGAATCATTTTGTTTCGACCGTTCGCGGAGAGACGCGATCGCGGGATAGCACGTCAACGAGAGTTGTAAGTTCCCGTTACGATTAAATAATCGACGCCACGAACTGATCGATCCCCTTATTTCGATTATGATAATAAGGGTAGTTCAATGAAATTCCACAGAATTAACACAAATAAATTAATGTTTATTTCAACAACTTATTAACTAGAAAGATATAAATGGAACAAAAAAAATGTAACTGCGTTTTGGTTGATAAGTAATGCGCGACATACCACATGTGTTGACGGTTCGACTTCTCGAAAAGTTCTGAACGCCTTTCGATTTTTTTCGTTTTTTCTGGAAGGCGACCCCCACTACGTTCGGATCACGCCACATTCTTTTACGCGAGGTAAAATACGGGCCACGAGTCGACGTTTCTGGAAGTCGCCCTGCTTAATGAACCATGCGCTTGCCACTATAATGTTTGTTTGCCGGGCAGACGCGACGATCCGTCTGCGACATTATAGTGCCGCGATCGATAGTTAAGAATATGACCTATGGTAAGCCGCATGGCGTAACATTCTCCCCCCGTTGAGAGGGTACCGATCAAACTAGCGAGGTGTGGTTGAAGTTCCCATCTTATTTCGTCTCGGTGGCTAGTTGTTCGGGTTTCTCGAGATCGGGTTGAATTGGCAGTGGGACAAGCCTTTTGACGCCCCGATCCAAAATGCTCTTTGCCGTCTGAACTGTAGCTGTCCGGATGACACCATCGGCGCCTGGATGAACCTTGATAACTCGGCCCAGAGGCCAATGCATGGAGGGAACGTTGTCCTCTCTGAGGATGACGATTGTGCCCTTTTGGATGCTGTGTCCACCCTTGCTCCATTTATTGCGGTTGGTTAGCTCGTTCAAATACTCCTTATGCCAGCGGTTCCAAAAATGTTGTTTAAGCTGTTGGATATGCTGCCATTTGGAGAGTCGGTTCGATGGAATGTCCCTGAAATCTCGATCACGTAAGCACATTAATGAATCGCCAATGAGGAAATGTCCGGGAGTGAGGGCTAGGAGATCATTTGGATCGGTGGAGATAGAAGTTAGCGGGCGGGAATTGAGGACTGCTTCTATTTCTATGATAAGAGTATTACGGTGTTAAGCTCATATGTTTCTGTTTCTCCACTCGCGCTGCGCCATAATATCCTTTGATATTTCCGATCCTCTGGTCGTACGAGGAATTGCCGATACATTTTCTCGATGTCGCCAGTGAGTACGTACTGATGAGCGCGGAATCTAATTAATATACAAAATAAATTGTGAATTGAGTCGAGAATATAGGATTTCCCCATTTTCATGATTATCGTGACTTTTGTATAAATATATTTTTTAAGATACTAATAACTAGGTACTTATAAATTAGTATTATCAATTATTTTGCATTTATAATTCCGCCTCTAGTATAAGTGTTAATTGAAAACTAACTTTATGTTTCAAAAAGTACTAGCAAAGTCGTTGAGTAACAAGCCACTGATGCTAACACAAATAGCATTGTCGTAATTAAATATTTCTAAATATTCATTTTTCATTTTGAACCTGTAGAAACAATTTATTATATATACTATTAGCTAAGTAATTGCATATTTAATTAAGTCGAAATATAAAACTTAGTTATTTTGATAATTTAGAAAATAAAAAACTGACAAACATTTCAATTTAATTTATGGTTGGAACAAAAGACAGTTATTTTTCATTAATTGAAATATTGCAATGCAGAGTACTTTCCAAAATACGCCGAGAGTATTCCTGATGGTGAAACGAGCGTTGCTTCATCGAACGCAGCTAAAGAAAACAACATCTATGTAGTTGGTGGTACGATGCCTGAAATATAGGGCGATAAATTGTACAATACCTGTACTATTTGGGGTCCCGATGGTACTTTGATAGCAAGACACCGAAAGGTAAGTAATATATTCCTTTATGGCTTTGAATTTGAAAATATTGGGGTGAAGAAAGTGACTCTATCTAGGAATAATTTAGGAATATACATATGTACATACGTATACTATAACCAATTCTATAATTTACGGTTTATAAAATACGTTATGATACGGGAAACGCCCATTTTTGTTGTAATGTGTTTGTTGTTGTATAAATTTTTCACATACGAAAATACTTATTTTTTCTCCTTTTTAAACATTATTAAATGATAAGATTTTTTAATAAAAGAAAGTGATAAAAACGCTGTCAGTTATTAAATAAAAAATAATTAAAGTTTAGGAGTTGGTAACTTTGATATTAAATTACAAAAGTTGCAGCAATAGAATTAGCTACCACATTTTTATGTTATTAGGTACATCTATTCGACATCGACATTCCTAATAAGATTACTTTTCGAGAGAGCGATTCACTCAGTCCTGGTAACTCCCTAACGACGTTCGATGTGAAGGGCTGCAAAATAGGTATTGGCATTTGCTATGATATTAGATTCGAGGAAATGGCACGCATTTATCGGAACAAAGGTACAGTAACTTAATCGATCAATACTTAACTAGCAAAAAATTAAATATCTTTCTTAAATATATTCTATATAAAATTAATGTAATCTGTAACTCTGTATAAAAAGAAGCTTAATTTAAAAAACCAGTATATTTGCTGAAAATGAAACAAATAAAAGAATTAAAAGCACAATAAGAGGACTGTCCTCGCATATTCAGAAATGATGGAATGTGAACCGTGCAACTACGAAGTTAATTGGTATTCGGTGGCTTCATATTTCCTGCTTCTCTGGGTTAGGTTGCCAAATGCTGATATATCCAGCGGCATTCAATATGACCACTGGACCATTGCACTGGTCATTACTTCAGCGTTCCAGAGCGAATGATAATCAATTATACGTTGCCTGCATATCACCGGCTCGTGTTCCTTAAGCAAGTTACGTCGCATGGGGACATACACAGTTGACCAATCCCTGGGGAAAGATTCTTTACGATTTGGAAACTCAAGAGAATATGGCAGTCACCGATATCAAAAAAAAAAAAACTGGCGAACCGTGTGTTACCACAACGAGACACGCGATGCTATTTGTCGCTTTAAATTGTGCCGCAACTCGTTTTTGAGATCTTTGCCAGGGGCGCGTTAAAATATGCTGAAAATATATTTCTGGCTTTTCTGGGGTTTAACTGAAATATGACAAATAACGTTGTAAAACATATGTACTTATGACTTACAGAGTAATTGAGTGTACAAAATATATAGTATACAAAATAGCCAGCGATTTAGGGCTTTAAAAGATCAAAAGAAAAGAAAAGAAAAGAAAAGAAGAAAGATAATATGTTGTGGCA
The DNA here is from genome assembly GCF_011952205.1 of Bombus bifarius. Classification (NCBI taxonomy): domain Eukaryota; kingdom Metazoa; phylum Arthropoda; class Insecta; order Hymenoptera; family Apidae; genus Bombus; species Bombus bifarius. Next base: position 12,464 of record NW_022885326.1, read on the forward strand.
GTCTAAGTCGATCTAAGAAAATAGATAAAGGGAGGGAGGGGCAAAGCTAGTTAATCTGGAAAGAATCCAAGCGTCAATTTCAAGCATTTACAGAGAATCAAGCGGGCTGGTTAAAGTCGTGAGTTGAGCAATTATCCCGCGTTAGGTTCAATCAGGTTAGTCCCACGCGAAATTGATCCAACCATGCGAAAACGAGTGTATTCTGATTTCTGTCGCAGATACTTCTGGCTAGTGCAGTACCTACACGGTGGTTGTTGAAATAGCCGCTTCTCATCTATTTTCCGCAGCGCGGACATCATCCTTTGATCCCTTACGACTAACGAAGTTTTCGAAGATGTACGGCAGTTTGAGATTCTACTTGAAAATGATCATGATTGCGGTCTGTGTGCCGTCTGCTCTTCTTTTTGTCCTTCCGTTAAAGACTGGTAAGTTGATACTGATTAATTATGCGATCGAAACCATATATAATGGCTACAAAAATGCCGCTAATATAATATTCCTTCTTTCTTGTATCTGTCTGCCTCTCAGGTCGTTTTACTAATTACAATAAGTAATTTCGACTTCTTTGCGCTCTCTTTTAACGCATTCGAGACCGAAAGAAATTCATATCAGTCAGTAGGCAAGGGTATAATATACATATTTTATATATAACTTATGTAGTAATGTATATATCATGTTAATTTCATATTTTTTTCAATATAGAATTATTATATATGTCGGGTTTACATTAGAATTAGGGTTAGGGGCGTGAAACGAATCTTCGTTTGGGTTACACGTTGTCGTTATGCAATAGAGAAGACATTGACTAGTGCAAATACGATTATTACAGAACCGGACAAGTAACCGTGGTAGTTAGGTACTCGAGAAACTAATGACAATGATCCTAGGTTCAATAACGAATCCGCGGTCGACGGGATGATAGATGAACGTACTCACAAAATCAAAGTCGGACGCGTAATATTCACTGATCGTAAAGAGTTACTCCTTTCATCAATGAGATCGCGAGCGAGAATGCCTTCCCGTCCCGATGATGCCACAGAGGAAAACTATAATGTGGTGTGTCTAAGGATACGAGATCCTCGGGTTCGTCGAGAAAAGCCTTCGTTCAGAAAGTAAGGGAAATTGGCGTTGCTGCTAATTGGTCAATCTCCATATCGGTGGTTAGAAAAAGATGCTAGCCGCCCTCGAGGGAAAGTTGCTAGTGGGAGACGACGCTCGTTGAAAAATATGTCTCCCCTATCTTCCCGTAGTTGGGACAAAGACTGTTTGTCTGTTTGAAGGACTTTAGTTAACTAAACCTTAAGATTTATAACGGGCCCTCGGGCTAGCCGAACATGTACTGCGGAGACGCATCGACATCTGGCAATCATATTACTCGAAGAATAGGGTCTGCGTGTGGCGAGCCACGGGACAGAAACCGTTGGAATGTTTACTGTCGCGTGTCGCCACGAATATTTCTTTTAAGGAGAGCTATAGAATTACTCCATACCTTTGTTAAACAAAGCGTTCATCCCGTAACCGCGGCTACGTTCGGCGACTGACTGTCGCCTCGAGCCCAAGCTCATTATCAAAACTCTTGAACAATTACAATAGCATTGAATAACTACAATTGTTCATTTACAGACTCCGGTGTTCTTTCATCTCCGACATATATATATATTTTTTACATTTGTAGTTGCGCACAGATTTTATTAAAGAAAAGTGTTAACAATGTGTTTTCATGATTTATTTCTCGCGACTGACTTCCATTAATCCCTAATATTCCTGTCGCTATACGCGTGTAAATCTAACATGGCTGCTCGTAAATGTCCTCAGTAAAGTTATAGTGACGGGTCTTTACTTTTGTTTAATATCGAAGTAATTTTCCGTCTGCCGCTCGTTTTTCCTTATTCTAACGCAATTAGAACATTTATTTATTAATATTGCTTTAAAGTGACAAAAGTATTGTTCGTGTGAATATACGTATATATATATATATATATACGTATATATATTTATGTTGTGTGTCATTTTAATACGGCTAATGTTTTGTAATTCTTCGATTGCGTTATTTATTGTTTTGAGTATATATATACGTATACGAATATATATATATATATATATATTTATGTTGTGTGTCATTTTAATACGGCTAATGTTTTGTAATTCTTCGATTGCGTTATTTATTGTTTTGAGTATATATATACGTATACGAATATATACGTATATATATATATACACGTATTCATATGCATATTTCTCTTGGCAGTGTAGTATTCATACGAAATGAAATGTCAATTATTTATTTATCCTTTACCGGAATGTAGGCTAGTTTTAAGTATGTATCTTAGATTATCGGTTTGATAGAATTCGCACACATACATATATTTCTGACAATGTAACCTTCATTTCTTTAATAATACAATATTGTATGTTTTATGTATTCGTTAAACTATTAGTTTTTGACTTCATGTATACTTATATTTCATAAATTGATAATATTGTATTTATTGCATAGTATTGGAAGCACTGTCTCTAATATTTACTAGGTTATTACATGTTCGGCATATATGTTTATACTTATATGTAACTCTCCAAATTGATTGATTGAAATATATTTATATATATATATATCCTGGCGTTTCAATTATTTTCCCCTTTTGTAGTTATTCTTATTTCCTGGTTTATTTAGAATTGTGTGTATATGTATTTTGTTTATTGGTTGGATCCGTTAATCGCCCTCGTTTTGTTAATCCTTCCTTTCGTTTCGTTGTGCCGTGTGTTCGTTTGTGCATTCAAATCCTTATTCGCGTGTTTTGTATAGAATGGTTTTCTTGTTCTTGTTACGGCGCGTGCGGAGCGCGGGACGTGACATCCCCGCCCTTGGAGTTCAAATTTCCAAAGGAAATTTGACTGATGGTATCTCTGAGTTCGCTCAAGGCGGACGTAGATGTCGTTGGTAGTTGAGTGACTACCGGTGTTATCGATATCCCTTGAGGTTGTACTGTTTGATCATCGATATTTCGTCTTCTTTTGAGGTATAGTAGCGGGTGGGTGACTGAGCCGCATATTGCTCCTAATAGGGCGATTCCGCATTCGTAAGTTTCACGTAACTGGTATCCGTGTGCGGCTATATATATTATTGTCTTGATTAGTTTAAATATTGCGAGTATTCCAAATATTGCTGCACTGACAGTTCCAAATTCCATAAAACCAGTCCATAAGCTTGATACGGTATTTTTCGCTATTGTCGTTAATGTGTTTTGTCCATCATTCCCAGGATGTTTACTGTTCCAGGGACGATTGTTTTTCCTGTTGCTCCTCTGGCTAATGCGTTCAAGACTGCAGATTTTCTGCCGGGAACATGACGTGGTCCCGTAGTGCATCGAGGTCTTTTGGGTATACATTCCGCTCGTGGCCAACGACGATGGTACTGAATATCGCCACGTTTGGCGCACGTCCGGGCGGAGTTCCTGTGGTGCGACTCCTTTGCCAAACGGGTAGTTCCGAGTAGCATTTTGTTGTATGTCGTACCTTTACTTGTACCGGAATGCATTTGACTATATGGACCGCTTCTCCTGCGATCAAAGCCATGTGTCCTGGGTTTTGGTTATGGTGTATGCAAATTCGTCGGGCGGTAAGTTTGCCAAGCTTAAAGCGTTCTCTATTGGTTTCTTCTGTGTGGTGTATCTTTGTGTCAGTGTATCATGGTATAATGTTTTCATTTCTCGAGTTTATCAGAAATAGGAATAACCTTTTATAGAAAAAGAAAATTTTATATTTATATATATTTGTTAAGGAAATTCGAGGATATGGGAATACAAATTATTGCCTACATTTCCCACACAACAGTTATACATCTATATTACTCTCTGAAGAACGTCTTGCACGCACGCTGGTCGCCAACCGACTATCCTAGATTCTTCTAACATTTGGCAACAGTCTTTTGTCTCCACCAAGACCTTGACGCCCTCTGGCCCTTACACACACACTCTCATGTACAGTGTAAATGTATCACTTCCCTAACAATGTTATATTTTTTTTCTTTTCTTTTTTCTTCTTCCCCTTTTTCTTTTTTTTTGTTTTTTTTTTATTGTTAAAACCTTTGTTTTATTTTAGGTTTTACGTACTTGTTATCAGTGAAAATAAATATTATGAATACTACTTGGATTGTAATTATATACATATATGCGTACGTATTGGTAAGTAGTATAAATGAGATTTGTTTTATTGTTATAAATATATAAGTATATATCATCAATAGGAATAAATATCACAAATGTACCTTGTTTTCGAGTATATATATATATGTGCGTGCAATGGTAAATATGACGGCTTATTTTTATGAGTCACTTGCATTATCAATGGAAGTGAATGTTATAAATATCGCCTACTTTACAACATGCGTGTATATATATATATAGTGGTGAACATAAGTGAAAATTATATGCATAGTTATAAATGTTGTTAGTTTACAGGTGGATAGCATCAGTATTTGGTTTCGTGAGTGGCGTACAAATACTTTGCAGTTCCACTGTGTGGATTGCTATTCATGTTCTTCCATCCGTCGTTCAGAAAATGGTTGATGAGTTCGCCATCAGTTCTGTACACACATATAAAAATAGTTAATGTATATATGTAGTATCGTGAGTGAGAGGCCTGGGAGTTGGCGGGTGAACCGCGTGGAATGTCGCGAGAGCCGAGGCGTTTGTTTTTGATCGCGTAGTTTTGGAAAGAGGAGACCTACGTGATCTTGGCCACGAGCGGTTGCCAAGGGACGGGAAAAAAGGAATCAACAAACAGAGTTTGCGAGTGGCGTTACCGAGAGAGTGTTGATTGCATTTTGTGAAAGTCGAGTCGTTATCTAATTATTTAGTTGTGCTGTTTTCTGTACGTTTGGTGTGAATAGTTCAGGTTGAACAACAATCGTTTTTTTCTGTCCGATTAACATCTGTATCATCCATTCCTTGTAAATATATTATATCACGATATTACATATATATATTATTTATTTTTTTTATATATATAATTTTCGTTTGGATCTGTTCCTTTGTACGAATACTGTATCCCTGTATATAATATAACATATATAATATGTTATAATTATGTTAGTTGTTATTTATTATATATATTTTCCTTAACTCTCTCCCCCTTTTTCTTGTGTTTTTTTTTTTTATTAGTACCTAACATTGCTATTATGATGCTGTATTGTATTGCATTGGCTGTTATTTGTATGTGCGCGCGACGAATTTTTCAACATGGTCGCTCGCGTGTCTCTTTGGTATGGCGTTGGTTTAATGTCAACAGTAACGTGTTGTTGAAATAACTAATTAATTGTTAATCACTATAATTTTATTTAGTAGTGTTTTGTAATATTGTTTTGTGTTTCATGATATTGTGTGTGTCAATACCGTGTGCTACTTTAATGCGATAGCATGGATTGTATTGTTACCGAATTTCAATAGTCATTGTTTCGATTATACGTGACTTGCATTTATGTAAGTCTCGTTTAATTTAGTTAATGTTTTGTGTATTGTGTTACCAGTTATTTCGTGTAGCATAACTTTATTCCTTTGCACCAAGTTCAGTCATGTCTTGTCGTTAATATTTAGTTAGTCTATCTTGATTAATATATATATTTAACAAATATTTAAGAAACAATGGCGAGTGTAGTGGAATCGTTGAACGAAGAAATGGTTTTGACATTGTCGGAAAAGCTTAAAGCATGGGATGAGAACTTTCGCGATATGAGTGCAAAACTCGCCGAATTACAAAGGGGCTTATTCGAACTTAAAACAAAACAAGAACCTAAAACACCCGTATCGCCGCCGACAACGCAACAAGAGACGGTCCAGCCGAGTGGACATACCCAGCCAATTAAGCTAAAAGATGCGATCGAATCGGTGCCAGTGTTTGACGGATATCGACCATCGGTATTCCACTTTTTAAGAGCTTGTGAGCGCGCGCGAAATATGATTCCCAGATATCAAGAACCTCAATTGGTAAAATTGTTAGTAAATAAGCTCCGTGGACAAGCGCTCCTCTCCATCGAAGACACAGAATTAATGAGTCTAAACGATTTCGGAAACAAATTAAAGGATCTATTCGGCCCAAAGAAATCTCTTAACGAATATAAAGGGGAATTAGGAACGATATTTCAACGACACGGGGAAGACATATTACATTATATGGATCGCGTTAGAAATCTTAGATTGGCAATAGTGGACGGAGAAAGAGGCGACTACGGCATCATATCCCCCGATATCCAAGATACTATAGATTGGGAAACGAAAGAAGCTTTCGTTAAAGGACTTCCGAACGAGGTATATGTGCGAGTAAAAATAGCAGGGTACCATACTTTAGAAGATGCGTATCGTCAAGCCGTCAAAGCAACACACGAATTGAAACAAATAACCGATAGAACGCGACCCCAACGACCGACACCCTCGAACTATTACAGACGCGACAACGCACATCCTTCGAACACTAACAACAATATCAGGAACAACCGCCAAGATCGAAGATCGCTACCTCCATCGCGGAATTTTTTGAATTCTACAAGACAAAATATCACGTGTAACTATTGCAAAAAACCCGGGCATCTAGTGAAAGACTGTTACAAATTTAAAGCCCGAGTAGATGCCGGATTAGTCGTACCCTATGCTTCGAGACCATCGGGAAACCAAACACGTCCTTCGGGAGAATGGGGCGAGCCACGAAGGAACGATACGCCGAATCGCCCAAGAGTACAGGCGGCAACCAGGCGACCGGCGCCGACGGCAACAAACAGAACAAGGACAGCCACCCCCGCGAGATCGACTCCACCACCCATAACGAGAGACAGAGCGAACGCAATGCCGACCATAAGATCGAACGAACAACCACTAAATATTGTGGGGGAGTCATCCCACAACCAAACGAGGTCACAGACAGAGAATCCAGAATCTCAAGGCAAAAGGAAAAGAGTGAAGCACAAGCAACCGGCGAAGGAAAATCATCAGGAGTTGAATTCAGATTCGGAAGGCGACCTCTCCGAATTATTTCAATAAAATTTAACGATTCCCCAACGACCCCAACTGCACGAATAGTTTCCCCAGATCTAAAGACTAAGACGAGTTTATTATTAGACTTTGGATCGGAAATCAACATTATCAAGAAACCTGCTATACTCGATTCAGCCATCATCGACGAAAAGGAATCAATCGAAGTGCGAGGAATTACGGCAACGAGCCTGCTCTTCTTAGGGCAGACGATAATACAGGTTGCGGGCCATCCGCTTGTTTTTCATGTAGTCGATGATTCATTGCTAATCGATCAAGACGGAATCCTAGGATCCGAATTTTTTGCAGGTTGAAAGGCTCGTTTAGATTATGAGGGAAAACATATCAGATGGGGAAATATTTATATTCCCTTCGATACTAAAGAAAAAATAATTATACCGAAGCGAAGTTCAATAACGTGTTCGATTAATATCGCTAATCCAGAGATAAAAGAGGGATTTATTCCAAGAATCGAGCCGAACAAGGGAATCTATTTTGGTAATGCAGTTGTGAGGAATCATAAAGGAAAAGGTTACATAAGAGTAATAAATACTACTTCGAGAGATTACGTATTTACAACACCAACGATGGTAATTAAAGAATTTGAAAATCCCCCCCCCCCGCCCCCGCTTCCTAGGACAGCGTGCAATACAGTTCTAAGATCGGAGGAAAGTAGATACGATAAAATAAATGAGTTACTACGACTCGAACATTTGAACGAAGAAGAAAAGGAAAATGCTAAAAAATTGATTCGTAATAATCAAGATAGGTTTCATATTCCAGGAGATACATTGGAAGCAACCGAAGTTCTGGAACATAGGATAATTACAACGGATAATATACCCATCAATACTAAACAGTATCGATATCCACCAATACATCGAGAAGAAATAAATCGACAGGTCCAAGAACTACTAGATACGGATGTAGTGGAACCATCAATATCTCCATATAACTCCCCGTTATGGATTGTGCCCAAAAACCCGATTCGCAAGGAAATAAGCGCTGGAGATTAGTCATCGATTATAGAAAATTGAACGATAAAACGATTGGCGATGCCTTCCCACTACCCAACATTACAGAAATATTGGATCAATTAGGAAGTGCAAAATATTTTTCCACGTTTGACTTGGCATCGGGCTTTCACCAGATCCGTATGTCACAGGAAGATGCCCACAAAACTGCATTTTCGACACCATACGGGCATTTTCAATTCAAAAGAATGCCCTTTGGATTAAAAGATGCCCCAGCAACATTTCAACGTTTGATGAATTCAATATTATCTGGTCTGCAAGGAATAGAACTATTCGTCTATCTGGATGACATAGGTGATTTATTCCGCGTCTCTCCAAGAACACGAAATTAAATTTAATAAATTAATGGAAAGACTGAGGAAAGCTAAATTACGATTACAACCTGATAAATTTTCACGACCAAAGAGGGCGAAAAATATCAAACAATTTCTGGGACTAGCAGGATATTACAGAAGATTTATACCCCGATTTCCCCAAGGTCGCGAAACCATTGACACAACTATTAAAGAAAGACACTCCCTTCAAATGGACAGAAAATCAAGAAAACGCATTCAATAATTTAAAGACAGCGTTAGTGACGAAACCCATCCTGCAATATCCAGACTTTTCTAAACCCTTTAACCTTACTACAGACGCATCAGGATATGCAATAAGCGGTGTACTGAGTCAAGGGCCAATCGGAAAGGATTTGCCGATTGCGTATGCCTCAAGGCTATTAAATCCCGCCGAACAAAACTACTCTACCATAGAAAAGGAGTGTCTGGCAATTGTTTACAGCGCAATGCACTTCCGACCGTATCTTTACGGAAGAAAGTTTACCATCGTAACCGATCATAAACCTTTAGTGTGGATGCATTCTATCAAAGATCCTACTTCAAGAATTTGGAAATGGAAATTAAAGTTATCGGACTTCGAATTTGATATTGTATACAAAGAAGGCAGGGCGAACGCAAACGCAGACGCATTATCTAGGAACCCTCCGGAAGTTTGTTTACCAATCAGAAAGAGAGAGGAAGTCTCACCGATTCGCTATCCTGTCTCAAAAAGATTCGAAATAGATACGTCAACCGAAGACTCTCCCATATTCGAAGCTAAACCACACGTCTTGCCTCAATCCAGTGATTCTAAAAATCAAGGAAAGGGTTTTACCCGAAAACATTTTACAATAGAAGAAACTCCCATAAAATATTTAGACCAAGCATTAGCAGAAATCGATGTAAGTACAGATAGAGAAATAACCAATCGAGAAAAAGAAGGCACGGATACAACAAGCGAAAAAGAGACCTCCACTGTAATTCCAGAACTAATTCAACAACGAGAAAAGGACACGAGACCTACGATAATTGCGGAACTAAGAATTTCAGAAACCCGAGACTCAATTGCGAGAGTAAATGACCATAAAGTAGTATTTATAGATATACATGGCAATCCGATAGATAAAGGAGCCTTAGAAATGAAGGAAACGGGAAAATTACCTCGTTATGAAGATTTAATGTTAGAAAAAGCAAGATTGAATTACAATTCTGGAAAATACATTGTATTCCTACCGATAAAGGAAAATAGAAATATTCCAATTGTTATTGAAAATTTATTAAACTCGCTAAGATCTCTATTAGACGCAGTAAATGAAAAACAGTTAACTTCGTTCAGCATTAGCAAAGGAAACTTGGAGGAAATACCCTGGCGATATACAATCAGAAAATTAAAGGAAATATTTATGGAAAAAACCTTAACCATCACCATTTGCACTGGGGAAGTAATTACCCCATCTGTGGAAGCGCGGAACAACATAATACGAGAAAAACATGAATCAAGCGTAGCAGGACACAAAGGAATAACAAAAACTTATCAAAGAATACGACAACATTACTATTGGGAAAATATGAAAAAGGAAATTCAAGATTACGTAAGAACATGTAAGGAATGTCAATTGAAGAAACTCACAAGAATAAAAGCAAAGCAACCAATGGTACTTACAGACACACCAGGTAAAGCGTTCGATAAGGTTAGTATGGATATTATAGGTCCATTACCAAAAACCCAAAAGGGAAACGAATATATATTAACTATCCAAGACTTATTAACAAAATACTCAACTGGGATTCCACTAGGAGGAATCTCTTCAGCCGAGATAGCGGACGTTTTTGTAAAGCGATTTATTTGTCGTTTCGGGTCACCGAGAGCTATTCTCACTGATCAAGGAACGAACTTTACATCCTCACTAATGAAGAAAGTAGAAAAGAGATTCCGCATCAAACAATATACCACGACTGCATATCATCCACAAAGTAACGGTTCAATCGAAAGATCTCACCACGTGCTGATAGAATATCTCAAATTATACATTGAAAATTCCGAAAATTGGGACGAATGGGTAGAATTAGCTATGTTTTCCTATAATACCTCTGTACACGAAGGAACGAAATTCTCCCCGCACGAATTAGTTTTTGGACATCTAGCCAGAGAACCTACTGGTGAAGTAATAATCGAAGAGAACATGGAACCAACTTACGCAGAATATCTCGAAGATCTGTTCGATAAAATTAACACCGTACAACAAATGCCAAGAGAAAATTTGATAAAATCCAAACTAAGATCAAAAGAATATTACGACCGACGAATCAACCCCCAAGATTTTAAAACAGGAGATTCGATATATCTACTAAAAGAACCCAGTAAAGGAAAATTCTCCGATCAATATACTGGACCATACAAAGTGCTAGAAATCTTGCAGAACCAAAACGTCAAGATCGAAGTAAAAGGGATTCCGCGAACGGTGCATTTAAACAAGTTAAAACTAGCGCATAATCGAAATAAGCAATGAATAAAGCGATTTCAGTGGGCAACGTAGTGCGGTAGTATATGTTATAGTGCTGTTCGTCGAATAATACAGATATCGAACACCTAAAAGGAAAAAGGAAAATTATTATACGTGTTTCAATTATTGCTTAAATATAAAACGTGTTAACTCAATGAACAATTAACTAGTGAAAGTGAAAGTTACCTTGTGAACAAGTGATCAACATACAAGAAAGTGTACGTGCAAGTATAGGTTATGGATCATTGTTCGTGGAACACAATGTATGACAGCTACCTAAAATAAGTGAATAAATTAGTTTCAATTGTCTCGGTGCAAAATACAAGGTTACTAAATGTTATAACTATATTATGGATAAATCAAAAGGAGGTGTAACACTGTTCGTCGAATAATACAGATAGCGAAAACCTAAAAAGAAAAAGGGAAAATTATTATGTGTACTCCAATTATTGTTTGAATATACAACATGTCGATTCAATAAATAATTAAAAGAGGGGAAGTGAAAGTTACCTTGTAAACAAGTAATCATCATACAAGAAGGTCTACATGCAAAATAGGTTATGGCTCCCTGCTTGCGGAACACCATGTACCAGCTGAAAATAAACGAACGAATTAACTTCAATTGCCTTAATGCAAAGAGCAGCATCGCTAAATGTTATAACGGTGCTGTGGAGGCGTGGCACTGTTCGTCGAATGACACAGATAGCGGAAACTTGGAAAAAGAAAAGAAGTTTATTACGAGTGTTCCAATTACTGTTTGAATGTAAAACGTGTTAGTTCAACGAATAACGAAAACAGTGAAAGTGCAACTTACCTCGTGAACAATCAATCACCATACAAGGAAGTGTACATGCATGGATTTCGCAGATTAACAAGAAGAAATAAAATAGCTGATAAATATAGAAAGTGGTTAGAAAATAATTAAGATAGATTAATTGAGAGTTAGTAATAAATATAACCGGAGTAAAAGGATATTTTATTATGTATTAATCTACGTAGTATTGTTATATTATTATATCTAACATGTAGAAATGGATTTTGTACGCATATATGTATATAATTCCAATCCAAGTAGTATTCATAATATTTATTTTCACTGATAACAAGTACGTAAAACCTAAAATAAAACAAAGGTTTTAACAATAAAAAAAAACAAAAAAAAAAGGAAAAGAGGAAGAAGAAAAAAAAGAAGAAAAAAAAAGGAAAGAAAGAAAATATAATATATATAAATATAAAATTTTCTTTTTCTATAAAAGGTTATTCCTATTTCTGATAAACTCGAGAAATGAAAACATTATACCATGATACACTGACGCAAAGATACACCAGACAGAAGAAACTAATAGAGAACGCTTTAAGCTTGGCAAACTTACCGCCCGACGAATTTGCATACACCATAACCAAAACCCAGGACACATGGCTTTGATTGTTATTTAATAAGGTTTTGGGTTTAGAAAATAACGATTCACTTAGATTCGTTTTCTCCAATATATTTCAGTCTTATAACACGTCTTACCACACAGGAATCTCCAAGTCAATAGAACAACGTGGTCGACTTCTAAGACAAAAGAGCGTCGTTAGAAGTCATACCAACTTAGCTTGTAGTAAGCAGCGATTGTACCAACTTAACATTTCTCAACACTCCCCTTTGATCGCTAGTTTCTACAAGCCCCATAGCTTTGGTAAATTGCTGAGTCTTAATCCTATTTAGGCCTTTGGTGAGAATGTCAGCCACATTCTCAGGACTAGGTACATAAGTATAATCTAGTATCCCCCTCGATACGCAGTTCTTAACGTAAAAGTAACGCACTTGGACGTGCTTAGAACTCTCAGCAACTATTTCGTCCTTTGACCATGAAATAGCTCCAACATTACCGCAGAATATCTTGCAGGGGCGAGGGCAATATGACAGTTGACCCAATTCCTTTAACAGTACAGAAATCCACACTGTTTCCCTTGCTGCTTCCTGCATTGCCACAAATTCCACTTCGCACGTCGATCCGTGGGGGATGGCATTATAAATAAGAGTAGCAACATAGCGTAGCGCTCATTATTATTTTAATCATTCTTTGTGCTCATTATAATTTACGTACCATATTGTGCTCATTATTTTTGTATTCATTCTTAGTGATCATTGTTATTACGGTTCATTATTATTTTGTTCACTCTTTGTGTTCATTGTTACTACGTTCGTTATTGCGCACGTCACTGCGTTTAGAAATTTTGTATAGTATTTTGCGTTTCGGGGTCTTTAGTTTTTCGGTCAAGAAAAGAGAGCCGCGACTAAGTAAAAAGAAAATTTTATCTTTGAAGTCCTCATTTCATCGTTTAAACACAAACGCGCATTGTAATTGCGGTATTAATCCAGCTAAGTGAATTGCTCAGTCTGTATTAAAATAGATAAATAAAGTAAAAGTTGATAGTAAACTATATTCGAGTTCAAGTAATAAACCCAACAAAAACTTCGACGACCACCGGAGCAGCTGAGGTAATGGCACCAGACAGCACCTACTCCTCAAGGTAAGAAAATTAATTTTGAAAATTTCCTTCTTCTCTGGTAATCTCGTTGCCCTCGAGAATTGAATTAGAACTTCCTATCAACGATCTCGTTTTATTTTCGTGAACGGTTTTGAAGATAGAATCATTGTTTAAGCTTTTAACAAAAGAGTTGTCCGCTGTGTCGGCTTGTGCGAACGGTGTTTTCAGCTACTGAAACACCCACTGATCTTCGCATTCCTCCTCCCATTGTTGGCAAAATATTGCCCGTCTTTGGGCAAGGCTAGCGAAATCACACAAATCCCGCACAGAAAGGACTATTAAATACATCGTCGGGGTCAATCGAAAATTAAGAGCAATACCGGCATTGCTAATAATCGATATTCTTGCCATCGTGCATGCGATTGTAAGAGAGAAATAGCAGAACAATTTCCCTTCGGAAATTTAACCAAAGGATCGTTCGCTGTGTTGGCTTGTGCAAACGGTGTTTTCGATTATCAAAAAAACACCCGTCGATCTTCGCATTCCTCCTCCCACTGTTGGTAAAATACTACCCGTCTATGGGCAAGGCTTGCGAAATCACACGAGTCCCACACAGAGAGGATCGTTAGAATCATCCTCGATTATTAAACTCAAAAGGCAAGAAAATCGTGATAAGAGAATCCATCGTAGTAAATGAATTGAGTTTCGGTTCTAACGGCAAACTATTACAGCGAAATTAAAAGAGAAGAAGCAGTCAAACGTAAAAATAAATTTATATAAAACCAATCGCGGGGAGACGTAATCGCGAGGAGAGACGTCAACGGGGGTCGTAAATCCCCGTTACGATTATAACAATCGACACCACGAATTGATCGATCCCCTGATTTCCGTTGAGATAATAGGGGTGATTGAGGTTGTATAACACTGTGATTCACAGAATTATAAATTATATATTTCCAACACTTGGATTACACTGATGTAGAGAAATAAATAGTTGACAACTTGTCGCACGAAGATAAGATGCATATGTACGTTAGAGCAGGGCTCTTATAATTAGATTTAGTGTATTAGTGGACGTAGCACTATAAGATATTTAGGAGAGGAAGTGTATGCTCGACAATACCGAGACCGACTCTCGCGTTATGCTTAGACTGCCCCGCTGGGCATTAGCGTATACTTAGTAGTTGACTTTTCCAACGATGTAGAAGAAGTGAAGTTGAGTGACGATGCTGTGTCGGAGGAAAGCTAAGGATGGGTGTGTCTAGCGCACGGGACCATCGGATTTGTTGGTGCCGATGTTAGTTAAGAGAGTGAGGGAAACAGGCTTCGCTGTTAATTGGTTAAACGAAGGGTCTTAACCGCCCTCGAGAGAAAGTGGTTAGTGGGAGGAAAGTTGCAGCGTACGTGAGAAAAACTAACTTTCCCTTGTCCCGCCGTGGTAGACAATAGTCTTTAGAAATTCTTCGGACACAGATGTTTGTTTGTTTTGAAGGACCTTAGCAGGCAAGTGACTCGGGTTCATGACGGGTGCTTAAGGCTATTGAGGGTACGCCGTACGGAAAAGCGGACATCTGGTGTCCGTCTGGCCCGCGGTATGTGACCTGGGCCAGGCAGAGAGGCCCGGCGTAACACGGCTAATAAAATATATATAAAGGTAATAATCTAAGCAATTCTACATTCAAATAAAAATCCGTTCAACGAGGACAAATATTTATTGTTTCCAGCTTTAATCCTCTCCCGTGCCAGTATCCCTGCACATAACAGGTTAGCCGAAAAGTGAAATTCGTTTACCAGTTGCATTAAGCGTCAGTTAACGCTACCAATTAAACAAAAAATAATAAAATTAAGATATTTTGAAATAGTCCTTAGACTATTTCTGGTGGCAGCAACTACCGTATTAATTAGAAATCTAAATCAGTATCACATACACAATAATACCATTTCAATTTATTTCCCTTCAGATTAAATTCAAACTCAACAAAAAAAAAAATTTTCAGTAAAATTCAAATTTAAAATTTGATCGATGTCAATAAACTAATAGGTAACATTAGTGTTAGTAAATATTTTTGGTGGCAGCGGTGGGACAGAACAATTTACTAACTGGATTAATACCGCAATTACAATGCGTGTTCAAAGATAAAATTTTCTTTTTACTTAGTCGCGGCTCTCTTTTCTTGACCGAAAAACTAAAGACACCGAAGCGCAAAATACTATACAAAATTTCTAAAGATGAGCGCAATAACGAACGTAGTAACAATGAACACAAAGAGTGAACAAAATAATTATGAACCGTAATAACGAAGATCGCAATAATAATGAACAAAGAATAATGAACGGTAATAACAATGATCACTATAATAATGAGCGAAGAATAATGAGCGTAATAAGAATGTTTACCAGAATAATAATGAGCAGAGAATAATGAACGAAGAATAATGTAATAAGAATGTTCACCAGAATAATAATGAGCAAAGAATAATGAACGAAGAATAATGAACGTAATAAGAATGTTCACCGGAATAATAATGAGCAATGGACGTAATAAGAATGTTCACCGGAATAATAATAATGAGCCCTGCTCTACGTTGCTTTGCTTATTTATGCCATCCCCCACGGGGTGGTGGTCCGCTGGGGGTACGCTTATGATTGTTTTTGCGATTTTGATGTTTTTCCCTTTCTTGTTGTTTCCCTAGGTTTCGGTGATCGACGTTCGAACAATGTTTGCGGAGGCATTTCCATCAGAGGTTCCTTATTATTATTATTTTTCTTCTTCTAAATGTCTTTTGTTTTTATGTATGATATATATATATATATATATATATATATATATATATTTATATATTTTTTAAATGTGATATCTATTTTATGGTTGTTAAATATATGTATTTTAATTTTATATTTCCCCCTTTTTAATTGATTATATATATATATTATATATATTATATATATATATATATATATATATATATTTTACATTTGTAGTTGCGCACAGATTTTATTAAAGAAAAGTGTTAACAATGTGTTTTCATGATTTGTTTCTCGCGCCTGACTTCCATTAATCCCTAATATTCCTGTCGCCATGACGCGTGTAAATCTAACATGGCTGCTCATAAATGTCATCAGCAAAGTTATAGTGACGGGTCTTTAATTTTGTTTAATATCGAAGTAATTTTCCGTCTGCCGCTCGTTTTTCCTTATTCTACCGCTAGTAGAACATTTATTTATTAATATTGCTTTAAAGTGACAAAAGTATTGTTCGTGTGAATATACATGTATATATATATATGTCGGATCACGATTCGAATTTTGGGCGCGCGACGACTCTTCATGTGGACTAGCCATCGTTTCACAAAGCCGAGACTTTATTTACACGTATATACAGGTCTATCACTAAGCTTAACAAATAATAAGTACAACTAATAATAAGTCTAACAAACACTAAGTCTAATGAATAATACGATCTACGAATAATTAAATTAAATAATACTGTTAGCAATGTTTGAGTTCAAACGAATCCACGGTCACCGGGATAACTCCTTACTAAGCGAAACTAACTTAGGCGCAAATGCGAAATGCGATCGTCGAAAATGCTCGATGTATCACTCTCCAAGGCAATCGCAAGAATGCCAGCCTCGTGGAGATTTTTCTCCCTGTACGATTGCATTTTGTTTTCTATACCCGTTTGGAAGCATCGAGAAGGTTCCAAACGCCGTTGCTAGGCACACTCGTTGGAAGCATCGAGAAAGTTCCAAACGCCGTTGCTAGGCAGTTTCTGCCTGGAGTTTTGATTACTAATACAATGTATGTCCCATTGCATCGGCACCTCCGAGGCAACATCACACGTGGCTCGGCCCGCTCTCGAGGCCGCATGCCGCCACAACCACATTTCTCGGAAAACACATACAACCACTCCAGACATCCGTTAGATAAAACATCTATCCCGTGACCGTGGCTACGTTCAGCGACCGATTGTCACCTCGAACCCAATCTCGCTTATTACAAATCTTAAGCAATTACAACTATAATAAAATCTAGGCTAAGGTACTAGAGGATGTTCCCAAAATTTCCAAGGAAGGGCTTCGGCTTTCCTTTCATCTCCGACATATATATTTATGTTGTGTGTCATTTTAATATGGCTAATGTTTTGTAATTCTTCGATTGCGTTATTTATTGTTTTGAGTAGTTTATTTTATAGAGTATTCGATAATATAAATATATATATATATATATATATATATATATGTCGGAGATGAAATGAAAACCGGAGCCTTCCCTATGCAATTTTGAGGAAGCCTTTTAATGCTTTAGCCCAGATTTTATCATAACTGTAATTAAGTAATTGTCATCTGTAATTGTTTGACATTTGTGAAAAGCGAAAGTGGGTTCGAGGTGACAACTGGTCGCTGAACGTAGCCACGGTCACGGGATAAACGTTTTGCCTGACGAAGGTGTGGATCGGTTGTATTGTTCTCCCTAGAAATCACATAGAATTGTACTTTAGAGATGTCGATATAATGGGACACACGTTGTATGAGGAATCAGTCTCCAGACAGAAACTGCCTAGCAACGGCGTTTGGATCTTTCTCGATGTTTCCAAGGAGTATATAACAAACTTCTGACAGATATTGCCTAGCAACAACGATTGGAACCTTCTCGATGTTTCCAGCGAGAATATAACAAACAAAATGCAGTCGGATTACGAAAAAGATTTTATGCAGAGAGGCATTCGTGTGATCGCCTTGGAAAGTGATACATCGAGTAATTTTTTCCGAGTGATTCGGCAAACGTATTTTTGTGTTATAAAATTGTTTAAAGTTTTCCCGTTGACCGTGGATTCGTTTGAACCCCGGATCATTGTTTATAGCGTAAATTAAATTCAATATTTGTAAATTTATCAATCGTTAATTTTCATTATTCGTTAAATTAGTAAATCGTAAGATATATTATTCGTTTCTTTTATTGTTCGATAAAACTTATTATTCTTTAATCTAATTAATAATTTAATTTATCATTTGTTAATCAATCATATCATTTATAAAAATTCATTATTCATAATATTTGTAAAACCTTGTTTATTCGTGTAAATATATTCTCTGTTTTGTAAAACAATGGCTAATTCAAACGAAGAATCGTTACGCGCCTTAAATCCTAATGTTAACCCGACATCAGAAGTGGGATCAAGCCCAAGTGTCACTTTGGAACAACTCATGAAAATCATGAACCAGATGACTCAGCCTAGGGAGCAAAAGTCGAGTATGGAACCTAAGGATGTAACGTTGTCACGTTTTGATCCTGAAGGCACGGGCGCTGATCCATTCGCGTGGTGCTCATACACAGATGTGATTTTGAAAGACTATCCGATGCAAGATAGTGTGTTACTTTCTGCTTTAAATCGTGCCCTAAAGGGATCTGCTGCACATTGGCTTTCACAAATAGTGCGCGGTGGAAAACTTTCCTGGCCAACGTTTAAGGAACAATTCCTTTCGCGTTTCGGTGGCAGAGAGACAGCCGCCACGGCATTAATAAGGATGTCCAGAGAACGACCGACGGAGACCGAAACTCTAGGAGCTTACGGTAGTCGCCTCCGTTCCATGTTGCAGATCAAGATGCAAGATCTAACGATGCCCGAAGTACTCAATGCCTTAACTCTTTATATGCTAAACTCACAAGATCAACGCTTTCATCGATTAACGCTCGCAAATAATATCAAGACGGAGGAACAATTTTATGAAGAAATGAGAGCTTATCCTTACAACGATCTGCCGGCAACTTTGTTAGGAAATACATCGGAGGAACCTGAAGTTAAACGACGCAAGTTATCGCATTACCGGGTGAAGTGTCATTATTGTGGTACTCTTGGACACAAAATAACGGAGTGTCGCAAGAGGATGCGTAGTGAACAGCGGAAGGATACAAAGGATACAAAGGATACAAAGGATACACAACACCAGGAAAGAAACCGTCCAGCTTCATCGTCCAAGGTGGTTTGCTTCAAGTGTCGTGCGGAGGGTCATATCGCACCTGATTGTCCACAACTGCAGAACAGAAAATCCGGCTTCAAGAATGAACGTCGAGTCGACTCCTGTGTGGTAGAGCCTCCAGCTGGTAAATTAAGTCATCTGGGTGAGTCGTACCCATTTTATTTCGATTCCGGAGCCGAATGCTCATTAATCAAAGAATCCGTAGCTTCGAAGTTTTCTGGCAAACGAACGACTGATGTAGTAGTAATGCGAGGCATAGGGAATACTTGTGTCAACAGTACATCTCAGATTTTATCCACTGTATGTATTAACGGTTTTACATTGGAGATAACTTTTCATGCCCTTTCTGATAATTACTTAAAATACGATATCATGATTGGTCGTGAAATTTTGAGCCAAGGTTTTGACGTGAATGTTACACGAAACAGTGTCGATATTTGTAAGACAAAAATAGTTAACGCTTGTAGCAGAGTCGCGGAAGATGTGATCAACATCAATGAGGTCGACACTGATGTAGTTGGTAACGATAAAGATCGATTGATTTCTGTTCTCGAGAAATACAAAGAGTCATTTATTACGGGTTTTCCGCGGAATCGTGTAAATACGGGTCAATTAGAAATTCGTTTAATTGATCCCAACGTTACCGTGCAACGAAGTCCTTATAGACTCAGTGAGGAGGAGCGGGGAATAGTTCGAGAGAGGATAGGTGAACTGATCCGAGCAAAAATCATAAGACCGAGTAATTCACCATTCGCAAGCCCTTTATTACTTGTTAAAAAAAAGAACGGTTCAGATAGATTATGTGTAGATTACCGAGCATTAAATAAAAACACCGTCGCGGATCGGTACCCTCTTCCTCTCATAGCTGATCAGATCGCGAGACTGAGAGGGGCGAAATACTTTATAAGCCTGGATATGGCCAGCGGGTTTCATCAAATTCCTATTCACCCGAATTCGACTGAATATACCGCGTTCGTTACTCCTGATGGTCAATATGAATACATGACGATGCCGTTTGGATTGAAGAATGCACCGTCTGTTTTTCAGAGGGCCATTTTCAATGCCTTAGGTGATCTTGCTTATTCATATGTTGTCGTTTATTTGGATGATGTTTTAATTATTGCCGATACGATAGATCAGGCGTTAGAAAGATTAAACACCGTCCTAGATACCCTCGTAAACGCCGGATTCTCTTTCAACTTTTCTAAATGTTCTTTCTTGAAGACGTCAGTACTTTATCTGGGTTATGTGATTCATAACGGAGAAGTCCGACCAAACCCAGGTAAAGTACAAGCCTTGAGCTCTTTGCCCGCACCAACGACTGTTACACAGCTCCGGCAATTCATTGGTTTAGCTTCTTACTTTCGAAAATTTGTTCCTAAATTCTCACAGGTAATGAAATCTTTGTATGCTCTCACTTCCGGTAGCAAGAACATAAATTGGACGGATAAACATGAAAAAATTAGGCAAAAAGTAATTTCTATTCTGACCAATGAGCCGGTGCTAATGATTTTTGACCCCAAATATCCAATAGAACTACATACGGATGCTAGTTCCGAAGGATTTGGGGCTATCCTAATGCATAGGGTCGAAGGTAAAAATAGAGTAGTTGAGTATTATAGCAAGCGGACTAGCCCTGCGGAATCTAGATATCATTCTTATGAGTTAGAAACGCTGGCAGTGGTAAACGCCATCAAGCATTTTCGTCACTATCTGCACGGTCGGGAATTTCTTGTTGTCACTGATTGTAATTCTCTGAAGGCATCCAGTGACAAGGTACATTTAAATGACAGGGTTTACAGATGGTGGGCTTACCTGCAAACTTTTACCTTTGACATTATGTATCGGGAAGGCAAACGAATGGCTCATGTAGATTTCTTTTCGAGAAATCCCGTAGATCTGGATCACCGTACGATCAACAAAATTGTAGAGAAAGAAATCAATCTATCTGAAATCTCCGATGATTGGTTGTTAGCAGAACAACGTCGCGACCCACAAATCTCTGAGATCGTCCGTAAGTTGCAAAATGAAGAGCTCGCGGAAGATATTGCGAATACGTATGAATTACGGTCTGGTACACTCCATCGGAAAATACAGAGAAAAGGTAGAACTCTTTGCTTGCCCATTGTCCCAAGGGGTTTCAGGTGGTCCGTCATTAATCATGTGCATCAGTCCATTATGCACTTAGGTTGGGATAAAACGCTTGAGAAACTATACGAGTATTACTGGTTTGAAGGAATGGCGAAATATGTTCGCAAATTCGTTGAGAACTGTCATGCTTGTCGAGTTTCGAAGGCTAGTTCAGGTAAAGTACAAGCTGAACTACATCCCATACCTAAGACCAGCATACCCTGGCATACGGTACACATGGATATAACGGGTAAATTAAGTGGTAAGAGTGACTCGAAAGAGTATATCATTGTTTTAGTTGATGCTTTCACGAAATTTGTATACCTGTATCATACTCGTAAATTAGATTCCTTTAATACCATTATAGCACTTAAGTCCGCTATATTTTTATTCGGCAATCCCTGCCGGGTAATAGCAGACCAAGGAAGGTGTTTTACGGGTAAAGATTTCCAAAATTTCTGCCAGAATAGACATATTAGACTTCACTTAATAGCAACTGGTGCGAGTAGGGCCAATGGACAGGTAGAGCGTGTTATGAGTACGCTGAAAAATATGTTAACGACGGTGGAAACGACCGGGCGATCTTGGCAAGACGCGATTGGGGAGATACAACTGGCCTTGAATTGCACTACCAATCGTGTAACCAAATCAAGTCCTCTGGAATTATTAATTGGGAAGGCAGCTAGGCCCTACGGTTTATTGTTGCCTGATAATATTGAGGAAAAGGAAGTAGACATCTTCAATGTAAGGCAACAAGCGATACGGAACATAGAGACTTGCGCCAGTTATGATAAAGACAGGTTTGACAAAACGAAAGCGAAGATAGTTAGGTTTAATCTCGGTGACTTTGTGTTACGTAAGAACGAGGAGAGAAACCAAACGAAGCTAGATCCGAAATTCAAGGGTCCATTCGTGATAACGGAAGTTTTAGAGGGGGATAGATATATTTTAAAAACTCTAGATGGCAAACGGTCATATAAGGATAGACACGACAAGTTGAGAAAGATGCCAGATGGTTGTATTCCTGCTGAGTTGGATGTCTGCGGTGATGACAGCGACGGTGATAATAACGATGCGAGCACATTGATCTCTGGGAATCATTAACGCCGCATTGTGGTCATAGTAATATACCCAGTGTAGTGTATGCGCCTTTTATAATACTCCCAGTGTAGTGTATGCGCCTTTTATAATTCTCCCAGTGTAGTGTGTGCGCCTTTTATAATTCTCCCAGTGTAGTGTATGCGCCTTTTATAACACTCCCAGTGTAGTGCTTGTATTTTTATAATATCCTCACTGGTGCCCTGCGCTTCTATAATATCCTCACTGGTGCCCTGCGCTTTCTATAATATCCTCACTGGTGCCCTGCGCTTTCTATAATATCCTCACTGGTGCCCTGCGCTTATTATAATATCCTCACTGGTGCCCTGTGCTTTCTATAATATCCTCACTGGTGTCTTGTGCTTTTTGTTATGCATCCAACGTGGTTATGTGATTCAACAAACTGAGATCTTTGTGTGGAGTCGAAAATGATCTGTCGTGTCATTGCGGTCTGACTGGTGATTTACGGAGTGCAACTGGTACTTTGAATACAAACTATAACACTAATTTGAGTTCTTTTTCATTTCCTTGCTTGTCAAATTTTTGAACAGAGCTTTGTTGCTGAATTGGACCCTTGACTTATTTGGAACATCTAATCGAATGGTAAATAATATCAGTTACACCGAGTCTAATGTTAAAACTCTGTATTTTAGCTGCACACGAGGACGTGTGATAGTCAGTATGGCCGTGTCGGAGATGAAATGAAAACCGGAGCCTTCCCTATGCAATTTTGAGGAGGCCTTTTAATGCTTTAGCCCAGATTTTATCATAACTGTAATTAAGTAATTGTCATCTGTAATTGTTTGACATTTGTGAAAAGCGAAAGTGGGTTCGAGGTGACAACTGGTCGCTGAACGTAGCCACGGTCACGGGATAAACGTTTTGCCTGACGAAGGTGTGGATCGGTTGTATTGTTCTCCCTAGAAATCACATAGAATTGTACTTTAGAGATGTCGATATAATGGGACACACGTTGTATGAGGAATCAATCTCCAGACAGAAACTGCCTAGCAACGGCGTTTGGATCTTTCTCGATGTTTCCAAGGAGTATATAACAAACTTCTGACAGATATTGCCTAGCAACAACGATTGGAACCTTCTCGATGTTTCCAGCGAGAATATAACAAACAAAATGCAGTCGGATTACGAAAAAGATTTTATGCAGAGAGGCATTCGTGTGATCGCCTTGGAAAGTGATACATCGAGTAATTTTTTCCGAGTGATTCAGCAAACGTATTTTTTTGTGTTATAAAATTGTTTAAAGTTTTCCCGTTGACCGTGGATTCGTTTGAACCCCGGATCATTGTTTATAGCGTAAATTAAATTCAATATTTGTAAATTTATCAATCGTTAATTTTCATTATTCGTTAAATT
The DNA here is from genome assembly GCF_011952205.1 of Bombus bifarius. Taxonomy (NCBI): domain Eukaryota; kingdom Metazoa; phylum Arthropoda; class Insecta; order Hymenoptera; family Apidae; genus Bombus; species Bombus bifarius. The sequence goes on from NW_022885326.1 coordinate 36,396, forward strand.
AGTAAATCGTAAGATATATTATTCGTTTCTTTTATTGTTCGATAAAACTTATTATTCTTTAATCTAATTAATAATTTAATTTATCATTTGTTAATCAATCATATCATTTATAAAAATTCATTATTCATAATATTTGTAAAACCTTGTTTATTCGTGTAAATATACTCTCTGTTTTGTAAAACAATGGCTAATTCAAACGAAGAATCGTTACGCGCCTTAAATCCTAATGTTAACCCGACATATATATATATATATTCCTGGCGTTTCAATTATTTTCCCCTTTTGTAGTTATTCTTATTTCCTGGTTTATTTAGAATTGTGTGTATATGTATTTTGTTTATTGGTTGGATCCGTTAATCGCCCTCGTTTTGTTAATCCTTCCTTTCGTTTCGTAGTGCCGTGTGTTCGTTTGTGCATTCAAATCCTTATTCGCGTGTTTTGTATAGAATGGTTTTCTTGTTCTTGTTATGGCGCGTGCGGAGCGCGGGACGTGACAACTGGAAATGTAACGCACTACCGTTTAAGCGTCGAAACAAGCAAAATAGCTCGCAAATCGCGAAGATTTCGTCGATTTCGATGAAATCTAGCCGTCATTTCCTTCCCGTTGGAGATATTTCGACGTTTAAGCGCTCGTTGAACTCCATTTTACACTGCAAATGCAATGCACTACCGTTTAAGCGTCGAAACAAGCAAAATAGCTCACAAATCGCGAAGATTTCGTCGATTTCGATGAAATCTAGCCGTCATTTCCTTCCCGTTGGAGATATTTCGACGTTTAAGTGCTCGTTGAACTCCATTTTACACTGCAAATGCAATGCACCACCATTTAAGCGTCGAAACAAGCAAAATAGCTCGCAAATCGCGATGATTTCGTCGATTTTGACGAAAAGTAGCCGTCATTCCCTTCCCGTTAGAGATATTTCGACGTTTAAGCGCTCGCTGATGTCACGTCCAGCGCTCCGCACGAGCCGTAACAAGAACAAGAAAACCACTCTATACAAAACGCGCGAATAAGGATTTGAATGCACAAACTAACACACGGCGCTACGAAACTAAAGGAAGGATTAACAAAACGAGGGCGACTAATAGATCCAACCAATAAACAAAATACATATACACACAACTCTAAATAAACCTACCAATAACCGACTTGCAATTTGAAAAACTTATGGTTCAATATAATATAAATCCAACCAGTATAAAATAAAATAAATAGAACCAGCTAATGGATTGAACGAGTTACGAACCAAACAAATAAACCAGGAAATAAGAATAACTACAAAAGGGGAAATAATTGAAACGCCAGGAATACATGTATATATATATATATTTTAATCAATCAACTTGGAGAGTTACATATAAGTATAAACATATATGCCAGACGTGTAATAAACTAGTAAATATTAGAGGCAGTGCTTCCAATACTATGCAACAAATACAATATTATCAATTTATGAAATATAAGTATATATGAAGTCAAAAACTAATAGTCTAACGAATACATAAAACATACAATATTGTATTATTAAAGAAATAAAGGTTACATTGTCAGAAATATATATATATGTGTGCGCATTAAATCAAATAGTAATGTAAGATATATACTTAAAACTAGCCTACATTCCGGTAAAGAGTTATAAAATAAGAACTACATTACTGTTTAGGAAATTCGAGGATTTGGGAATACAAATTATTGACTATATTTCCCACACAACAGTTATACATCTATATTACTCTCTGAAGAACGTCTTGCACGCACGCTGATCGCCAACCGACTACCCTAGATTCTTCTAACATCTGGCAACAGTCTTTTGTCTCCACTAAGACCTTGACGCCCTCTAACCCTTACACACACACTCTCATGTACAGTGTAAATGTATCACTTCCCTAACAATTACGAAACATGCATGTCTATATATAAATATATAAATAATCCATATTCTAAACTAAACCACTAATAATAATCTACAAAAGAAATAGAACACACAACGCAACACTTAGGACTAAGCGACAACCTGGCGATGGGTCAAACGCTCAAAATAATTAACACCGCAACGACTTGAGGAATTGCGTACAGAAATTCTATCATCAAACACAAATATGTAAACACACATTAAACACACAATAATCTAGAAACAAAACCTTCAATACTATGTTGTCACAATACAAGATATATATGTATATATGAAATCAAATAATTGACACATAACCTCAAATACACAACATTACATCTCTAAAGAATCTAAATGAAAATCACATTGCCAGAAGTATATACATATATACGTGTGCGTGTGCGTGTTCTATCTTATTAAATGAAGTTAATATAAAATAAATAATTAACATTTCATTTCGTATGAATACTACACTGCCAGAAGAAATATGCATATGAATACATATTTATATATATGTGTGTGTGTGTGTGTTTTATACTATCGAACACACTATAAAATAAACTACTCAAAACAATAAATAACGCTATCGAAGAATTAAAAAACATTAGTCATATTAATATGACACACAACATAAATATATATATATGTCGGAGATGAAAGGACACCGGAACCTTCGGATAGCCCCGCAACATTGCAATCTAAAGTCTACTATAACTGTAACTAAACTATTGTAGTTATTCAATCCGATTGTAATTGTTCGAGATTAGTGACGGTGAGCTTTGGCTCGAGGCGACAGTCTGTCGCCCAACGTAGCCGCGGTCAAGGGATGAACGCTTTGCCTAACAAAGGTATGGAGTAATTCTATAGCTCTCCTTAAAAGAAATATTCGTGGCGACACGCGACAGTAAACATTCCGACGGTTTCTGTCCAGTGGCTCGCCACACGCAGACCCTATTCTTCGAGTAAGATGATTGCCAGATGTCGATGCGTCTCCGCAGTACATGTTCGGCTAGCCCGAGGGCCCGTTATAAATCTTAAGGTTTAGTTAACTAAAGTCCTTCAAACAGACAAACAGTCTTTGTCCCAACTACGGGAAGATAGGGGAGACATATTTTTCAACGAGTGGCGTCTCCCACTAGCAACTTTCCCTCGAGGGCGGCTAACATCCTTTTCTAACCACCGATATGGAGATTGACCAATTAGCAACGCCAATTTCCCTTACTTTCTGAACGAAGGCTTTTCTCGACGAATCCGATGATCTAGTGTCCTTAGACACACCCCATTATAGTTTTCCTCTGTGGCATGATCGGGACGGGAAAGACATTCTTTCTCGCGATCTCATTGATGAAAGGAGTAACTCTTTACGACCAGTGAATATTACGCGTCCGACTTAGATTTTGTGAGTACGTTCATCTATCATCCCGTCGACCGCGGATTCGTTATTGAACCTAGGATCATTGTCATTAGTTTCTCGAGCACCTAACTACCGCGGTTACTTGTCCGGTTCTATAATAATCGTATTTGCACTAGTCAATGTCTTCTCTATTGCATAACGACAACGTGTAACCCAAACGAAGATTCGTTTCACGCCCCTAACCCTAATTCTAATGTCCGCTCCGACATATATATATATATATATATATATATATATATATATATATATATATATATAATCAATTAAAAAGGGGGAAATATAAAATTAAATATACATATATTTAACAAACATAAAATAGATATCACATTTAAAAAATATATAAATATATATATATATATATATATATATATATATATATCATACATAAAACAAAATACATCTAAAAAATAATAATAATAAGGAACCTCTGATGGAAATGCCTCCGCAAACATTGTCCGAACGTCGATCACCGAAGCCTAGGGAAACAACAAAAAAGGAAAAAACATTAAAATCGCAAAAACAACCATAATATGCGAATATCCAAACTTACGAAAAATAACTCGAAGAAGGAGGTCCTTGTTGTGGGAGAGCAGCGGAATTGCGCGTATTGCCCGAGCAAACATCGAGATGTTTGATGCTGCAGCCGCCAGCCCTTGCACGCGCCGAAGAGACACGGGTAATTCCCACGGTACAAAACATAGAAGTTTCTCGCGGAAAAGACTAGATCAGCATGGAATGCTTCAAGCCTCCTAGACGCTAGCTCAGCAGAAGCACAGGACTGATAGGAACTAAGTCGAAGTATGGAACTCGCATTCTCTCACGTACGATTTCAAGAAATCCAAACTGCAACATCCCGATTCCCACGGAAGCGTACCCCCAGTGGACCACCACCCCGTGGGGGATGGCATTATAAATAAGCGTAGCAACATAGAGCAGAGCTCATTATAATTTACGTACCATATTGTGCTCATTATTATATTTTGTGTTCATTGTTATTACGGATCATTCGTATTACGCTCATTATACTTTGCGCATTAGTCTTTGTGATCATTCTTATTACGATTATTCTTTGTACTCATTACCATCGTGCTTTTTATTACGTTCGTTCAGAAATTTCGTATAGCATTTACTGTATTAATCAGATTAGTAAATTGTAAGGCGGGTATCTAGATAAAATAAATAAAGAAAATTGGAAATTAACTATATTCGAGTTCAAGTAAAAAAATAAACCCAGAAGTAAAACACCGACGATCACCGGAGCAGGCGAAGTAATGGCACCCGACAGCACTTTTGTCCTCAAGGTAAGAAAATTAATTTTGAAAATTCCTTCTTCTCTGATAATTTCGTTTCCCTCGAGAATCGAATTAGAACTTCCTATCATCGATCTCGTTTTATTTCCGTGAACGGTTTTGAAGAAAGAATCATTGCTTAAACTTTACACAAGTCCCGCACAGAGAGGATCGTTAGAATCATCTTCGATTATTAAATTCAAAAGGCGAGAAAATCGTGGCAATAGAATCCATCGTAGCAAATGAATTGAGCCTCGGTTCTAACGACGAACCACTACAGCGAAATTAAAGGAGAAGAAGAAGTCAAACGTAAAAATAAATTTATATAAAACAACGAAAGATCTCACATTCCTATCCAATCCAGCAACGCTAAAATATATATATCCAGCTAATAAAATATATATATAATAACCTAAGCAATTCTACATTCAAATAAAAATCCGTTCAACGAGGACAGATATTTATTGTACCCAGCTTTAATCCTCTCCCGTGCCAGTATCCCTGCACATAGCAGGTTAGCCGAAAAGTGGAATTCGTTTGCCAGTTGTATTAAACGTCAGTTAACGCTACCCATTAAACGCAAAAAAAAAATTTAACAATAAAAAGAAAATTTCTGAAATAGTCCTTAGACTATTTCTGGTGGCAGCAACTAACGTATTAATCAGAAATCTAAATCAATATTTCATACACAATAATATCATTTCAATATTTCTCTTCCGATTAAATTCAAACTCAAACAAAAAAAAAATTTCAGTAAAATTTAAATTTAGAATTTGATCGATTTAAACAAACAAATACGTAACAGATTAAATTTTTGGTGGCAGCGGTGGGATCCGCTTCACGGAGGATTAAAGTTGGTTTAAACGGTTCGATACGCTCCACAGAGGACTAAAGTTGTCACGCTTGTCGATAAAATTTATACCTAAGAAATAATGTCGACTAAATTAGAATCGTTGGACAAAGACATGATCTTGAAGTTATCGGAAAAACTTAAAGCATGGGATGCGAATTTTCGCGACATGAGTACAAAAATGAATAAATTACAAGACGATGTGCGTTCACTGAAAATAAAAAAGGAAATCAAGACACCCGTATCATCGCCGATAATTTCCCAAGCGACAATACCGATAGAAGTTAATCCCCAACCAATTAAGTTAAAAGATGCAATAGAGACAGTACCAGTGTTCGACGGACATCGACCCTCGGTATTTCGATTTTTAAGAGCATGCGAGCGCGCACGAAACATGGTTCCTAGGCATCAAGAATCTCAGTTAGTAAAATTATTAAAGAATAAGCTTCGCGGACACGCGTTTCTCGCCGTAGAAGACACAGAAGTAATAAGTTTAAACGATTTCGGGAATAAATTAAAAGATATGTTCGGTCCGGGAAAAACGGTTAACGAATATAAACTACATAAATCGCGTCAGAGATCTCAGACTGGCAATAATGAACGGGGAAAGGTACGAGTACGGCACCGTATTTCAAGATAGGATAGATCGAGACACGAGGGAAGCTTTCGTTAAGGGGCTCCCAAACGAGGTGTATTTACGAGTAAAGATAGCAGGATACCAATCCTTGGACGATGCGTACCGCCAAGCCGTGAAAGCAACACGAGAATTAAAACAAGCAAACAATAGAATTCGATACCAACATCCGACACCTTCCAATAATTATAACCGAAACAACGCTCATCCACCATGCAATAATATCTACATCGGAAACAACCGCCAGGACTGAAGATTTGTACCGCCGTCGCGGAAACATCTAAACAACCCGGGAATAGAAGATGTCAGGAAAGAAGCAAGAGCAATAACCTGGGAAGAAAGATGCATAAATAAATACCTCGATAGAGATATAAATCAAAAGAGAGATGCTGACCATTTCAACTAATCAACTTTTCAATGCAAACACCATTCCGTTGCTGTGATAAGGAATAATGTCACGTTAAACAATGAAGCAGAAACTAGGAAATTGAACGACGAGACGATAGGCAACGCTTATCCACTGCCTAATATCACGGAGATATTGGACCCGCTGGGAAGTGCGAAGTGCCTCTCCACGTTCGACTTGGCAAAGATACAAAAGCAAGACTCCACAAATTTCGTGAATATTTCAACCATAATAGAAAAAGAGATAGCGAGTGTATCTCACTCAAAAACTTCTATAAAACCATCAGAAGGTAACTTTATCGAACTCAAAGCCAAATCATTAAATTGCAAGGAAGATCACACTATAGAGAATAAAAATATAGCTATCCTTAAATCCAAAACAGAATCTATAAGCAAAAAGGTTTGTAATAAAAATTCAAAGAATAATTCTAAATCTACCGAAAATATTCCTAAACCTTCCATACAAATAAATAATAATTTAATTATAATAAGCACTTCCAGTGAAGCTATTCATCCTGAAAAGGTAGAGAAAAATCAAGGTGTTGTGAATAAAGTAAATAAAGAAGAAAAAAGGGTAACTAAGGAAAAGGATTCTAAACATTTTCAAGCTGAAGAAACGCAAGTTCAACAAGCTCAAAGACATCAAAAGGGAGAACATAGGGAATCACCAGTTGAATATATATATAAAAACTTGAATAAATACGCTAGCCATTGGATTATAATTGGATTAAAAATACTTTATTCGTTACTACATCTAATATTTGACGTAGGTAACATAGTAGGTAGTGCCGATCTTATGATTCCCCCAGGAAAATATAGATGGTATCACACTATACTATATACAAAATATTTTTGGGTTAACATGGCTGCGGTACTTTCAAAAATTTGTATTTTGAATGCTATTGGCAAGCAATTGGATAATTGGATCGGTGTCAGTAAACTTGCGTCTTGGCGTAAAATAAAAACTAAAATGAAGAAAGGGAAGAAAATAGTAATTGGATACATGGAAGTCATGAAGCCAATATTACAAAGTTTAGTAGCTTGCAAGGGAAACGAATATATAAACCCAAACGATTCCCCAAATACTCCAACTGCACGAATAGTCTCCCCAGATTTAAAAACTAAAACATATTTACTTTTAGACTCCGGATCAGAAATCAATATCATCAAGAAACCTGCCTTACCCGATTCAGCAACCATCAACGAGCAAGAATCAATTGAATTTCGAGGAATTTCGGCAAAGAATCTGGTCACCCTAGGGCAGACAATAATACAGGTTGCGGGCCATTCAGTTACTTTTCATGTAGTTGATGAATCATTGCTGATCGATCAAAACGGAATCTTAGGATCCGAATTTTTGCAGGATGCAAAGCTCGTCTGCATTACGAGCAAAAACATATTAAATGGGGAAGTATTTACATCCCGTTCGATACAATAATTGTGCTGAAACGAAGTTCGGTACCACGTACAATAAATATTGCAAATCCGGAGGCAAACGAGGGATTTATTCCCAAAATTGAACAGATTAAGGGAGTCTATTTCGGAAACGCGGTTGTGAGAAACCATAAGAGACGGGGTTATCTAAAAGTAATTAATACCACATTGAGGGATTACGAATTTACCATACCTACAATAGTAATTATAGAATTTATAATTCCCACTTCGCTCTCTCATACTACGTGCAACAATATTTCAGTATCTAAAGAAACAAGGTTCGACAAAATAATGGAATTGTTGCGACTGGAACATTTAAACATAGAAGAAAGAAGAAACGTTGAAGCACTAATACAGAAAAATCAAGACAGATTTCATCTTCCTGGCGAGACGCTGGAGGGAACAAATATATTGAAAAACGCACCAACACGTTCCAACGATTGATGAATTCGATATTATCAGGATTACAAGGAATATCAATCACACCGACCATTATAGTAAAGCAACTACCAACAGTCACTACATCCGCTCCGAACGAGCTCAGGGATGCGATCAGTCAAATTTCCTTCGGAAATTTGAACCCCGAGAGGGGGGGTGTCACGTCCCGCGCTACGCACGTGCCGTACCGAAAAACGGAAAAACGCAATATACAAATAACGCGAGCGACAATTCGAATATCCAAAACGAACACACGATACAACGAAAATGGAAATTGTTTAAATAAAAGTTTAATTAAATGTAGTCATATATAGAGAATTAGCATACGAGGGCAAATAAGAGATAATAAAGTTAAAATAGGTACTCTAACGAAATAGTAAATATAAAGAGTACAACATAACCTATAATTTCATAATTCGACTAAGGATAAACTATGAAGAACCAATTAACCAAAAGTGACTCGCAAATTAATTAATAAATCACGACATAATACTATATTCAATCAGGATAACCTACAATTCGACAATTTAATCAAATCTCGTAATAACTTCATGAATAATTCAAAGGAAAGGAAAAAGGAATGGAACGATAGGAATACACACCCTTATAACAAACAGGAAATATCAAGCAATTTAATATACAGCAAATATGGACATACAAAACCACAATAAACAAAATATATCTTATATACAACTAGATATAAAATATATAAAACACCTAGGCATATTAACACACTTCAATAAACCAGGCACTATTGTCAGAATCCACACACGAAACGTCAAGATTAAAGTAAAAGGGATTCCACGAACAATACACTCGAACAAGTTAAAACTAACACAATCGAAACAGACCACAAGAACGATTTCAAGAGACAACGGAGTGCGGTAGTATATGGAACAACACTGCTTGTCGAATACTGCAGATAGTGGTAACCTAAAGGGAAAAAGGAAAATTACTATGCGTGCTCTAACTATTACTTAAATATAAAATGTGTAATTCAATAAAATAATTACAAAACAGTGGAAGTGGAAAATACCTCGTGAACAATTACTCATCGTAGAAGGAAGTGTATGTGCGAAGACAGGTTATGTGTCCATATCCGTAGAACATAATCTACGACAGCCAGCTGAAACAAATGTAGGAATTAACTTTAATTGTTCCGATACAAAACATAATACTACTAAATGTTTATAACAATATTGTGCCTGAACCAAAGGAAGTGTGACACTGCTTATCGAATCATGCAGATAGTACAAACCTAAAAGGAAAAAGAAAATTATTATGTGCGTTCTAACCATTAATTATAAAATGTGTCATTCAATAAAATAATTACGAAACAGTGGAAGTGGAAAGTACCTCGTGAACAATTACTCATCGTAGAAGGAAGTGTATATGCGAAGTCAGGTTATGTGTCCATATCCATAGAACACAAGGTATGACAGCCAACTGAAACAAATGGAAGAATTAACTTCAATTGTTTCAATACAAAACATAATATTACTAAATGTTTATAACAATATTGTGCCTAACTCAAAGGAAGTGTGACAGTGCTTATCGAATCATGCAGATAGTAGAAACGTAAAAGAAAAAGGTATATTATTATGTTCTAACCATCATTTAAATACACAATATGTTAATTCAATAAAATAATTAAAAGCAGTGAAAGTTAAAAGTACCTAGTGCACAATTAATCATAGTAGAAGAAAACGTACATGCAGGAATTTCGCAGAAACAAACTGTTGACCCACTCCGTAGAACATAGTATACGACTGTCAGCAGAAACGAATAAATAAACTAACCTCAATTGCCTTAATATATATGGAAGAAAATAATACTATTAAAAATTTATAATTATATTTCAATTAAACTAAACGAAGCACGATAACAATCAATAATTGATGCTCGACAACAAACTTACAGTTCGCTAATGGAAAATAAAACCGAAAAAATCAAGAAAGTTAGTGACATTATAACGAAATAACTCAGCGTTGACATAGCGGTCCTTAATAAGAAGAAATAAAATCAGTTAATAAGTGCAGGAAGAGTTAAGAAATAACTAAGATAGGTTAAGTGAGTAATTTACTACTCACGATAATTTACTACTCACATCGAAGAAGTTTATACAAGGGTCAACGCAGTGATGAGAAACCAACTACCAAATTGGAGTAAATGTGTACGAAGAATCGCAGTCGATACTACTGGAATGACCAAGAAGACGTGAGAAAATTGGAAAGTTAAAAATTAGTGACATTATAACAAACGATTCAACACCGACGTTATGGTCTTAGCAAACAAGAAAAGGTATCTTACAAGTTAACGAGGTTTGTATGCAACCAATCATCCTTAAAGGAAATGTGCATGCAGGAACTCCACGAGAATTGGCTACGGATCCAACTTTGCAAAACATAATATACGACGGTATGGAGATATCGAAGGTAATAAATACCGAGGTAACCAATCATAACCTAAAAAGGGGAAGAATGTTGTAAACCATCTTGGAATAGAAATTGATAATAATAAGAAGCTCGTTACTCACATCGGAAGATATACATTAAAGTCGACGCAGTTACAAGAAGCCTACTACCAAACTTAAGTGAATACTTATGGAATACTGAACCAGATACTACCGAAACAGTCAAGGCAGCAACAAGAAACTGGAAAACCAAGGAAATATTCCGACATTATAACAAAACAATTCGATGTTAACGAAGCGGTCTTAGCGACCAAGATAGTGGACGGACTATTTTACTATATAGATATTTACAAAATATAGTGTTTTATATATATGTCGGAGATAAGAGGACACCGGTGCCTTCCCTCTGAAACCTCGGGAAAATCCATAAAAACATTGTAATTAAAATCTACAGTTGTAATTAAACGATTTGCCGTCATTCTACCCAATTGTATTTGTTTGAGACTTGTGACAATGAGCTTGGGCTCGAGGCGACAGTCAGTCGCCGAACGTAGCCGCGGTTACGGGATGAACTCTCCATCTAACAAAGGCATTGAGTAACCCTATAGCTCTCCTTAAAAGAAAGATTTGTAGCGACACGTGACAGTAAACATTGCAACGGTTTCTGTCCCGTAGCTTGCCACACGCAGATCCTATTCTCCGGGCAGGATGTTTACCAGATGTCGACGCGTCTCCACAGTACGTGATCGGCTAGCCCGAGGACCGTCATAAACACTAATATCTAGTTACCTAAAATCCTTCAACAGATACACAGTCTTTGTCCCAGTTACGGGAAGACAGGAGAGACCTATTTTTCCACGAACGACGTCTCTCACTAGCAACCCTCCCTCAAGGGCAGCTAGCATCCTTTTCTAACTACCGATATGGAGATTGGCCAATTAGCAGCAACGTCAATTTCCCTTACTTTCCGAACGTAGGATGTCCCCGACGAATCCGATGATCTCGTGTCCCTAGACACACCCCGTCATAGTTTTCCTCTGGGGTATCACCGGGACGGAAAGTCATTCTCTCTTGCGGTCTCATCGACAAAAAAAGGATTAACGCCTTACGGTCAGCGAATATTAACACAGAATCCGACTTAGATTTTTGCGAGTGCATACGACTACCGTCCCTTTTTCCGCGGATTGGTTATTGAACCTAGGATCATTGTCATTAGTTTCTCGAGTATCTAATTACCACGGTTACTTGTCCGGTTCTATGGTAATCGTGCTTACACTAGCCAATGTCTTCTCTATTGCATAACGACGACGTGTAATCCAAACGAAGATTCGCTTCGCGCCCCTAACCCTAATTCTAATGTAAACCCGACATATATATGTAGATATAGTAAATACTCGAGCTTCTAATCGGATAAGTTTTACAAATGTTTAGTAGGGTAAGATTTATTTGTGTCGATAGGATTAATGGCGAAAGCTAATTTTTACTCGTTCGGGCGATTAACATAATACGGTTTATGACAAACGCTATCGTATGATGTAGGCGATGGCGATCGAGATTAGAAGGAATGCGTCTCGCAATGTTCGGAAATAAGTGAACTCGAGGGCGAAAAACTCGGTACAGAATCTTCGTGATTTAATTCTAACTCTTCTCTGCGCCTCTTTTCTTCCCTTTTAACTTCTGCAGCAATTAATCGTTTGTACCAACGTTCGGTTCGCTTCTTGCTGAGGTGACTTTTATCTTTTCGATTCTTTCTTGTTTTGTCATCTGATATGATCAAGGTGAAATGAATATCACTCTCTGTGTGCGACTTGTGCGATTTCGCAAGCCTTGCCCAAAGACGGGCGATATTTGCCAACGATGGGAGGAGGAATGCGAAAATCGATAAGTGTTTTCGATAATTGAAAACACCGTTAACACATGGTTTAACACAGCGAATAATCAGTTAGATTTAACAATTTAGAAAATATAAGTCGTTCTTGGCAACTAGTGGAGTCGTAAGCGAAAAATGATTATTTTAATTGGCAACTTGATTCACTGTGGACAATCAGTGTGGCTTCGTAGGCCTCGCCCAAGGATGAGCAATCTGCTAACGATTGGAAGAGGAAAAAGAAAAACCATAGATGTTCTCTGTGTTGAAAACACCGTAATCACTGGTTGATACAGCGAACAATTGTAAACGAAATAGATCGAAATTTGATAAAGTTGTTTTATTCCAGACAATTTATTAAATCTTGACCAAGAACGTTTATTTCAATTTCATATCGTGAATTCAAGACGTTCGAATGAAATCTACGTAAATTGTGTGCTTGATACTATGGGTGCTTTTGTTCAGAGACAACTTTGTTCGACTGCAAGTTAAAACAGAAGAGGATATACAATTTCAAATTTCCTACCTTGATTAGATGTAAAGTCGATCGGCGGTATATATGGCTTGGTGATGTGTCGAATTTTGACAATTAACTTTGATTCCGCAGATGAAGTGGCAATACGAATGCTTAATTCGAATAATGATTTTTTGAAACCATTTTTAATATTCGATTTCGACGGACAGAGTGACGATGTAAACAATTGGAATTTTGGATGAAGACTCTTGAAACTATTTAACTTTTCTAATATTCGATTTCGACGGACAGAGTGACGATGTGAATGGTCTGAATTTTGAATAAGGACTCTTCTACTCTATGTTATTCCCGCTTATTTATAATATCCTAATTATATCATCTCTATGGGAATCACAGCATTGCTACGTGACAAATTAGGAATTTTCTAACTGTCTACTTTCGCGGATTGTGCTGAAGTTTCGTCTTCTTGATTATCTTATTTACGCTATTCCTAATTTCTCATATCCTTGAGACACGTAGATGCTGCTGAAGTTTCGTCTTCTTAATTTCTCATATTTCGTTGGGTATTAGGGACATGCAAGGTGCGTGATAAAATGTAGGTATCGTAGTAGCTCGTATTTTGCTAATGTTGCGTCTGCGATGTTTCCCAGAACTTCCTTACTGATGCCAGTGGAACGTGGCAGGTGCGACATCAATCACATCTCAACCTACATCAGTGATAATACATCGACACCCGACCTTCGGACACTTTTGGACACATCACCACCTTATCATCATAGCATACATCAAGGCTGTGACGCACCTCAGTCCACATCAGAGATAGGATATGGACCCCCGACCTTCGAACACTTTTCTACATCATAACCTACACCTAGCCCATCAACATCCTAAAACCAAAACGTATATAAACCGAGACTTCACCCAACTCGGGCAGTTCTTGTTCCTCTTCTAGTTGCTGTACTCATACAACCCCTATTCTCCGGTTCGGTGTTATCTTGTGTTTATAATAAAGTTTTATAAAGGAAAATAAGTAGTTGGGTTACGACTCAGCCTTCTTACTACCACCCAAGTACCAACTTTACGTGACATTTTGGCAATCCGTGCCAGGATCCATCAACTTCAAGAAAACGAAATTACGCATTTCGGCATACGTGCATCATTGAAGATTGAGGGATCAGCGGACCTCTGCAGATCAGCTCACTTTGCGTGAAAACGACTTCTACGGAAAGCGGACTACGGTCATCACCAAAACTGAAACTGGTCACGAAAAGAAGAATATTCAGGTAAAGAACTGGATTCTATTAAATATTATCGTACTCGTCGCAATAGCTTCGCTAGTACAGACTCCAACAACAGTACAATAACCACTATGAGCAAAAAATCAGAAGACACATCTTCTGTTAGCCCTATGGCTACTGGTGTGGATCCAAGTATTCGGGCCATACTAGACGCTATGCAGAAGCAGAACGAAATCAAGTTAAGAAAACTGTTAAAGGAGACTATTAAAGCAGCGACTAGTCGGAGTTATCAGGGTAGTTTAGTTTCTAATAATTTGAACAAAAGCTTGGAGAAAACAGACGTTACTGTAGGAAATGAAGAAATGGTTTTGAAAGAATTTTCAAAAGAATTGCAGTCTAATGTAGAAAATTCTTATGAAAAGAAAGTATCAATTGACACCGCTTCACAGGATTATATTTTCATTAAAACAGACTTAATGTTTGATGTCAATAGCTCAACAGAATACCAGAAAGAGTCTGTGAAACGAAGGAAAGAAGATATTGCAGTATTGTATAATGATTTGTCACCATCTTCGTCACAAGATACTCAAAATTTACAAGAATGTTTTGACGAAAAAAGTAAAAGTTTAGGAGAAGCAGAAAAAGATCATAACAAGAAGGATAATATTTCAATGAGAAATATTTTGGACAGCGATACAAATAAAGAAAACCAAATTGAAACGAAGGAATTAGAAGCAGTTAGTAAATCAACTGCTGAAAATGATACAAAATCAATAGACAACGTTGAACAAAATATATCATTAGAATCCATACAAAAAGCAAGAGATAATGCTTACAATAATGAACATTTGCTTATAGAAGAAGACCAAATGATGACAGCGAAAAATGCGTGTGACACTACAGAATCAAAAACTTCAGCAGATCTTATGTCGAGAAATTTAGATGCTAATACACAAGAGAAGTCTTTAGAGAATAAAGATGACAAGAATCCATCTCCATCTATGTTAGTAGTAAACGGAGCAGTCGTTATAATGTTGCTGCAAAGCCTGCTACTTCGCCAAAATTTGAAGAAATTGTTTATAGTCAAACCAGACAATCAAACACAAATAAAATTTTGCGAAGCGCTTTAAAGACGAAATTAATCGAAGACAAGTCTGAAATAATTAATAAACAAAAGGCATCGGAAAATGTAGAAAATAAATTTGCCAAAGAAGAAAAAAGAGGTGTTAAACAAAAATCAATTTCAGATAGTGAAAACGAAACAACTGATACTCGTCAACGAAGGGAAGTTCTTTTAACGAACACAGCTAGTGATAGCGATAGGTATAAATCTGTAGAAAATGATAATGCAGTAACGGGTGTAATAGCAACTGATGAAGCGAAACATAGAGGCAGACCTAGGAGATTGGATAAAGTCGAAGTTAAAAAAGATGAAGATACAAGGAAGATCCTACAAAATGGGAAGGGTGGATTAGAAGAACAAAGAAAACTCGAAGAAGATACAAAAGAAGAAACTGCAGAGACAGAAGTCGATTCAAAAGGTATATTAAATAATAAGTGCGATTTACTTGATACCGAAAGAGCTATTGAAATCAATGATACGGTTCAAGATATCAAATTTACTGAAGGTAGAAGCCGCAAAATGATCAAATATCAAAATGATATGGAAGATGTAGTAGAAGATTCACAAGAATTATCTAATAAAAGTAAGTTATCAGAAATAAGGATTGCACTTAACAAAATTGAATATACAAAAACTATTTTACGGAATAAAAAGAATTCATTAGAAAGAGAAAGAGGAGTAAGGGAAAAGAAGGAAATGTACAGACAGAAATTATTTCAAAAAATATATCAGATGATAAATGTGATTTGCTTTAGAAAAAAAAAAAAAATATTATCCACAAACTACATTAGGAATTTATCTATTTTAGTGAGGAGAAAGAGAAAGAATAGAGGAGTTGATCAATAGACTGTGGATTTTGAAGCGTTTATGAAAAACTTACAATTTTAATAAAATATTCAATGTAAAGTCTTTGTTATAATATTCAGATAGATAGATGAAAAAAAACTGAATTTGCATAATTACTCATGGCTTATTGATCAATCATGCGACTCGTTCAGAGGTAACTCGAGTTGTAAAGGCGACAATTTATTAAAAATGGTATATCTGACGTACGATGCATTTGCTCATGTTAAACTATTTAAATAAGTATAAAAATCACGCGAAAAAAAATCTACTGAAAATAATGTTGAACTAGTTAATAATAATAAATCATATAGTGAAACACAAACCTTAAATCAAGATTTTAAGTTCAAAAAAAAAAGAAAAAAAAAGAAGAAAGAAGTTGATAAAATGACAGCAACATGTAGCAGTAGGCGAGAGAAAATAAACCAAATTTCTAAAAGAAGAAACGATGCTCAAGAACTCGAAATTTCTCGAGTGGATATGCTAAACAACGAATTTAATGAACAGTTGAAAGAACGTGAAACAGCAATAGAAGACTTACATCAAATGTTAAAGCATCAATCGGAAATTCATAAAGTTACCTTAAATGAAGCAAGTTTGAAAATAGGAGAACTCTCTGATAAAATTAAATGTTTTAAAGGAAAAGATAGCCAGATACCGAAACGTAATAAATTACTCGAAGAAGAACAGAATAAATGGAGAAGTTTAGAAAAAATGATTACAGAAAAACTTGAAGAAGAAAAATCCCGTTAGGAAACAGCTGAAGACGAAGTGAGAAAGCTTTCCAAATATAACGAGCAACTTCTAAAAGATTATCAAGAAATCCATTAAAAAAAAAGAGAAATTTCAAGAAGAGCAAGCAGAGAATACAACTGAGATTGGAGATCATTCAAGATATGCAGGTGACACATCTTTAGATAAAGAAAGTACGAACGATGTTGAAATATTTAATACAAATGAGGGTGAACAAAACATTGAGAAACACAACGTTTGCACAGTGTTAAATATAGATACAGTTAGTGTTACTAATGCTCAGTGTCAAGCATTAATTAAAACACTTGGTGAAACTTTTGATGATAAAGCCCAAACATTGCATGTCACGGATACAGACACAGATTTGTCTAAACTAGTTGATAGTAGTTCAGAAGTAATGGTACTGACTGTAGAAACTATTATATTAATGATATGAATGAAAGTACAGAAGAAAATATTATTTTAACTGTACATGAAAAGGATGCTGTTGTAAATTCCAATGAAGAAAAAAATGTTTCTGCAGAACAAAAAGGAACGAAGAACGCTGAAATTGCAAATGAAGAATTTAATTTGGTAAATTATGCATGAGAATGTGATGGAACAATTATAGAAGTAATGTCAACAGAAATTGTTGCTTAAGAAGTTTCTGAAAATTGTAGCCAGAAAGACAATTATGACGTATTAAATCATACAAAGACAAGAAACGATTTTATAACTCCTATTATCTCAGGAGCAATTAGTGATCTAGAAACTGCAGATGACATTGATATTAAAGAAAAGAATAACAAGAAACAACAAATGGAAATGGCAAGATTGATCTTTTGATAGTTCACATAAAATTAATGTAGAAAAGAAAATTATTCATAATAAAATTGTCGTACTTATACATGTTGCTAATACAGAAGGAAGGAATAAATCTATAAGTGAAGCAGATAAAGTGCGCATAACTAACAAAAGAAGTGCAATTCAGGATATCTTTGATGATTGGGGTGTTGAAAATGCAGAAGATGATAGTCAGTCGGTATCCAAAGCTCCAGATACTGTGCAAATTGAATTGAAAAGTTTACTAAATGACACAAAAACACGAACTACAGAGGAAAGCACAGTTGTACTGGTCGAAGAAGAAGAACATGCATGGAAAAAGAACCAGTTGTAGATGCTGAAAAGGCTTTAGAAGTTGCTAAACAAAACAAAGAAATGCAAGTATCAAAGGAACAACTGGATAACAATCAAACTATAAAGAAACAACAAGATAGTATAAAACCATTACTCAAAGACCACTAACTCATTCTATATCACAGGCTGTTAGAAAGTCTACAAAAGATTCAACACGTGATACTGCGGCATTTCGTCAAACTTCGCAAATTATCCCTATTAATCGTAGTCGAAACTTAACCAGCCAACAACCTTCACAGGTTGAAATAGCAAAAGCATATACCACGACGAAGAAGAACAAGTACAAGTCAAGCCAGTCAGAGTCCAATTCCATCGCTCCATACTGAGGAAACACTAAGATTTTGGAGGACCAAAATCAATCTAAAGAGGGGGGTATGTGACATCAATCACATCTCAACCTACATCAGTGATAATACATCGACAACCGACCTTCGGACACTTTTGGACACATCACCACCTTATCATCACAGCATACACCAAGGCTGTGACGCACTTCAGTCCACATCAGAGATAGGATATGGACCCCCGACCTTCGGACACTTTTCCACATTATAACCTACACCTAGCCCATCAACATCCTAAAACCAAAACGTATATAAACCGAGACTTCACCCAGCTCGGGCAGTTCTTGTTCCTCTTCTAGTTGCTGTACTCATACAACCCCTATTCTCCGATTCGGTGTTATTTTGTGTTTATAATAAAGTTTTATAAAGGAAAATAAGTAGTTGGGTTACGACTCAGCCTTCTTACTACCACCCAAGTACCAACTTTACGTGACACAGGCGCGTGCCAACTTGTCCTTGCTGAAGTTGCATCTGCGATGTATCTGGTAACTTCCTTGCTGATGCCAGTGAATCGTTCAAGGCGCGTGGCAACTTAGTATTTGCCGAGTCTTCTTATGCGTTATTTCCTGTTTCTTTTAATAAAATATCATTTTTTTTTTTTATAATAGTAAGTTTAATATATTATTTCATTGTTTGTTTCTCACGGCTAGTTTCTATTAATTTCTAATATTCTTGCGTTACGTTGTATTGATCATTATTTATTCTTTCTTTGTTACGATCTTCCATTTTTATTATCATTTATTAAATATTTATTCCTTCGCTGAAAATATGATTTATTTTGTAACGCATAAAGGTTACTATATGCACGTGTTGATTATGGCCGCCTGTAAATGTTCGTAGTATATAGTGACATTTTATTAATGTGAAATCTATTATTTATCCGTTAATTATTTGTGACTTTATTTTAATAGTTGACGTATAATTGCAGTGGGAATAATATTATTTTGCATTTATTTAATGTGCGTAATTATTGCATGTATTCCGATGCGCACTTGTAAGAGCTATCATAACAGTCCAAGATGGCCGCTCGTGAATGTCTCTAGTAAAAGTATAGTGACGCGTCCTTAATTTGTTTAATACTGAAATAATTATTCGTCCGTCGCTTATTTTCCTCTATTTTAGCGCAGTTAGAATTTTTAAATGACAATAATATTGTTTGTGTAATCATTATAATGTGTATACTATGTGTTATTTTAATATAATAACATGTGGATTGTGTTATTGTTAATTTTTATAATTTATCAATAGCACTGTTTTATTGTTGTGTTTCGAGTGGTTTATTTTTATAGAGTGTTCGCTTAATTAATTTGATAGTAATATGTGCATAGTTTGTTATTACCAGTTCTACTGCGTAACATAACCTTATTTCTCTACGCCAAACTTAATACAATTATGCTATATTAACTTAGTACAATATAATAATTTTTTATCTTAACCGCATTTGTCGTTGATACTCAGTTAATCAGTTTTGATTAATTCATAACCTATTCCTATATTATTGGCTATTTTCTGTTTCTTTGTTATGAAGTTGTCGTTAGCTTGTGCGTGTAATTTGCAGCCTTTACATAGAATTTAGGAGCTAATCTTATACATTGCTAGTTAAAATCTTTAGTGTTTATAGGTTCTACAATTCTAATCCTTCATCGCTGAGTCCTTTACTTGGAATGGTTACATGGTGCGCGTTTGTATCTTTTGGTTCTTCGTTACATGTCTAACACTTATCAAGACTACTTTTACTTATCCTAGAATTGTAAGTATATATATAGATTATATAAAACACTATAATTTGTAAATATCTGTATAGTAAAATAGTCTGTCCACTATCTTGTTTGTTAAGACCGCTTCGCTAACATCGAATTGTTTTGTTATAATGTCAGAATATTTTCTTGGTTTTCCAGTTTCTTGTTGCTGTCTTGACTGTTTCGATAGTATCTGGTTCAGTATTCCATAAGTATTCACTTAAGTTTGGTAGTAGGCTTCTTGTAACTGCGTCGACTTTAATGTATATCTTCCGATGTGAGTAACGAGCTTCTTATTATTATCAATTTCTATTCCAAGATGGTTTACAACATTCTTCCCCTTTTTAGGTTATGATTGGTTACCTCGGTATTTATTACCTTCGATATCTCCATACCGTCGTATATTATGTTTTGCAAAGTTGGATCCGTAGCCAATTCTCTTGGAGTTCCTGCGTGCACACTTCCTTTAACGATGATTGGTTGCATACAAACCTCGTTAACTTGTAAGATACCTTTTCTTGTTTGCTAAGACCATAACGTCGGTGTTGAATCGTTTGTTATAGTGTCACTAATTTTTGACTTTCCAATTTTCTCACGTCCTCTTGATCATTCCAGTAATATCAACTTCGATTCTTCGTACACATTTACTCCAATTTGGTAGTTGGTTTCTCATCACTGCGTTGACCCTTGTATAAACTTCTTCGATGTGAGTAGTAAATTATCGTGAGTAGTAAATTACTCACTTAACCTATCTTAGTTATTTCTTAACTCTTCCTGCACTTATTAACTGATTTTATTTCTTCTTATTAAGGACCGCTATGTCAACGCTGAGTTATTTCGTTATAATGTCACTAACTTTCTTGATTTTTTCGGTTTTATTTTCCATTAGCGAACTGTAAGTTTGTTGTCGAGCATCAATTATTGATTGTTATCGTGCTTCGTTTAGTTTAATTGAAATATAATTATAAATTTTTAATAGTATTATTTTCTTCCATATATATTAAGGCAATTGAGGTTAGTTTATTTATTCGTTTCTGCTGACAGTCGTATACTATGTTCTACGGAGTGGGTCAACAGTTTGTTTCTGCGAAATTCCTGCATGTACGTTTTCTTCTACTATGATTAATTGTGCACTAGGTACTTTTAACTTTCACTGCTTTTAATTATTTTATTGAATTAACATATTGTGTATTTAAATGATGGTTAGAACATAATAATATTCCTTTTTCTTTTACGTTTCTACTATCTGCATGATTCGATAAGCACTGTCACACTTCCTTAGGCACAATATTGTTATAGACATTTAGTAATATTATGTTTTGTATTGAAACAATTGAAGTTAATTCTTCCATTTGTTTCAGTTAGCTGTCATACCTTGTGTTCTACGGATATGGACAAATAACCTGTCTTCGCATATACACTTCCTTCTACGATGAGTAATTGTTCACGAGGTACTTTCCACTTCCACTGTTTCGTAATTATTTTATTGAATGACACATTTTATAATTAATGGTTAGAACGCACATAATAATTTTCTTTTTCCTTTTAGGTTTGTACTATCTGCATGATTCGATAAGCAGTGTCACACTTCCTTTGGTTCAGGCACAATATTGTTATAAACATTTAGTAGTATTATGTTTTGTATCGGAACAATTAAAGTTAATTCCTACATTTGTTTCAGCTGGCTGTCGTAGATTATGTTCTACGGATATGGACACATAACCTGTCTTCGCACATACACTTCCTTCTACGATGAGTAATTGTTCACGAGGTATTTTCCACTTCCACTGTTTTGTAATTATTTTATTGAATTACACATTTTATATTTAAGTAATAGTTAGAGCACGCATAGTAATTTTCCTTTTTCCCTTTAGGTTACCACTATCTGCAGTATTCGACAAGCAGTGTTGTTCCATATACTACCGCACTCCGTTGTCTCTTGAAATCGTTCTTGTGGTCTGTTTCGATTGTGTTAGTTTTAACTTGTTCGAGTGTATTGTTCGTGGAATCCCTTTTACTTTAATCTTGACGTTTCGTGTGTGGATTCTGACAATAGTGCCTGGTTTATTGAAGTGTGTTAATATGCCTAGGTGTTTTATATATTTTATATCTAGTTGTATATAAGATATATTTTGTTTATTGTGGTTTTGTATGTCCATATTTGCTGTATATTAAATTGCTTGATACTTCCTGTTTGTTATAAAGGTGTGTATTCCTATCGTTCCATTCCTTTTTCTTTTCCTTTGAATTATTCATGAAGTTATTACGAGATTTGATTAAATTGTCGAATTGTCTTTCTGTTTGAGATATTTCGACGTTTGAGCGCTCTTTTCACTCCATTTTACACGCCAAATGTAATGCTCGTCCGTTTCAGAGTCGAAACAAGCTCAACAGAGCGCAAAACGCGACGATTTCGTCGATTTTGACGAAAAGTAGCCGTCATTTCCGTCCCGTTTGAGATATTTTGACGTTTGAGCGCTCTTTTCACTCCATTTTACACGCCAAATGTAATGCGCACCCTTTTAAGCGTCGAAGCAATCCCAGCTAGCCAGCAAAACGCTCCGATCCAGTCGATTTTGACGAAAACTAGCCGTCGTTTGCTTACCGTTTGAGATATTTCGACGTTTAAGCGATCTTTTCACTCCATTCTACACGCCAAATGTAATGCGCTCCCGTTCCAGGGTCGAAACAAGCCCAACAGCACGCAAATCGCGATGATTTCGTCGATTTTGATGAAATCTAACCGTTATTTCCTTCCCGTTTGAGATATTTCGACGTTTAAGCGCTCTTTTCTCTCCATTTTACAAGCCAAATGTAATGCACACCCTTTCAAGCGTCGAAGCAATCCCAGCTAGCCAGCAAAACGCTCCGATCCAGTCGATTTTGTCGAAAACTAGCGGTCGTTTCCTTACCGTTTGAGATATTTCGACGTTTAAGCGCTCTTTTCACTCCATTTTACACGCCAAATGTAAAGCACCCCCGATTCAGCATCGAAACAAGCCCAACAGCAGGTAAATCGCGATGATTTCGTCGATCTTGACGATAACTAGCCGTCATTTCCTTCCCGTTTGAGATATTTCGACGTTTAAGCGCTCTTTTCTCTCCATCTTACACGCCAAATGTAATGCACAGCCTTTTAAGTGTCGAAGCAATTCCAGCTAGCCAGCAAAACGCTCCGATCCAGTCGATTTTGACGAAAACTATCGGTCGTTTCCTTGCCGTTTGAGATATTTCGACGTTTAAGCGCTCTTTTCACTCCATTTTACACGCCAAATGTAAAGCACCCCCGATTCAGCATCGAAACAAGCCCAACAGCAGGTAAATCGCGATGATTTCGTCGATCTTGACGATAACTAGCCGTCATTTCCTTCCCGTTTGAGATATTTCGACGTTTAAGCGCTCTTTTCTCTCCATCTTACACGCCAAATGTAATGCACAGCCTTTTAAGTGTCGAAGCAATTCCAGCTAGCCAGCAAAACGCTCCGATCCAGTCGATTTTGACGAAAACTATCGGTCGTTTCCTTGCCGTTTGAGATATTTCGACGTTTAAGCGCTCTTTTCACTCCATTTTACACGCCAAATGTAAAGCACCCCCGATTCAGCATCGAAACAAGCCCAACAGCACGCAAATCGCGATGATTTCGTCGATTTTGATGAAATGTAGCCGTCATTTCCTTCCCGTTGGAGATATTTCGACGTTTAAGCGCTCTTTTCACTCCATTTTACACGCCAAATGTAATGCACACCGTTTTAAGCGTCGAAGCAATCCCAGCTAGCCAGCAAAACGCTCCGATCCAGTCGATTTTGACGAAAACTAGGCGTTATTTCCTCCCCTTTGAGATATTTCGACGTTTAAGCGCTCCTTTCATTCCATTCTACGTGCCCAATGTAATGCACGCCCGTTTCACCGTCGAATCAGGCCGAACAGCTAGCAAATAGCGATGGTTTTGTCACGTAATAAAGGAAAGAAGTTTTATAAATAGGAGAATGTGCAAAAACTCATTCGTATGCTTTATTAACTGCAGGTTACAAACTGAACTTACTGTCTAAAGAACTGGGGTTTTTATTTCCTCATTATGACTCATATCTTATGGGTAGGGGTCTGGCTATTGTCTTTTCTCTTAGTTATCACAATGCTAGGTGTTATCGATATATCCGATGTCAGCGGAATGCCTGCGTCTTGGGTGGTCATTACACCTGTTTTCTGGGTGGTCGTTACACTCCCCCCTTCGTAGAGTGAACTTAGTCCTCTAAGTTCTTGCGTTTCTTTAGAATCGATGGATGGAATTTGGCCTTGGGCGGTGTTGATAGTTCAAAACTTATTCTTGATTTCTTTTCTGTTCCAGGTTGCATAGGTGCGTAAATGTTTATAGGGACGGCGGGTGCTGTAGTATTAGGCGTATTATTAACGATGTTTTTCTTAATTTTACAACAGAACATGTGAATGCATAATTTTGACAGTCCTATCTTATTGAGCAGATACAAGCATATGAGTCCAATGGATATATATCCTATTATCTGCAACGTAGTGAGGCTCCAAGTTTTAATTCGTGTCATTCTGTGCAAAAAAGTTAATTGATTGGCTTTATCTTCTATTTGATTCAGGGTATCAGTATAACCGTTTAGATTGCTCATTACTTTAGGATTTTTTTCTAAAGTGTCAAGCATTAAGGATAAGTCTACATTACTAGTTATATTTATAATTTTGATCTTAATATTATAAAAAACGCTCTTGGGCTTACCACTGATTCTCATATGGTTGTCTCCATACAATATGTCTACAGTTACTTTAGTTTTTAACAGAGAGGGTTGCTTCAGTTTAACAATTTCATGTCCTTCTTTAGAGAATGTATTGAGTTCTATTGATTTTTCTGGTATAGCTATGTAGTGATTTTCGCTCTTGAGTGGTATAAAAGTTATTTCTACGATCTTATAGACTGTGAATTTACAGAATCTCATGGTATTGTCTACACTAATTATTTCAGATGCGCAATCGTGTTTTGAACGTCTATCATTTATAGGTCGAGTTTGTTTACACATATAAAATTCGTGTTTGATTCGACATTGCTTGTCCAAATACATCTGATCTACATTCATATAAGTTAATCCTGAAGTAAAAAATATTGGATGTTCGACTAATGGGGCGAAAAATGCTCCGTTCTTTTGAGTCGGTATGGGGTATACCTGTTCTATTTCCCATTCTGAGTCAATTATCGTTGGAATTGAAATTTTGAAGAAGATCTTTTCATTTTGGACAAACAGTGTGAGTGTAGAGACGTCTAAAATGTTTTGGAAATTATTTTCTTCTGGTAAAAATTCTTTATTCATAATGTGATTTCCTAAAGCTTTAGCGTATTGTTCTAAGAAAGTGTGATGATCCATGATCTGGGGGCTAATAATTCCTTGTTTTCCTAGTAAAACCAAATTGAGTATTTCATCGAGTTGAAAATGTAGATCCGACAAAGCACTTTCCATAGAAATAATCTTAATTACTAGAAGCTCCTGCTTCTTTACTTCGTTTACTTTTTCAAGTTGTTTTAGACTGTCAATGTTTAAGATTTTCCTAATTAGAGCAGTTTGGTTAGCTACAATGGTTTTTAATTCATTTCCTTCACTAAATAGTTTGTCAATATTCTGGTTTATTAATTGTAAATCGTCAGAATCTAAAGTTCCGAAAAGTGTTTTGCTAATTGAGCCTATAGCGTTTATTAATCCTCTCTTAACTCTAGAACGAGTTAATAATTTCAAATGTATTCCTAATGTTTTGACATTTTGTTAGTTAAGGAAAGTATCTCTGGTTCTATTTGACATGAGGGAGTACAATGTTTTCGGGTCTCTGTTATATGTTCTCCTAATGTATCGATGTGGTCAAATATGTCGTTTATATCTATTCCTATGTATACGTTAACTTTTTCGTTATACAAGTTTAGATATTTTAGATATTTGCTCGTGAAAAATTGCGTTATTTTCGATCGGTATTAATTCCAATCCTAGCACGAGGGTTGTGCATGAGATGAGCGCCCTGGAAAGTATGGTTTAATTCTGTTACCATGTATCTTTTTAATTTGGTTATTGATTAGAATTTCGTAATAAGGAGTCATAGCCTTTTCGATGTAGTAAGGACCTAACCATTCATCGTCCAATTTATCCGTTTTATGATCATTATGTACAAGAACTGCATCTCCCTCTTTAAATACCGTTTGTGTCTTAATGATTTTTCTTTGTTGGTCTCTCTGTAGCGTTTTCTACTTTGTTTAAGTGTCCGTTTAGCTAGTGCTTTATATTTGTCTAATTGTTTTTGCCATAGTGTAAACATTTCTTCGTATGTATAGTTGGGGGTTCTGGATATTGAGGATGGGAGGTTAGCTTTTCGTCCAAAGGTTAGTTCAAAAGGTGAAAAACCGGTTGCATCGTGTATTGCTGTGTTGTATCCTAAGCATACGAAGTTTAATACTTCGTCCCATTCTTTGTCTGAATCGTTTAGACTTGTTCTTATCATGTCTTTTACCGTTGCGTGTGTTCTTTCTAGAGATCCGTTAGATTGTGGGTGAAAGCTGGTTGTTCTTATATGTTTGATTTTAAATGCTTCTTCGAATTTCATCATGAGTTCGCTAATGAAGTTCTGTCCTTGGTCTGTTAGTATGGTTTTTGGTGCTGAGAAAATGTAGATATAATGATTCAATAGAGCATCTATTATGGATTCGGTTCTTTGTGTCTTGAGGGGTGTTAATATCAGGTATTTGGTCAAATCGTCATGAATGGAGAGTATATATTGATTTCCTCGTTTAGTTTTTGGCATGGGACCAATTATGTCCATTGCTATCTTTTCGTTTGGTTCAGTGGGGGTTTGGGGTATTACGGGAATTTCTTTAGCGCGGATTCTGACAAGTTTCTGTTTTTGGCATGCTACACAATTTTTTATAAATTCCTCCACTTTTGAGAACAAATGTGGGATTTTAAATCGTTCTTTGATTTTTGCGTAGGTTTTCTGTATACCTAAGTGTCCTGAAACGTCGTTATGGTTTTCTTTTATAATCGCGTCAATTGGTTCGTCTGTTAGAATTTGAATAGGGTCGTATGCAAAAATTATTTCTTCTATCTTGTCGTTAACATACATCAAAAATGTTTTTATTCGCGCCTTTTCGATTTCATCGAAGCTGTTGTCTTCTATACCTAACTTTTTATATGTGGTAGCTATTTCTATGATTTTCTTTAACCATTTCTTTTTGTCGTAGGACCCTAGAGTTTCTTTTGTTATTTGAAAGAAGGATTTTTCGTTGGGGACTATTTTTAATAGTTTAGGGAGCGTGTCAGTGTCTTGTTTCCATTTATCATATTCGTCAAAGAGATGGTCTTCAGTCGTTAGATTGTTAATAGTTTGTCTGGAAAGTGCGTCAGCGGCCGTATTGTCTTTTCCTTTATGGTATTGTATTTCATAATCGTATTCTTCTAACTTTAATCTCCATCTGATTAGTCGTGATGAGGGGTCTTTGCAGTTTTTAAGCCAAGTTAAAGCTTGATGGTCGGTTCTTATAAGAAAATGTCTTCCTAACAAATATTGTCTCAAACGTTTTACTGCCCATACGATTGCAAGGAGTTCTTTTTCAGTGGTTAAATAATTTCTTTCTGGAGGATTTAGTGTTCTGGAGATGTAGCAACAAGGATGGTCATTTTGCGAAAGAACAGTGCCTATTCCTTCGTTAGAAGCGTCAGTTGTTAATGTAAATGTTTCATTAAAGTTGGGATATGTCAATATCCGGGGCTTTGCATAATGCGTCTTTGAGAGTTTGAAAGCTATTTTGTTGTTTGTCTGTCCAATGAAAGGGTCTTTGTTTGTCAGGTCGGTTAAAGGTTTGGCTATTTTTGAAAAGTTACGTATGAATTTTCTATAATATCCTGCTAATCCTAAGAATGATTTTACGCCGGTTGAGTTTTTGGGAATTTTGAATTCTTTGACTGCTTCTATTTTCTTTGGGTTTGGTTTTATTCCTTCGTGTGTGATAATGTGTCCGAGGTATTCTAATTCTGGTTTTAAGAATTCACATTTGTCTGGTTGAATCCTTAGTCCTAATTCTCTTAATCTTTGTAATACAATTGCAAGGTTATCGTTATGTTGTTGAATCGTATTTCCGAATATTATGATGTCATCTAAATAAACGAAGCAGTATTTGTTTAATAAACCGCGAAGTGCTGTGTCCATCATGCGTTGGAATGTAGCTGGGGCGTTTTTTAATCCGAACGGCATTCGATTATATTGAAAGTGTCCCTGAGGAGTACTAAAAGCTGTATATTTTTTTGATGCTACGTCCATTGGTATCTGATGAAACCCGGAGGAGAGGTCTAGTGCGGAGAAGAATTTTGCGTTTCCTAACTGCGAGAGTATATCATCAATATTTGGCAAAGGGTACGCGTCTTGGTCAGTTAATTCATTTAGTTTACGGAAATCTATCACTATGCGCCATTTTTATTTTCCGGAGGCGTCCAATTTTTTAGGAACTACCCATACTGGACTATTGTACGGTGAGTCTGATTCTTCGATTATGTCTTTGTTTAACATTTCTTTGATTTGTTTTTCAATTTCTAATTTGTGTACCTCGGGTGGTCTGTAAGATTTTGTATTTATGATTTTGTTTTCCTTCAACGTGATGATGTGCTTTGCTAAATTAGTGCATGGTAAAGTGTCTGTGTCCAGATTGAATACGTCAATATAGTGTAAGAGGATTTTTTCGATAGGAGTGCGGAAATTGTTTTCAATATGGCCTGTTTTAATTATGTTTCCGAATTTTTGAATTTGTTCGAGATCAACTTCATTGGAGAGGTCGTTAGAAATTGACATTGGTTGCTCACCAGTATTGCAGAAGCATACTTGCGTCGGTTTCTTGTCCAGATAAATTGTTTCGATTTTGGTTTGGCCTGGAGAAATTACCTGTGGTGGCTGAAATGAGAATACATGATCGTTGAGTTGAATTTGGTCATTTGTAATTTTGTATTGATAATTTTCTAGCATTGGCAACCCTATGATTCCGTCTTCGATTAGTGGGAAGTCGTCAGGTACTATGTAAAATTTGTTTTTCTTTTCACAGATTCTAAGATAAACGTATTCGTCTGTCTCGTATTTGTCATTGCCCATAAAAAATGTTTTCTTGTCGTCTTTTAATGGGGTGGAAATGATTCTTGAACGTTTGACTATGTTTATTCCGGCACCAGTATCTATTAAATATCGTTTTAGTCCAAGTTTTGATCCGATGATTATTGTGAGAAGTCTTCCAGCGATGGCGTTAATTCGTATCGTTGGTCCTCTTCCACTTCTTCCTCGAGATTCATTTCCTTTTCGTCTGTCATTATATGGTAATTTCTTGGTGGTGGTAAATTTCTCTGGCTGGCTGGCGGAAAATTTCGCTGTTGGGTACAACTGTTGGATAGATGTCCCGTTTAATTGCATTTGAAGCATCTGGGCGGTGGTCGTTCCATTATCATTTTTCTTTCCGTAGGTAGACTTATTGTCTTTGATAGTACTGTGGTGTCGGGTGTGATATTTCTTCTTGCATTGGGCGTTTCTTGAAATCGGGGATTGGATCTTGCAATCGGTTGATTCGTTGTTCTTCCTCTTACTATATTTCTCCTATAAGTAACTCTGCCTCAAAAGCTGTGTCTTGTGCTTCCTGGAGATTCTTTGGTTTTGTAGCTGATGTGCGTATTTCTATTTCGGGTTTCAGGTTTAGGACAAAGATTTTGGTGGCTCATTCGGTTTCAAGATCTATGGCAACTGCTCGTCGTATTGGATCTCGAATTTCATGTTGCAATGCATATATTAGTTCATTGAGGTTGTGTCGAAACCTCTTCACATAACTATGTACTGATTCGTTAAAGTTCTGTCGTGTACGTTGCAATTTATCGCGGGCTCCATTAGATGTAATGCTTACGGACACAAATTTTCTGAGGCTTTCGAACAGATCTTCATAACTCTCGATTTCCATATGGCGAATACTGCGTTCCGCTTCTCCGATAATTCTTTGTGTCAAAATTAAGCGTAATAATGCGTGTTTTTCACGACACCCGGCTCGAGCTTCTGTTACCCCTTTAATAAACCCTTCTACTCCAATATCATCTTGTCCATTGAATGTAGGAATAAAGTCTAGACAGGTTTTTTTTTGAACGGGTGGCCGCTTTTTCTGAACGGTGCTGATACTAGCGTCTTCGGTAAAAATGGAATTGAACTCAGACGTGGTAACTGACTGAACTCTTAATTGTAGTTCAGCGATATTCTTACCTAAGAGTTCGACTTCTTTAACGCGTTGTTGACTTTCATTGTGTAGTTGTCTACGCAAGTCATGTATAGCGTCTAGTATGGTCCGAAGATCAACAGATGTGTCTTCCGATTTCTTGCTCATAGTGGTTTTTATACTATCGTCGGAGTCTGTACTATTAAAACTGTCGCGACGAATACGATAGTGTTTAAAAGAATCCAGTTTTTTTTCTCTTTTTACCTGGGTATTCTTCTTTTCGTGAATGTTGCCCTGACCAGTTTCAGTTTTGGTGATGACCGTAGTCCGCCTTCCGTGGAAGTCGTTTTCACGCAAAGTAAGCAGATCTATGCAGTGGTCCGCTTGATCCTTCAATCTTCAGTGATGCGCGTACGCCGAAATTGTAATTTCGTTTTCACTGAACCGAATGGATCCTGGCAGGATCGCCAAAAATGTCACGTAATAAAAGAAAGAAGTTTTATAAATAGGAGAATGAGCAAAAACTCATTCGTATGCTTTATTAACTGCAGGTTACAAACTGAACTTACTGTCTAAAGGACTGGGGTTTTTATTTCTTTATTATGACTCATATCTTATGGGTAGGGGTCTGGCTATTGTCTTTTCTCTTATTTATCACAATGCTAGGTGTTATCGATATATCCGATGTCAGCGGAATGCCTGCGTCTTGGGTGGTCATTACACCTGTTTTCTTGGTGGTCGTTACAGTTTCGTCGATTTTGACGAAAACTAAGCGTTATTTCCTTCCTGCTTAAGATATTTCGACGTTTAAGCGTTCTCATCACTCCAGTTCACTAACCGAATGAAATGCACGCCCGTTGCAACGTGGAAACAAGCCCATCAGCTTGCAAATAGAGATGAATTCATCGATTTTGGTGAAGACAAATCGTTATTTGCTTCTCGTTTGAGATATTTCGATGTTTAAGCGCTCTTTTCACTCCAGTTTACGCGCCGAATGTAATGCACTCCTGTTTCAGCGTCGAAACAAACTCAATTGCTCGCAAATAGCAATGATATCGTCCTTTTTCACAACTAAGCGTTTGTTCGTTCCCGTTTGGGATATTCCAACGCTTAAACGTAGCTTTTAGTCCAGTTTACATGCCTAATGTAGTGCACTCCCCTTTCAGCATCGAAACAAGCCCAGCGGCCCGCAATATGCTGTGGCTGCATTTTTTTTTTTTTTTATTATTATTTAATTTATACTTTACAATTTGTCCAGCTGGACATTTGGTAAATTTTTTTAACCTAATTTGTAAGTAACATATGGATGGCTACCCCGAGTGGGATATCATCTTCGAATTTGATTGATTTATTTCTTTAGTGAGGTGAGTGTTTGTTTGTTAGGTTATGTCCTTTGTGAGATCTGTTGGAGTTTCCTTTTTAATCTTCTTTTTATGCTTGATGTGCCGACCGTTTTTGCTGCCAGCCGGTTTGTGTGCGTTGCTGTTCTTTCTCTGTACCTTCTTGCACATCTGTTAGTCTCCTCCTTGACCGTTGGTATTCCCAGGTCTTTCCGAATGTCCTCGTTTCTAACGTATCATGGCGTGTTTACTATTGTTCTCAGTTCTGCCCGAGCAGCCGTGCTAAACGGGCGTGTGAAACAGTGCTCCAGTGAAAGTGCGGCAAGTGGGGAAGAGAAATCTACGAACGGTTACGCCTATAGCCAAACGGTGGAAACCCGTGTCTTATATTAAAAAGACTAGCAAACCTAACATGGAAAATATTGCACCGATAAAAATTATAAACAAACAAGATCAATACTACATATATAAAACAACAGATACATTAAAAACAAGTCAACCAACAAACCAAGGACAGGACTGCTCAGCCACAATAGAAGTTGACATGGAAAACAACAAAGTAACAACTCAACAGGACGAAAGCTGGAAGGTAGCCAGCTAGCTGGAAGGTAGCCAGCTAGCTGGAAGGTAACAATCTAGATACGGAAAAGCAGCGATGGCTGCAAGAATTACCGCTAAGAAACTCCTTCAGGTCGCTAACAGAAGAATTAGACGACGACCCAACAAGCAATACCACAACTCAATCAACACACATTACAAAACCTCCACCAATATTTGTTGAGGCGCAAATAATAGACCCGCTTATTGATCAACTTAACAATATTGTTGGAAAGGATAATTACACAATAAAACAAACAAAATTAGAACAGGTAAAAATCCAAATAAACACACCAGAAAATTATAGGAAAGTTATAAAAGAATTAAGGGGAAAAAATGCCATATACCACACGTACCAGCTCAAAACGGAAAAGAGCTACAAAGTAGTTAGAAGAGGACTGCATCCAAAAATTAACACAAAGAAACTAAGTGACGTATTAGCAAATATTGGCCACCAAACAAGAACTATAAACAATATTACAAGGTACGATACGAAGCAACCACTACCGCTATTCTTAATAGAATTAGAACCTAAAAATACCAACAAGGAAATTTTCGATATTAAAAAAATTTTAAACATATTAATCACAGTCGAGCCACCCAGGCACAAAAAAGACATACCACAATGCATGAGGTGTCAACAATATGGACACACTAAAAATTACTGCAACAGGAACCCGGCGTGTGTCAAATGCGCAGGAAAGCACCTAACAGCGAACTGCCCACACGCGGGAAAAATAAATGATGTAAAATGTTACAATTGCGGTGGAAATCACCCAGCTAGCTACAAAGGTTGTTTAGTCAGAAAACAACTTCAAAGTAAACTTTTTTCGCCGATTCGAAACAGGACACACAACAATTTCCACACGTAATAGGATAACACAGAATCTATGACAACACCAAATCCACAGCACGTAATGAACAATAACCACGGTAACACCAACACCATTGGTAGCCGAAGCTACGCGCAAGTAGTCAACCAGTCGTCACCCTTAGACAATCAAGAACAGAACAATCACAGCAACGACACTACAGAAATCAAAGAACTACTAAAACATTCCATAAAAAACACCGAAATACTTACAAAAATGATAAGCGAACAAAACGAAGTCCTCAGACAGCAAATACAACAAATAACAGTTATGCTACAACTACTTACTAACATGCTGAGCAAAAAATAAAAATAGACATGCCTAAAATAGCAGCCTGGAACTCTAACGGCCTACAACAAAAGGGCCCTAGAAACTAAAACATTTCTGTATAGCAATAATATCGATATACTACTCGTTTCAGAAACACATTTCACTATAAAAAGCTATATAAAAATACCGTACTACACCATATATGATACCAAGCATCCCTCAGGAAAAGCACACGGAGGGACGGCAGTAGTAATAAAAAAACGACATTAAACATCACTTACACAGCCAGGTTAGTAAGGAACATACACAAGCAACCACCGTTACTGTACAAACTAGCAGCAACCAATTGCAGTTGTCAGCAGTATATGTACCGCCGCGACACAAAATTACATCGCAAGTGTGGCAAGAGTACTTTCGACACTTAGGTGACAAGTATATTGCAGCTGGAGATTATAACTCAAAGCACACACTATGGGGATCAAGAATCATCACACCTCGAGGTAGAACCTTGGAAAAATACATTAGAAACAATAACCTCAATATATTATCCACAGGAAAACCGACATACTGCCCGACAGACCTGAGCAAAATACCTGACCTACTAGATTTTGCAGTTACGAAGGGACTAAATGCAAATAAACTAAACATAGCACCCAGCTTCGAGCTTACCTCCGACCATACGCCTATAATAATTACATACAGAAACAAACCAATACTTTACAGCAACTCAGAGACGCTATGCAATAAAACCACCAAATGGCAAATATATAAAGAAATAATTGAGAGCAAAATCAGCTGCAACATCCCACTGAAAACACCTGAACACATCGATCAAGCAGTAACAACATTTACAGAAACTATCCAAGAAGCAGCAAGGGCAACCACTATACTTGAATCAACCAAGAGACAAACAAAAATAATTCCATTAGACATCCTCGAAAAAATTAGAGAAAAAAGAAAAGCGAAAGCAAAATTGTAAAAACATAGAACAAAAGAAAACAAAAAACACCTAAACAAACTCGCAAAAGAAATAAAAAACAAAATAAAAGAGCACAACAACAACGAGTTTACAAAGTTCATCGAGTCACTATCTGCACACGAGAACTACAACTACTCCCTATGGAAAGCCACAAAAAAAATAAAGAAGACAACAAAAATGGTACCAGCAATCAGAAGAGCAGACAACACATGGGCAAGAAGCAACGAAGAGCAAGCTGAAGAATTTTCCAACCACCTATGCAACACATTCACCCCACATAACATCAACAACAGCAACCACAATAGTCATACGGACGAGGATGCGCTAACTACTAGTACACCAACTGATAATCACTACACCATACCCAAAGCAACAGCACAAGAAATCAGAAACATAATTGAGAAAACAAAAAATAATAAAGCACCAGGAATCGACCTAATTAATGGCAAAATCTTGAGAAACCTTCCGCCAAAAGCGATAAGACAAATCACAATAATAGTTAACGCAATACTAAGAATACAATACTTTCCAAAAACTTGGAAACTGGCACAAATTATAATGATACCCAAACCAGGCAAGGACCCACATGAAACCAAATTCTACCGACCAATCTCATTACTTCCGGTGTTCTCTAAGATACTAGAGAAAGTAATTTACGACCGCATAAAACCCATAATAGAGAAAAATCAACTAATACCGGATCACCAATTCGGATTCAGAAACAAACACTCCACAATAGAACAAACGCACAGACTCGTCAATGAAATCTTACAGGTGCTGAAAACAAAACAATACTGCACGGCACTCTTTATGGACATCGAAAAAGCATCCGATCAAATAAACCACACTAGCCTACTTCAATCAAACAGGAAACAGTTCCCGGGGCAGATATACCAATTAATTAAATCATACTTAAGCAGCAGAAGCTTCACAGTAAAAATCAAAGACACACACTCTGAAGTTAAAGACATCAAGGTAGGGGTTCCACAAGGAAGCGTCCTAGGACCAATTCTATACATATTATACATGGCCAACATACCAACAACTAACAATAGCAAAATACTGACATTCGCGGATGACACAGCTGTACTGGTCAGGCACACTAACCCTGCAACAGCAGTTACATTACTACAAGAACATATCACAAAAATAGAAAAGTGGCTTCAATCAAAACAAATTAAAGCAAACCCCGATAAATGCAAACACATTACATTCACACTGCGAAAACAGAAACCACTAAACATTGTACTAAACGGCACACACATAATACAAACAAGGCAAGTCAAATACCTAGGACTCCACTTAGATACACGACTCACATGGAAATAGCATATTAAAGCAACAATAGACAAAATACAGATGGCAAGGAGACAAATGTACTGGCTAACAAGTCGAAAATCCAAACTGAGCATAGAAAACAAACTAAAAATATATAAAATGGTCATAAAACCAATCTGGACATACGGAATAGCACTATGGGGAACAGCAGCAATGAGCCATATAACCAAAATAGAGGCAACGCAATCTAAAATATTCAGAACAATAGTTTTTTTTTATTCTTTATTTATTTGAATTTTACAATTTGTCCAGTAGGACATTTGGTAAAATATTGTAGCTGTATACTAATATAACATGTGGGTGACTACCCCCAGCGGGGTACCATCATCGTGTTTGCACCTCGCAAGATGATATCTTCCGACAATTTTGACGAAAAGTGGCTCAGGACCGCGCAAAATGCAATCTTTTGAAGATTTCGTCTGAAATTTTCTGTTACTCCGCTCCCGTTTGAGATATCCTTTTTTTTGCGTGAGGAGGGGAAAACGCATTTACGCATACCCAGTGACCCGCGTCACCAGGTTATGTGGGACTCCAGATGACATCGTCATACCCACTAAAAACCTCTCCTCTTTCCTCTGATTTGTTAGACACGGACAACCCCAGCAAAGGCGATCAGCATTCATCAGGGTTGTCCTCAACTGCGTCGCCGCATATTATCGTCGCGTACTGATGCCGCTCCTCCTATTCGCTGACTCCATCGCCTTCTCCATATCTCTCCTATATCTCATTATACCCTTACAGAACTCTCTGAACTTCCTCCAGTATTCATCCCTGGTGACTACGGTGTCCATCAAGTTGTCCACGCTTATCCTGACACCCAGGAAGTTCTCCAACTCGATTCTTCTGTCGATCCATTTAGGGCACGCGAATAAGACATGCTCGGCGTCGTCATTCGGATCTCCACAGTCCCAACACTTCGTGTCGACCTTCTTACCAATCCTCTTACGATAGCTGTTGAAAATGCCGTGTCCCGTGAGCATTTGCGTGAAGTGATCGATGTCTCTTCTATTCCTGGCGAATATGGTCGCATTACTTATTAGTCTCCTGGTAACATTATCCTTATTATAAATGCTCCATTCCGCCTACCACTCCGTTGAGGCCTTCTTCTTTACTTCTTCCAGATCCTCTTTCATTTCCGCATGCCTCTCAATCACCTCCTCTCCAACAGCTAAGGTCTTATAGATCTTCTTTCTCTCATATATCCCCTTCAACATTCGCACTTTAATGTAGATCGGTAAGTTCCCGGTCAATACACAAAGCGCCGCGTGGGATACGGTGCGGTAGGCCGTGGATATGATGCACAGAGCAGTTCGTTGAGCTCTTTTTATGATCTTCTTGTTTTTCTCATACTTCATCGCATCAGCCCACACAGGCGCACCATATGTTATTATGGATTTCCACACGCTGTAGTATAGCCTTCTTGCCAAAACAGGCGGGCCCTTAATATTCGGTAGAATTCCTCGTAATGCTCCTATCTTGATGCCCGCTTTATCGCACTCCGAGGCAATGTGCTTGTCAAATTTCCTATTCGTGTCAATCATGACGCCAAGATATTTCGTGACCTCTACCGTGTTGATAGCCACGCCGTCCACATTCAGGCCGATAACTTTGGGCACCCTCATGCCCGTAATGAGAATTATTTCCGCCTTCTCCTTAGCCAGCGTCAAACCCACTGTTGCACACCAATCGCACACTGTTCTCATGACCTCCCTTACTATTCCGCTAACGCCTTCGTTTTTCTTCACGGCACATGCGATTGCCAGGTCATCTGCAAACGCGACCGCCTTAAACATTACCCTGTTATCTAGCCTTTCCAATAACCGATCGTAGACTATGTTCCATAGGAAAGGCCCCAGCACAGATCCTTGCGGTACCCCAGCCGCAACCAGGTACTCCACCGTACCAAACTGGTTGCTGACGATTATCCTCCTGTCCGTCAGGTAATTTTTTACCAGTCTAATGATCTTGCAAGGCAGCTTCCTCCTGGTCAGTTCGTCAACAATGCTGTTTCCACTAAGGGTGTTAAATGCATTCTTGATGTCCAACGCAATCATCAAGCATACCATCCTTTTCTTCTTGCAGGTGTCCGCGAATTTAATCACCTGTATAATCGCGTCCACCGTACTCCTTCTTCTCCTGAACCCATATTGTCTCCTATGAAATGGGTCCACTCCCATACATCTTTCGATAATCAACTTGAGACACTTCTCCCACACTTTGCTCAAGGCAGGAAGTACACTTATTGGGCGGTATGCATTAGGGTGCTTAGGGTCCCTACCCGGTTTACTGAGCAATATTACTCTCGCTGTTTTCCAGCATCCTGGAATCCTACCAGAATCCGTAATACTGTTAATCAGCTTAGTGATAAGCTCTGTTCGGTTGTTTACTAGCAGCTTAACAATATCACCTGGGACCCCATCTATTCCCACTGCCTTCTTTCCATTTATTCTTCCAATGATTTCCTTAACATCTTCCTCCTCAAGCTTCATGTTATAGGTGATATCCTCCCTGTCATGCTCTTCGACCTCCCTTAACTCCGGTCTGCGTCTAATGATGAACAAGCCTTTTAAAATTTCTTTTACCTTGTTAACAGGCATGTCATTTGGAAGCCCTTTCTTGCCACATCTGTTTATAATCGTGCGATACGGCTTTCCCCACGGGTCCCTTTCTAGTAGCTCACAGAATCCGGTCCAGGCTCTCTTTTTACTCTCAGCTATTTCTTTCTTCAACTGTCTTCTTAGCCCCTTATAGTTACTAATAAGGGCTTCGATCCCACTGTCCTCCTTCCTCCTTGCTCTAGTTATTTTCCTCAATGCTTTGTGAGCCTGAGTTCTCAATTCTACGATCGTCTCATTCCACCAGTGGTTGCTGTACTTCTTGTTTGTCGTACAGCTCACCTTCTTCAGCATCTTGTCACAAGTTTCCACCATACATTTCTGCAGCAGTTCCGCCTTGTCCGCGTCGTCCGTCGTATTAAAATTCTGTACGTTAGTGATCTCGTCAAATTTAGTTAAAAATATGTCGGGTGCAAGACCCTTCGTCACATATTTAAAGAATTTAGTTCGATCACTTACGGTCCTCGTTTTAAACGTATGAGATATGTATAGGTGGTCCGATGCTGTGAAAGCATTTAAAACCTTGCTCCTTACGTGGAGGTCGTTAACCATGTTTGTTGCACTGATTATGTCAGGGCAACTCGTCCTTCCGTTCCTATAAAACGTGTATTTATCGTCCAGCCTTATAGGGAACACGCCGTAACCGCACAGGGTTTCCATTAAAATTCTTCCTCGCTTGTCTGTGGTTTGTCCTCCCCAGCAAGTGGACTTAGCGTTGAAGTCGCCAGCCACAATCACTTTCTTGTTTCTGCTTACACCCTTCCTTATCTCTGATGCAAGCTTACTTATGTATGTCATGATTCCTCAATCTTGATATTGGGGAAGCAATAACCACTGAAACAGAGGATATCACCTACACCAATACCCACTAGTCCGTCCTTCCTGTAGAGAAGCGTTTCATTCGGTGTTCGACCATTGAATTGCGTGACCCAAATCGACGCATCACCCTTAGTATCGTTATCCCGTTTGAGAGATCCTGGCGAAGACTCGTTGGTTTCACTCTATTTTTGGAGCCGAATGTGGCGCACGTCACTGCTTTCCCATCGGTCTATTCGGAAATCCGTAAAATTGAATCTTTCTGAAAAATATTCAATTTTATTTATTTTCGTTACTTTTAGAATTATTTTGACCGATAAACGCTCATGTTCTGTCTCCGCATCTACGCATATGGAGAACTTGAATTAATGATGTTGCCAGCAGGTATTCAACTTAATATGGAGTTGCAAGTGTCTTCTAGGTTTTATAACAGTCTCTAATAAATAAACATACGTTTCACTCTTATTTGGATGCCGAATGCATCACGCGTAGGACCGTTCACTCAGGTATCCGTAAAAGGCAATTTTCGGAAATATTTTATTGCAATATACGATTTTGCATTTCAACCTGTTTGAAATTACTCGACGAATAAACACTTGCTATGCTTTATTTTAGATGCCAAATGCGGGGTACGACTTTACTTTTACATAGTGTACATAGTACTTCACAAAATGCAATCTTCCGGAGTAATTCATTAACATATGCGATTTATATCTTCGCTCCTGTTGAAGTCATGCTGACAAATAAGCGATAGTTTTACGCTATTTGCAATGTCGAAAGCAGGGTACGTCCGTTCTCCCCGTAAGTATACTCGGAACTCTGTGAAATTGAATCCTTCTGAATAATTGAATGACATATGCGACTTCACGTATTTTCGCTTCTGTTTGATATTTTTTGACGGATAGACGGAGGGAGTAGAAAAGAAAATGTGATGAATGTGTGTACATAGACTGTGTGAACAACATGCAACTAAGGACGTGCAGGTAGCTTGGCTCATGTGAATTTACTAAATACTGTTTATTTTACACCTTTATGTTTCATTAATTAATCTTATCAGAATACATCGACTGTAAAAACAAGGGACAAGGAAAGCAATTGAAGTACAATAAGACACTTCATAGGATTTATATTTAACAGATCAAATTAAAAAAAAGAAATTAATTTAACCCTCGTGCTACGATGCTTGAGTCTCTTCGGACTAGTCGGTAATAATGTTCACAACATTATTATTGAACAAAATTAAAATCTAACTAAGAATATCGAAATCATTACAAGAAACATCGGAGGAATTCTCACTGGGACACATTTATCGGAATACATTCATATACCAAAACCGTACGATGGATGAAACCCCTTCCTGTCCGGTGAGGTGATGATGCACATGGGCACTCAAAATCTCCTCAGGAACTACCGCAGGTAAACGAACCTTCGCGCAATCATCAGTGATTCATAGCGGCACTTGACAACAAAACATCCAGCGGTTTCTGTTCCGTGGCTCGCTACGCAAAGATTCTATCCCTCAGACAAGATGATTGCCAGATGTCCAAACATCTTCATGGCATACTTTCAACTAGCTTAAGGACCCGCCATAAATCTTAGGATTTCTCTAGCTAAGGTCCTTCAAACTGAACAAATATTTTTTAGTCTTTGCATTTTCCTTAATTTATTACCTACAATGGAAAGATACGGGAAATCTGATTTGTCTCACGTACGATGCTTCCTAGGAACTTTCTCTCGAGGGCGGTTAGAATCCTTCCACCAACCTAGTATTAGGTTGCCCGAAAAGTTTCTTCCGTTATATGAGGAAATAATAGACGCACAACGTTTTTTGTTTTATATTATTTTGCAGAATTACGTACGATCCATTTTGTTCTGTTGAGATAAACGTCGCGACATTTCACAGACTTGGTTTCACGTTTGTATGAAGGTGCATTGTTGTAAAAAACACGTTTGCACAGCTCACTTTCCTAACGAAAACTTTCCTTAA
The DNA here is from genome assembly GCF_011952205.1 of Bombus bifarius. Classification (NCBI taxonomy): domain Eukaryota; kingdom Metazoa; phylum Arthropoda; class Insecta; order Hymenoptera; family Apidae; genus Bombus; species Bombus bifarius. Next base: position 77,760 of record NW_022885326.1, read on the forward strand.
CGAACCCGATTATCTCATATCCTTAGACACACCCATCATAGTTTTCTTCCGCAGCATCATCATCACTAAATTTCACTTATTCTGTATCCTTAGAATAGTCAACATATCTTTACCGGTCTCTACCCTTATAACAATCGCGTACTTAACGTATCAGTGTAACTAAGTTTTACATAACGTGGTTGCAGTGAATTGTGATTTATGTTAATTCAGTGTGTATTCCATTGTGATTGCTGAATTCATAATAAAGTTTAATTAAAAGAAAATTAATAGTTTCTGTTACGACTCAGCTTTTTTCTTTTCTTTTTTTTATTTTTTTCTTATATTCTTTATAACTCAGTAAAAAAACAGAGAACGAACGAAGTATGTAAAAACTTTAGTTGAACAATTGCGAAGAGATTTTCGTCAGACTAGTGATCGAGCTTCTACCTCTATCTCTAGTTTCGATGAAATTCGATTGCGAATGGAAAGCTACATGTTATTCTAACAGGAGTTGAAAAGGATTGTAAAGTTTACCCTCAACGAAATAATCCTAGCGAAAGACATCAAACAATAAATTATTGTGATACTTGCACCGACAAGCCGAGGATCTTGGCGATTGTTTTATAAAATACTTCTTTCAGATGTAAGGGTACATAAAATATTAAAATATAATAGTGTTATACGTTAATTTATATATGAAATCATTTCAAGTTAGCTGTAAGAAATTCACCAAGTATACGAAAAATAGTCTCAAGTTGCCGAAACGAAAAAGTCCTAAACTGCAAAGGATTATTACAGTCCTCGTGCAATTTCAAAATGTTTCGTGTAACACACGTAATATATTTATTTACGGTTTCTATAAGTGTTTGAATACTGTTGTGAGTATAGTAATAACTACATAGATATAGTATATTTTGCATAAAAAACAAACATCCAAAGTATTATGACGATAACAAACGTTAAGTACATAATTGTTGTTCATATATTTCATCTAAAATTCAATAAGAATAAGCGATTCTTTTCAGCAGTATATATAATCTCATACGAGAAATTCATGCAATAGAACTTGTTCACTCACATTGATTTTAATATTACTTTTCAAAGTTCAATATATAGTCATAGATTACAAAAATGTATTACAAATAAAATTTATGTAATTGATATATATTGAAACGTCGGGGAAAAACATCTGTCATATAAATAAAATTCCTTTTCCTTCTTTTAATATCGATTGTACAAGTTAAACATAAGTCTAGAAAGTCAATATCGCTCAAACATGTAATCTTTATAACGAAACATTATTATTACAGACTTTTAACAGAACCTAGCAAACTGAACACTTGACCTTACATAGAGTATTAGATCTTGTATTAAGTTATTAAATTTGTTATGGATTTAAAAATGTTACAGTTATAAATATGTTTCATAATAAAAAAATTCATGCATACTGATTCAAAAATTATTATAAATGCGAGTCGATAATTATTACATCAATAAGTAATTATAATACAGTCACGACGTACACAGTATGTGTTTTATATGTATTTCAGGAAGTAAATATTTATTTAGAATTACTACATGAGTTTAATTAAATTATTTTTAAATCGTATTTATAATAACCACAAAAATTATTCATTTATTAGAAGTTTGAAAATCAGTACTTACAAAGGATCTATTTACTATATAATATATATTTATAATTTTAACATATTAAAGCTCTGGCAAACTTAATATCTTAATCACTGATGCAGTAATTCGAATATGTTTCTTAAAATATAAACATTAATGTAAATTATTGTAAATTATGTAAACATTAATGTAAATTATTACCAACTCGCATTTATGATAATCATAAATGAATAATATGCTAATATTAAAACTAATCATTCCGATTCCTTAGTGGCGTCAATGGTTTATGTGGGGAAGGAATAGGTGTCGCAAAAGTGTTCTGTGAAATTCCTAACATGTTCTCTTTTCCTTTACTATGCGCACGTTTCTCTTCTGCTCTCAATTTTTCTATCATCTTGTGCTGCTGTTCTATTGTCCTCGTCTTCGCATATAAATCCTAAAAGCAATTTACATTTTATCACATTTATTTTACAATCAATCAATATATACTACATAAGTATTTAGGTACTTATGTATATAAGTTAATACTTGCAACTAAGAGAAGCAAGAAAAAATAATTAGACCAATGCAAATGAAATTGAATAATACCATTTACGCAATAGAAATAATTTATTTATATACATTTAATATTCTCAGTCAATATATACATATTCTCTCCTATTGTTTAAACAAATAAGTTGGGCACACTACTGAGTGAATACCTAAACAACAAAGTGGTGCTAGCCTAAATTCACACAAAATTATGGTATATCATTAAAAGTAAAATAAAAGAAACCAAATAGTTTGTCAAATTCAGTACATTATAACAATGAATCAACATTCATTAATAATAATGCACACAAAAATAAACAGTGAGACGAATTAACATACTATAAATATAAACAGAAAATTTAATATTTTCATTCAATAATTTAACAATCAATATATGTTTCAATGTTAAATGTTTGTAATATTAAAAGATATTACTACTATTATGATAAGGATATCAATTCAACATGCAATATAAAATGATCACGATGCCAAGACAGATAATTAAACGCACCTGTTCGAGTTGATTGATTTTATCTTTCAATTGAGATACATGTTTAATTCTTTGCCTGTGATTATGATGACCAACAACTTCAGCGTATTTTTCATGGATTTCTTGATAATCTTTTAGAAGTTGCTCGTTATATTTAGAAAGCTTTTTCACTTCACTAAACAGACAAAAATAAATTTATTATTTTATAACTTTCTTAGATTATTCTTGTTTTTAGAGGAGAAAACAACGTACTCTTCAGCTGCTTCTCGGCGAGATTTTTCTTCTTCAAGCTTTTCTATAATCGTTTTTTCTAAACTTCTCCATTTGTTCTGTTCTTCTTCGAGTAATTCATTATGTTTCTACACAGATACAATATTTTTTAATAAATTACATATATGTTACAAAATACAACAATTACTGTATTCTTTTAAATTCTTTTCTTTATCTTTTCAGATATAAAACATAAAAAAAAATGATCGATTACCGATATCTGGCTATCCTTTTCTTCAAGACATTTAATTTTATCAGAAAGTTCTCCTATTTTCAGACTTGCCTGTAAAAATAGTAAAAATAATTAAATTCGTATATTTTATTACGTAAAAAGGAAGCATTAATATAACAATTTCGAGAGCATACTTCATTTAAGGTAACTTTTTGAATTTTTGATTGATGCTCTAACAATTTATTTAAGTCTTCTATTGCTGTTTCACGTTCTTTCAACTGTTCGTTAAATTTGTTGTTTAGCATATCCGCTCGAGAAATTTCGAGTTCTTGAGCATCGTTTCTTTCTTCCAATTTAAGCAGCATACTTTGTGCTTCAGCAAGATGGTTAGCCATTTCTTGAAGCTGATTTTTCATCTAAAATTCGAAATGAGATGATAAAGTGATTTACTTTCCTCTTTAAGCAATTAATCACATTACATCAAAATAATTATTATAATTCTCAAATTTTTCACTTATTAAAATTTTTAATACTTTTAAAACAAAAATAGAAAATAAAGAGCACCTCAATATTTTGTGCGGTCTTCACATCATTCTCAGCTTGTAATTTCGCAACTTGTCTGGTTGCTATTTTCTTTAAGTCATCGATTTTAGCTTCGAATACAGATTTTAATGATTCCAATTCGCTTAAACTTTCAGCTTCGAGTTGATCGACCAATCCCTTTTTGGCGTCTAATTGATCCATCAAAACATGCACCTGTTCATGTACTATTTGAGAGTTGTTGCGCATAATACTCAGTAAATCACGATGTTCGTTTATGCAATCTTCACCACGTTTTAATTCATGCTGTAATCTTTCCACTTCAGCATTACTTTGAGCCAAACGTTTAGTTAAAGCAGCAACTGATGCTTGATTTTCAGCCATTATAACTTCGAATCTAAATAAAATTTCGTACATGTATACATGTATACATATGTATATATATATATGTCGGAGCGCACATTAGAATTAGGGTTAGGGGCGTGAAACGAATCTTCGTTTGGGTTACACGTTGTCGTTATGCAATAGAGAAGACATTGACTAGTGCAAATACGATTATTATAGAGCCGGACAAGTAACCGTGGTAGTTAGGCACTTGAGAAACTAATGACAATGATCCTAGGTTCAATAACGAATCCGCGGTCGGCGGGATGATAGATGAACGTACTCACAAAATCTAAGTCGGATGCGTGATATTCACTGGTCGTAAAGGGTTACTCCTTTCATCAGTGAGATCGCGAACGAGAATGCCTTTCCCGTCCCGATGATGCCACAGAGGAAAACTATAATGGGGTGTGTCTAAGGATACGAGATCATCGGATTCGTCGAGAAAAGCTTTCGTTCAGAAAGTAAGGGAAATTGACGTTGCTGCTAATTGGTCAATCTCCATATCGGTGGTTAGAAAAAGATGCTAGCCGCCTTCGAGGGAAAGTTGCTAGTGGGAGACGCCGCTCGTTGAAAAATATGTCTCCCCTATCTTCCCGTAGTTGGGACAAAGACTGTGTCTGTTTGAAGGACTTAGTTAACTAAACCTTAAGATTTATAACGGGCCCTCGGGCTAGCCGAACATGTACTGCGGAGACGCATCGACATCTGGCAATCATCTTACTCGAAGAATAGGGTCTGCGTGTGGCGAGCCACGGGACAGAAACCGTTGGAATGTTTACTGTCGCGTGTCGCCACGAATATTTCCTTTAAGGAGAGCTATAGAATTACTCCATACCTTTGCTAGGCAAAGCGTTCATTCCGTGACCGCGGCTACGTTCGGCGACTGACTGTCGCCTCGAGCCCAAGCTCATTATCACAACTCTCGAACAATTACAATCGGATTGAATAACTACAATTGTTCAATTACAGACTCTGGTGTTCTTTCATCTCCGACACGGCCATCCTGACTATCACACGTCCTCGTGTGTAACTAAAATATCGTGCTTTCTTACATTAGATTGGATGCAACTGACATTATTTACGATTTAACTAAATGTCCAAGTAAGTCAAGGGTCCAGTGCAATAACAAAATTTCGTTCGGAGGCTTGACAACGCAAAACTAAAAGAGAACAAGAATTTGTAGCGTTATAATTTGTATTCAAAGTGCTAGTTGCGTTCTGTGAGTCGCCAGACCGTAATGACACGACAGATCATGTTCGATTTCGTACACTGATGAATCTCAGTTGGTTGGATCATATTGCTACGTTGGGTGTATCACTGTGGGTATATTGCAGATGTATGAAACATCACAGTGGATATATTGCAGACACGCAAAACGTCACTGTGGGTATATTACAGATGTATGAGACATCACAGTGGATATATTGCAGATACGCAAAACGTCACTGTGGGTATATTACAGATACATGAAACATCACAGTGGATATATTGCAGATACGCAAAACGTCACTGTGGGTATATCACAGATGTATGAGACATCACAGTGGATATATTGCAGATACGCAAAACGTCACTGTGGGTATATTACAGATGTATGAGACATCACAGTGGATATATTGCAGATACGCAAAACGTCACTGTGGGTATATTACAGATGTATGAGACATCACAGTGGATATATTGCAGATACGCAAAACGTCACTGTGGGTATACACTACGACCACAACGTGGTGTTAATGATCCTCTGAGGTCAGTGCACTTGCATCGTTATTATCACCATCGTTATCATCACCGCAGACGTCCATCTCAGCAGGGGCGCAACTTTCTAGCATCTTTCTCAGTCTGTCATGTCTGTCCTTATATGATTGTTTGCCGTCTAAGGTTTTTAAAGTATATCTATCTCCTTCCAAAATCTTTGCTATCTCGAATGGACCTCTGAATTTCGGATCTAACTTCGTCTGGTTTCTTTCCTCGTTTTTGCATAATACAAAATCACCAAGGTTAAACCTAACTACCTTAGCTTTAGTTTTGTCAACTCCACCTTTATCGTACCTAGCACCAATTTCTATATCCTCTATTGCCCGCTGTCTTACATTAGAGATATCTACTTCTTTTTCTTCGATATTATCGGGTATCAACGAGTCGTAAGGTCTTTGCTGTTCCACCAATTAATAGTTCCAATGGACTCGATTTAGTCACGCGGTTGGTGGTGCAATTTAAAGCCAGCCGTATTTTGCCAACCGCGTCTAGCCACGATCGCCCGGTCGTTTCTATGATCGTGAACATAATTTTCAACGTACCCGTAATACGCTCTACCTGACCGTTGGCCCTACTCGCACCGATTGAGATTAAGAGGAGTTTTAGTGTTCACCTTGCCAGAAATCTTGGAATTCTTTACCCGTTAGGACACCTCTCTTGATCCGCTATTGTCCGGCAAGGACTGCCGAATAAAAATATAGTACGTAAGTGCTTTAACGGTACTAGGGAAATCTACTTTACGAGTATGATGCAGATATGCGAATTTAGTGAAGACGTAGACCAAAACAATGACATATTCTTTCGAACCACTTTTACCGCTTAGTTTACCCGTTATGTCCACGTGAACTGTAAGCCAAGGTATGCTGGTCTTAGGTATAGGATGTAATTCAGCTCGTATTTTACCTGAACTGGCCTTCGAAACTTGACAAGCGTGACAGTTCTCTACGAATTCGCGAACATACTCCGCCATTCCTTCGAACCAGTAACACTCGCACAGTTTCTCAAGCGTTTTATCCCAACCTAAGTGCATAATTGACTGTTGCACATGGTTAATAACGGACCACCTAAGCCCTCTTGGAACGATGGGCAAGCAGAGAGTTCTACCTTTTCTCTGTATTTTATGATGGAGGGTGCCGGACCGTAACTCATACGTATTCGCGACGTCTCCTGAGGATTTCCGTAGTAAACGCTTTGATGGTTTACAAAATTGTAGCAAGGAAGAACATAAATATTAGAATATTTAGACAAGTATGAGCTGCACAATTATTAGGGTTGTCCAAAAGTATAAGAATCCCCATTTTCGACAGGGTCAGCATAGTATCGTCGTCCCGAAGATGACTTCCGGAAGAAACATTAAACGCGCACGCACTTATGTTATGCAAATAAAGGACATCGAACGGATCGAACAAAGGCACAAAAGAATTCGAAGAAAACAACAACTTATTATCCAAATTGTTCATCGAGGGTAATCAATGCTGTATACTTCCTAGAATTAGGATGAATAGGGATTTGGAGAAACCCACCGGCCATGTCGAGAATAATAAAATATCTCGCTTTTGCAATCTCGCGACTTGATCCGCAGTGAGGGGTAAAGGATACCGATCCGCGACCGTATATTTATTTAGTTCTCGAAAATCTACCTATCATCTATCTGAACCATTGTTCGTCTTCACGAGTAACACAGGGCTCGCGGACGGTGAATTACTAGGCTTTATGATTTTTGGCTGTAATTAAGTCGCTTGTTCTATCACGTACTATTCTGCGCTCGCGAAGTCTATTAGGACTCCTTGTACAGCGATATTAGGATAAATTAATTGTACTTCTACCTGGCCTGTATTTTTTTTTTGTACGAGTACGTAGGGAACCCGTAACGGATGAATCTCTGAATTTTCGAAAAGAAAGATTAATCGATTTTTATCACTACCACGTACCTCATTGTCAACTTCATTAACATCGATCTCGTTTTCAGCGGTTTTATTACAGGCATTAATTATTTTTGTTTTACACATGTAATATTACGTCAAAATGCAATGGACAAGATTTGAGCGATACGTTTAGTACCAATATTTCTTATTCCTCGCATTACTACTATATCAATCGTTCTTTTGCCAGAGATTCTCAAGACTACGGATTCTTTAATTAGCAAACACTCGGCTCCGAAATCGGGGTAAAATGGAAACGACTCACCCGGATGGCTTGATCTACCAGTTAACGCCTCCACTACGTAGAAGTCGATTCGACACTCGGTATTGAAATTATATTCAGGGCACTGCTTTGTAAAGGATCTTCCTCCATAATCAGATTGGTAGCTGCGCACCATGCAGCGGAGTCGAAAAATTGTTAGGTTCCACAATCGATTTTTGCACTAGCGACGGAATTAACTCGCGCACGATGATCGTAAGCTCTTGCACTGTTATAATCGGCACTGATCCCACTTCTGATGTCGGAGCGCACATTAGAATTAGGGTTAGGGGCGTGAAACGAATCTTCGTTTGGGTTACACGTTGTCGTTATGCAATAGAGAAGACATTGACTAGTGCAAATACGATTATTATAGAGCCGGACAAGTAACCGTGGTAGTTAGGCACTTGAGAAACTAATGACAATGATCCTAGGTTCAATAACGAATCCGCGGTCGGCGGGATGATAGATGAACGTACTCACAAAATCTAAGTCGGATGCGTGATATTCACTGGTCGTAAAGGGTTACTCCTTTCATCAGTGAGATCGCGAACGAGAATGCCTTTCCCGTCCCGATGATGCCACAGAGGAAAACTATAATGGGGTGTGTCTAAGGATACGAGATCATCGGATTCGTCGAGAAAAGCTTTCGTTCAGAAAGTAAGGGAAATTGACGTTGCTGCTAATTGGTCAATCTCCATATCGGTGGTTAGAAAAAGATGCTAGCCGCCTTCGAGGGAAAGTTGCTAGTGGGAGACGCCGCTCGTTGAAAAATATGTCTCCCCTATCTTCCCGTAGTTGGGACAAAGACTGTGTCTGTTTGAAGGACTTAGTTAACTAAACCTTAAGATTTATAACGGGCCCTCGGGCTAGCCGAACATGTACTGCGGAGACGCATCGACATCTGGCAATCATCTTACTCGAAGAATAGGGTCTGCGTGTGGCGAGCCACGGGACAGAAACCGTTGGAATGTTTACTGTCGCGTGTCGCCACGAATATTTCCTTTAAGGAGAGCTATAGAATTACTCCATACCTTTGCTAGGCAAAGCGTTCATCCCGTGACCGCGGCTACGTTCGGCGACTGACTGTCGCCTCGAGCCCAAGCTCATTATCACAACTCTCGAACAATTACAATCGGATTGAATAACTACAATTGTTCAATTACAGACTCTGGTGTTCTTTCATCTCCGACATATATATATAAGTACCTATTTATAAAAATACATATAGTTCTTTCTGTGAAAAATGATATACCTCTTTCGTCTAGCTACCATTTCCGCTGCCTCTGCTCGGATTTGATCTTTTAGAGCTCTTAATTCATCTTTCTTTTCTGCTAGTTCAGTTTCTGCTCGATCTAATTCTATTTGTAAGCTTTGGCCAAAACTTTCCTAAATTCGTTTAATCAATTATTACAAACTGGTACTTTGAAATATTATCTTTATTTTTGATTACGTTTTACAACCCACCTGAGTTTCTGCAGAGTTCTTTAATTCTTCCAGAGTCGCGGAAAGTCTATTAATTTCAGCATCTTTAATCGCCAGTTTTTCGTCTAATGCCGTTCGTTCCATTTCTACTCGCGCTAAACACGCTTTATACCTTTCCGCGGTAAGTCGCATTTCTTCCTCTACAGTAATCTTTGCCTCTCTGATCATAGCATTTATCTAGATTAATAAATTCATTTTAAAAACTATATGCATACGTTCTTACAAAAGAGCATAAAATATTCGGCAAACATCACAGAAACTGGAAGAGAAAATATTAAAAGAGGTTTCGAAAAAGAAATAGTGTCCACAATAAAAATTCTTTCAGTATAACTCTTTCTCTTCTCGGTATAGTAAAAAAGAATTTTTATTGGACGATTTTTTATTGGGTGTTAGAAGAAAGAATTCAGTCAGTGATGTTTTTTATTTTACGCACGTGTGACCCGCTTACTTTCGCGTCACTATCAGCAATCACTCTTTTTACTCTTTCCTCACATTCGGTACGGCAAGCTGCCAATGTTTCTCTCGTAACAGCTTCTGCATTTGTTACTAATTTATCTGCATGTTGTTTAATTCGTTTCGTTTCTTCTTCGATCATTTTGCCCGCAGCTTCTTTTACTTCTGATACTTCTTTGTCTCTTGCTACCGTTAGCTACGGAAAAAATTAGTATATGTTATTTCACAAAAAGATTATTATATAACAAACAATGTATGTAAATCTTGTCTATGTTTCGAATTAAAATATACAAAAAAAAAAAAAGATAAAACAACATATGAATATACATTTTCTATTTCTTTTATATAATTCAATCTTGCATCCTCCAATTGCTTTTTCAGTTTATATTTTTCTTCATCATGAAGTTTTATTATATCACCTAATTCTTCCTGATGTTTTTTCAAAATAAGAGTGTGTTTTCTATGTGAATCTTCTAATTCTTGATGCGCCTCACGTAAACGATTATTAACCTGAATTAAAATAAAAAGTAGGAAGTTAAGAAAATGTTTGTATTATTATTCAAACAGGTAAAAATTTTAATATTTACATCTTTGGAAAGATTTTGAACGTTTTCCAGTTCTTTTCTCAAAAAATTATTTTCTTCGTCAATATCTTTTACTTTAGCTTCAATTTCTATCCTACGCGACATTTCAAATTCGTTTTCATTGATAAGGATCATTTTTTCTTTTCCAAAATCGAGTTTCAATTTATTAGTTTCTTCTTCATATTTATATCTAAGATCACCCACTTTTTTCGAAAAATTTTCAACAACTTTTTCATATTCACCCTTTACTTCATCTAATTCACATTGAAGGGCAGATAGTTGTCCTTGTAGTTCAAGAACTACATTTTGTCGCTTTTGCAACTTTAGCTCCAACTTATCACGTTCCTCCATTAAATTAATAACACATGAATTAAGTTTGGCCTTTTCTTGTTCCAGCAAGCCAACTTCATATTTGTGACTTACTGTTATCTCTTCTAATTTTATTGTTAGTTCTTCAATTTGTATTTCAAGAGATTGAACCTATGAAGAACAAATTTTAAAAATTGTGATAGAGTTACAATGTTTCCAAATCATTTTAATTCTTCAAAATAAACAAGTATTTACTCTTTTCACGTTTGTGTGTTTTTTATCTGCCAATTCATATTCTAACGCTGCTATTCTTTTCGAGAAATCCGCGATACGATTTCTAAGATCACCTTCCATAGCTTTTCTTGCTTCAATTTCGCGTTCTTTCTCCTCTGAAACTTCCAAAAGCTGAGAACGAAGGCGCTTCACTTCAGTTTGATGCTTTTCATCGTAACCATTTAAAATTTCTTGTTGCAATTTAGCCTGGATGCAGGAGTCGTTAATAAAATATTTGTTAGAAATAAAATTATACTTCTTGGTAAAAAGTATTTTACAACCATTATTTCTATGTCCTTTCGGTGTTGCTCCTCTACTTCTGTTTGTTTTTTATGTAACTCGTTGAGTTGCAATTCTAATTTCTGTACTTCCTCCTTCATGTCCTCGATGTGCTTCTCAAGCTCTTGTATCGTCCTGTCTTTGTTGGAACATTCTACTTGAAGATCAGCAAGTTGATGCTCGGAATTGTACTTCAATTTTTGGTCGTTAGCAGTAATAAGCCCACGTGACTTCACTTTTGAACTTGATCTTGTTTGGTCTCGATTGTGTTTTCGTGGTGGTTGTGGCTAAAAATACATATTGTTACTGATATTAAAATATTTTCTAAAAAAAAAACATATATATTTTTTCATAACTCATTAACTCTCTGTAAGTTGCGGTATATCCAAGAGATACAGTAATTTGTGCCATAGTGCCAAGTTTTACATGAAAAGTATATGAATATATGAAAAACATGTAAATTTATTAAAACATACATTCCAACTACATATGCATTTGTTGTAAAAAAAATTTAAAATATGAACAATTAAATAATACTTCTGTACATATCTCTCAGATCAACTGCATCCCTTGCAAGATCAATAAGAAAATTTTTTACATCCAATTAATTTCTATTTCGCACCGTTCTAAAAGTAATTGCCACATTGCTTGCATTTTTAGTGCATACTGATACATTGCACTCTGCACTGGCAACGCTTTTGTTGTCATGAAATCTCTCTGACTTTTCAATAACAAAACCTTTTACTTTACTATCTAATTTTGGATCATACGCCCCTGGTGGAGGTACATCATCTGTAACAATTATTTCTTTTAAAATATAAATTAAGAAAAGAAGATATATATATATATATATATATATATATATATATATATATATAGTGACTGCAATAAGTATTTGTACATCATTATATTTATTATAGCATATATATACTAATAATATATACTAATATAATAATTATTACACACTAATTAATTACATTCGAGTATATTAAATATTTCATTTACTAATACTTACATATGATTACAAAAAATTGATACTGTGGAAATGAAATAGAGAACTTACAAAAAAAACGTTTCATTGGAAAATAAGTATATGTACAAATACTAATTGTAGTCACTGTATAAAATATATTTTTTGAAAGCTTTGTATTAAATAATTTCATAAAAAAACATTTAATGAAATGGGATTCTATAGGTATATTCTTGTTTGTGCTTTCCTGTTATTGTTCATGTATTCATAATGTATCGTAACAGTATCTGTAACTAATGTATTGTAATGAATCGTAAGTAGTCATAAAAAATCAACATGGAAGACAAGAAGATTTTCGTTCTGAGCATGCATGACACTCATCTCTGTTTGTCTCGTAAGAACGCGTACTACTTTGTTATTGACCTTCCATGTTAATTTTTCATGACTAGACACGACTCAATTTTCGAACAGTTTTCTCTAGCAAGTGTCGAGACCTTTCTATATGATTGTGGTCATGACAAAAAATTTGTTTACATCCTATATGGGCATAAAGATTATGAGAGTATTTGAATATTTACCATGGAAAACTTTCATGTATGTACATATATGTATTATGTGCGTTATATAAAACATTTTAAAATTTCACTAATCCTATAATGGAACACAATTGTCATGATTACACTGAAATAAAATTTTAAACTTATCTAAAAATGTACAGTAATATGCTATTTATATGAATCTGTTAGTGAATACACAAGTTTATATGGGCAAGTTATTCATATAATAGAAATCTACTTAATTCTCTCCACTTTATATAATTTATCACTCAGTTAATCAGAATTCACACTTGTATAAATGGATCCAAATATTTGCTTATAAATACATGATAAGTTTTAAAACTTATGATTTTAGAAATTAATTTTTAAGGTCAGTAATTGTATAATTTGACTTAATTCTTTACTTATTTTTTAATATACAGAATATCAGACCACGAATTCAGATAACTGTAATTTAATGTAATCCTTAACATAAAATTAATTTAATGTTTTATATGTAGAGGATAAATAACATATACTGCAAAATTCAATCAAAATATACATTTGGAAATAATAAACAAAAATGTAAATAATAAAAGCATTGAGAAAAATCATTTGGCTAAATATAGATAAACAAATACATGTTAGGCATTATATAATCAGAGTAACATTTAGCAACTATTAAGATAATAGAATCACGATTGAAGTTCAGTTAATCAGGCACTAAATAAAATTTTGTTCATATAAGTAGAATTCATATAAACTTACTATGTACAAACATGTATTTAGTACCTATTACAAACATATATTTATATATACAGCATGAAGAGTCACTTTAAACATATAAGACACTTATTAATATAATCCTTAATTGACTGCTTACATACTCTTTTGTGATTCCTACAATATATATATGCACTGAATATCTTGTAACTTGTACATATGTTTTCAGATTTATTTCAAACATTACCAATACAACAATGACAGTCAAATATCATTGAAGTGCTAATAAAAATTCATGTTTCATGTTTCATGTTTCATGTGTCATGTAAAGTTTTTATAAGTACTCAAATATTTGGATAAGCTACTATAAGTGAAATGATAAATATCAATAAGTTTGAATAATAATTGTAATATAATATAATTATTGCGAAATAATTGTATACAAATGAAATTCATTTGATTAATTTCCAAACATTTTTAGTTGATTTTATTATATATTATGAGAAGTGGAAGGGGTAGTAACACAACTAACGTTGGTAAAAAGAAATCCCGTTTCGGTAGGTGTTAGTTTACATAGAGTAAGCGCAAATGAAAGACAGCTGTTTCTAAATGCAAGAAACATGCTCTATGGGATCATCAAATTACCAGGTGTACTCTCTAACGTCCAAACCACCCCTTCTTTCATAGTTGCGTAACGAAATCGATCTTATATCATACGCCTTTTATCCCCCTCTCTCTTATTCTTGCATGTAACACTTAATTTTAAGAATTAAATGGCTTCCGACGTCTCATCTTCTTATTTCATTATCTTATATTCTTTTTTATTTAGATAATTTAGTGATATTTATTTTTAATTATTATAAAATTATTATTATTATACATATACATACTGCATCAGTAATGCATACACACACACGCACGCAAGCACGCACGCACACATCTTGTATAAACATACATAATATACAGTAGCAGAGAAAAGTTTGAAACCACTACCTTTCTGATAAATTATCGCGCTATGTTGTACATAATAAATAACCAATAGTCTGCAATTATTCGTTATTGAACTTCGCTTTATTATAGCGTACTAAATTTCGATACATCAGAAAATAATACTTTTTTAAATATACTGTTCATACTTGTACTGTTCAGTGTTCGCGTGCTTCAGTAAAAGCAATTCCCAGTTTCCGATTCTTACAATTGGACATTGGATTCTTCTGAAACGTACGTCCTTTAATGACAAAATCATGAAGACGCCTTCAAAGAGCTCTTTCACAAATGTTCAGAACATTAGTAGCATAAATTTCATTTTAAAAATCAGTAACAGTTCGAAAATTATTCTTTTCAGATAACCGGTGGATGCAATGGCCCATCTTTACTGTAATTTTTTGGTTCATTCTAATAGCACCCATTTTTTTTTCTAAAATTTTTAGGTATCATAATTGCTTGCACGCTATCTCAGATCCTGCAATAATATGTGCTATATTTTGGCAAATGGCTATTTTCTCTTGCGTAGTGATGTAACAAATTTTCTATCTTCTAGGCGTAGATTGTTGTTATAAATTTAATATGTCATGTTAAATAGACTTTTATTGTTGGATAAATTCGTAGCACTACTGTATTTGAATGTTCGTCTTAATGTTTGAACGTTCGCAGCAAATACAGCATCGAATTGTTTCATACTTATCCTTTCAAATACTTCAAATGTTTTAAAAGTATCGTGACCGTTCGTAGATAAATTTTGAGTGTACATGTAATTGTAAGGACAACTTCGAACTGTAGGTCATTTAGAATCTATAATATAATGCAATAAACTATCAGAAAGGTAGTCTTAAACTTTTGTCCGGTACTGTATATATATACATATATTTATTTATTTTTCGGCTCCACAGCCTAGAAAAAGGATATATCATTAATAATTCTATAATAATTAAACGATCGATCGTTCATTATTTTTGTTATGAGATTTTTCTGCTACAATATGTTGTTATATTTACAATAACATATATTTATAACTTAAGTTACGTAAAAGATAGAAATAAATAATGAATTTTATTTTACCATTGACTTCGTTCGAGAAAATCAATGTGTTAACTAATAAAATTCTGCTAATCCAGTGAATAAAAATTAATTTTTGAAAATGATATATAAAACACTGTTATAATATACATATATTACTATACAATACATAATATACAAAAATATTGCCAAGCTTCTATTTTTATTACTGTAAAATAAGAAATAATTTATCATTTACATAAATTCACATATAAATGCATAATACAAGTAATATTTAATACTTTGATAACTATTTCTCAGGTAAAAGACTCATAATTTAGAAACAAAATTGTTTTCCAATACTGAAACATAATAGAATTTCTTATATTGTAATGTCATTATATTTATACTATAAAAATTATATTATATTTGTTAAATACGTACACTACATACATTATACTGTACTTTCTGATAAGTAAACTTATCTTGTTAATTATAATTAACTGTACTAGTTAACAATAAAGGATATATGACAACTAGAATATATATATGTATGTACTTCTACATATAAATAAATAATATTTCATATTGATGTTAATATTTTCTAACATATCTTCAATTTACTTCCCGCCAAATACATATTGTGTAAATATAAAAATTACACAACATCTGGTAATTTCGAAAAAGTAGAGAGGTAATGAAAACAACAAATTTATAAAATAATAACATTACTATCATTTTACATATATAAGAGTGCATACATTATAATGCGCACCAAGGAAAATAGAGTTATAAAGATATATGTTTACTTACTTTCGAATTCATTAAATCTTTGGATTCTGGCTTTTGAAAATGACATTGTGAAATGTTTTTAACGTATTTAGACAACAAAACACAACAAGAAACTAACAACTTTGAAAATAATGTTAATACTTATCACTGATTTTAGTACGGAGAAAAACACTGTTCACGGTGTTCGTTACACCAGTTCCGCCTTTGAACTGTAATCTTTGAATGAGAGGGAAAAGCACTGGTCACGACATTAACTTCCTAGTCGGATTCAAACATTTCTTCACTCCACCGGTCCTTCTGATTTGAAATAACGGTTACACAAGTTGACAATAGTAAAATGACGAATCAACGGGCATGTGTTATGTAACTGACCAATCAGATAATAGATACATTTCTGCTATGAACCAATCCCGTACTAAAAACTTAGATCATTAGAAGATAAATTTAATGACAATTTACTGACGACATTTAAATGAAAATTTATTTTATATATATAAGTTGAATATATATTCAACTAACGTATACAATTACAAATTTACATTTTAAACTACTTTATTATGATTATAATTAATGTTTATAACATTATATGTTATTTATAATATCTAAAATATTTGGAAGTTTTAGAAGAAAATTAAAAATTAAATTGTGGTTTTATACTAGGATATCAAAATTTAAAGTTTAAAAATTTTTGTATGCGCTCCTGACAAATGTTACATAAAAACTTAAAATATAGAATGTATGATTTTAAAAGTCATTATACAATGTATATATAAAATAAAAAATAAATTTATAAAAAAAATATTTGGTTAGTGTAAATAATAAAGTTTTGGTACGTTTATTTATTTGGATAAAATTTGCCACGTCGTATTGTATAGACCAATAAGATTCGTACATTATCTGCATAGCTGTAACGTGCTTGTAGTAGAAGATTATTTGTATTTGTACTATATTAATTTATGCTGTTTGTAATGGATTTTAAAACAAGTATTATACTGTTGGGACTTATTTTAAGTTTAAATCATGTTTATGGGCAATACAGGATGAAAAATGTGAGAATTTAATTACTTTGTTGCAATTGTTATACATATGGAAATGACAAATTAGTTTTGCAATTTCTTAAATTCGATCCATTTCAAAAATGATCAATGAAACAATTATGATAATATTAGAACGTTATTATTAATGCACTTTAACAATTTTACGCAATATACAAGTTTTCAACATAACAAAAATATGTTTAACCTTCAATCACTCAAAATTTACTTAAATTTTAATTTTCTTATATTTAATATAAGTAAAATAATGTATTTCAGACTCCTGGCTCTTCATTGTCAGACCGAGTACAGCAGTTATCAGAATTAGCTCTCACGAGACCTGTGATTAAGTTCAATGGGGCAAAATTTAAAGAATATGTTAAAACTACACCAAGAAATTATTCTGTTGTTGTAATGTTTACAGCTATGGCACCTCAAAGACAATGCCACATATGCAGGTAATTTTAATGTTAATTTATCTTCAAACTTTATTACATTTAATGTTAATTAGCCTTTTTATATTTTTACTTTATCAGGCATGCAAACGATGAATTTGTAATAGTAGCGAATTCATTCAGATATTTACAATCTCATTCAAAGAAGTTGTTCTTTGCGTCTGTAGATTTTGATGAAGGATCTGATGTTTTTCAAATGGTATGCAATACATCTATGCTTATACAGGTTATCCCAGAAGGAAACTAAATCATTTTCATAGTATATTTGATAGGTTATTCTGAATCATAAAAATCATATAT
Source organism: Bombus bifarius (assembly GCF_011952205.1). NCBI lineage: Eukaryota > Metazoa > Arthropoda > Insecta > Hymenoptera > Apidae > Bombus > Bombus bifarius. Next base: position 95,885 of record NW_022885326.1, read on the forward strand.
ATTAATAGAAACAGGGACCAATACTTAAAGGACTTATAGTACTTATAGTATTCATTAAGAAGAGTAAAAAATATCTAATCGGTCTCCTTTTGATAGTAATGCTTTTAACATAAAATCGATTTTTATTATTTATTATGCTTCCATATCATGATCATATTTTACTTCTGACATAGAAGAATTGGAAATATTAGTTCAAGGTTGTAATAAGGTTGTATACAAGATTATTAACATCAATGAAGATTACTCCATAAACTCAAACTGTGGTAATTGATAATGTCGCAAAGTGAATAACAATTATCTCAAAAAAACATAAACCAAGTCTCACTATATATGACCTTGATTCAGAATAATCTATTAAACACATGGTGGAATTTTTGCCTGTGACACTCTATATATATAGGAATATAATACATGAGAAATAAAAGTAAATGTATTTACAATAGATGCGATTAAATACTGCACCAGTATATATGCATTTTCCACCAAAAGGCAAACCAAAACCTGCAGATACTATGGACATTCAAAGAGTAGGATTTGCAGCAGAAGCAATTGCAAAGTGGATATCTGAACGTACTGATATTCAGGTATTTATATACAGGGTAGTTGGTAACTAGTGGTACAAGCGGAAAGGGGGTGATTCTATGCGAAAAAAGAAGTCGAAAATATAGAATAAAAATTTTTTTTTTTAGTTTTTTTAAATTTTTCCATCGAGACAACGATCTACAGTGAGATCCGTTATAACGAGACGTGATAAAGTGCACGCTTACCGAGCGAAAATTCAAAGTCGATTTTCTCGAAAACAAAGCCTCAAACGAAAAATGTTTATTCTATATTTTCGACTTCTTTCTTTGCGTAAAATCACCCCCTTTCCGCTTGTACCACAAGTTACCAACCACCCTGTATATATGTATGAGTATTTAATCAGTAAGAATCATATTAACATGTTCAAAATGTGTTATAGATTAGAGTACTTAGACCACCGAACTATTCTGGCACAGTGGCAATAATAATGTTGCTAGTACTTATTGGAGGATTTTTATACCTGAGGCGTAACAATTTAGATTTCATTTATAATAAAACAATTTGGGGTCTTGGTGCATTGGTAATAGTCATGGTATAAATATATTTATTGAAATGACAATTTATCTTCTAATGTTTTTTTAAAACAGTTCTTTACGCTTACAATGATATCTGGACAAATGTGGAATCATATAAGAGGTCCACCTTTCATACATAGATCACCCAGTGGAAACGTAGCTTACATACATGCTTCTTCTCAAGGCCAATTTATTTTAGAAACATACATTGTTATGATTTTGAGTATCCTTTTTATTAAAGTGTGTAAGTGATTCATAAAATAAATTTTAATCTAGTTTAACCCTTAGGCATTTGTTAAACAAATATAGTATTATATATGGTGTTTAATCAAGTAATACAAAAATCGAAGTTTTTACTAAATCATCAAACATTTTCTATTTTTGAAAAACTATATTAAATTTCAATAAGGTCTATTTCTTTTATTTCATAAAGGATTAATGCCAAAATTCGACAATCGTAAATATTCAACAGTGAAATGTTATGGTTTGTGTACTATACAGTTGTTATGACCTTACCATGGCTTTCTCAATGCATAGATATATAGCTAATATTTTTCTTAACAAAATGTAATAAGATGGAGCAGTGGTATTGGGTATGATATTAATGACTGAAGCCGCTTTACGTAAAGGTGATGTAAAAAAGCGACGAATATTCGCAGCAATAGGCGCTGGATTAGTCGCTATCTTCTTTAGTTTGCTGTTATCAATATTTAGGAACAAAGTACAGGGCTATCCGTACAGGTAAATAAAATATTTTTAATTTGTATTTTATTCTTAATTGATAAAATATTTCCATGTTGGTGTATATTAATATATTTATAAAAACATTAATTATTGTGATGTATGCAAAAATTCTGAATAAATATATCAATATACTCCACTTTTAATATTTTTCTAAGAATTACTATTATTTCGTATCTCAGAGAGGATTAAATTATTTGTTTCAGCTTACTGTTCAAGTGAAAGAATAAATAAATACACAAGAACTCAATATTTGTATATATTGCAAAGAAAATTTCGCACTTATTTGTCAATATTAAAAATTAGGATACAAATAATAAATAAATACTTTAGCTTTAATTATTGTTAAAGTGTTGTATTTTGATCATAATTTACATTTGTTTGTACGTAATGTAAAATAAATTAATATTTAAAATCTTATTTGTTTTATTATTGTCTTAAGTCACATCAATTACACAAGATCATTAGCGGCTGGAGATATTATGAGGATATAACATGTGAGAACTATGAGAAAATAGTGATGGTGTAGACTTGCAGGTTTATGTGGACTTAGAACTACCAGAGCCACACTGAAGTAAGCATATATTGCTTAATATAATTTATTTCAAATGTTATAAAAAGATATACATTATTAACAAGATATAACTACTTCACTTCTTTCATTTAATTATAATATTGCTTCGTAAAATATAATTAAGATTTCTGTAATAACATTATATGTATAATAAATAGAATTTTGTCATACTTAAAAAATATAAGGAAGTAGAATTCTTCGTGACTTTGGATAATTTTTAAATGTTTGTATATACCATTTGTGAGTCAGTACAGCAGTAACAGTCTAAAATAAAAGAAAGAAATTATTAATTCAAAGTTACATACATACTTTAAAAATGTTATATAATATTTTTACCTGATTAATTATTACCCAAAGTGTAATATAATGAAAATTAGTACTTTGCCATAAGATAATAGAAAGTAGTATATAAATAATTATCTCTGTAAATTGCAATGAGCCTGATATATAGTCAAACAGACCACCATGTGGTATTTTATATGCTGTGGAAGTAATCTTTCTATCTTTATTATATCGTAAGTTACTAAGAATAAAATTTGTCCTGAGTTGTACATATGATGATAGTACACAAATAATAGCACATATTAATTGTAAATATGTAATTCTTCTCCAGGAAAAGTTTCCTTCTGAACCTATATGAGGAACATGCAGCTTTAAAAAAAATTGGCCTCAATTGATTAAAAACAAATTTTAATCTGATATTTATAAGTGTTTAATTACCTTCAACAAAACCATCAGATTCACCTATGATACATACCAAAGATCCTATGTAATGTATGTATCCCAATAAATAATGGCTAATATTCATCATATTATCACTAAAGATACTTACAAAATGTGTTTCATAAAATCGTTTCCAGCAGTGTAAAGTTAAAACCAGAGTTGCTATAAATGTACTTTCTGGTGATACTGCAAAACATTTGTTAAATGAAATGCTTACTGATAAAAGATATTTTTTATTAGTCTTTTACGCCTAATTTTTACGCCTAATAATCTACGCTTAAATGCTCCGTCGTCATTCACATACCGATACACGTATTTCTTTTAATCAAGTCAATTCTCGAATTTATTTCTCTTTCAATTTTCGGCGATTTATTTTCGAGCACTTATCCAGGGTTTAATAAGTAAATTTAAAATTCAATAGCATCTAAGTATTTTACCTAGTGCTTGTCTGAATGATCCCAAACATATATCTAATATCCATATAACATTTTTGGAACTATTACCCGTCCATAAAAATTTACAAATTATCAAATATAAGACATAGCTTGAAAGAGGTGCAGCCAAAACATAAAAATGTTTAAACCATCTAAAATGTTATAAATGATTACTTTTCTAAAAATATTGTAATAAACTAATAATATATTGATGAATTTGTTGAAAAGCTACTTTCTCAGTTGATGGGATTTGAATGGAACTTTTTCTAATCACTTTGTTGTGACGTACATATAAGAAGAAAAATAATATGCGAATGCATGTATTAATATTGTTCATGAATATGCTAACAATATTTCTTTCTTAATTAAATTATCGACTGTTAAATATCATAAATGTATATAATGTGCTTAATCTAACTGACGCCTATTAATATCAGCAGTACTTTATTTTTTCTTAAAATCAGTAGGGTTCATCCAATCTTTTTTATTATTTTTCTTGTTATATGTACGTCACAACAAAATGATTAAAATGTGTCCCGTTCAAATTCATGGGTTCTTCAGAAAATTGGCCAGTATATTAATTAATTAATGTATTATATTATTATTACTCACCTTTTAGGTACTTCTGCATTCTTAATTATTGATTGATAATTAATGGAGTATTTACCGTAACGAAAAGAACGAGTTATCAAAACGGGCAGGTAGGCTTCCATAGAAATGAGTAATAGTCCAAGAATACCCGTAAATAACGAAGCAAAAATAAATATAATACGTATAATATTTATTTGCATTTTATTTTAATTCTTACTGACAAAGTAAATGTAACACTGTCTGTATTCTGATACGTCTGCTACTACTTATTTGTTCCACTAAACCCACTTTCGTACAAGTTAATATACTGGAACAAAGTACATATGTATATTTATGTATATAAGTATGATGGCAACTATATACATATGTATTATTGTTATCTAATCAATATTTCATAGCTATGCACTGTAATGGAACTGTTTGAATAATTATTGTATGTACAAGGAGTATAGTTGAGGAGCACTTATTGGCTCCTCATTTTCATTAATCTCACAAAAAATTGTTTAAAACAAAGGATCAGTGTCGATTTGGTTACGAACTACAATAAAAAAATTTGCTTGATTTTTGCAAATGGCACTATATATTCTTAACTTGATAGAGTTATAGCTGACTCCAAAATGAATTCAATGATTCTACTAAACTATGACTTTCACATTATTTTGAGTTCAGAAATTTTGACTTCTATGGTTAGAAACATCAATGTGGAAAATTATTTTATTTATTCATATCTTTTATTTTTTTATTTCTTGATTTTTCATTCTTTCACAGACCTATTGGAAGTGTTACATATTACTTACTGTGCTTGATTCTGACCCGTATCTTAATTATACGGCAGACATACGGATGAAAAATAATACCTGCCACATTTGCAGGCGACACGATAATCCTTGCCTCGCACAACAATGCCACCGAAGATTCAGGAACTACAAAAAACGCGTAGACAACATAGCCATCCGACTTAACCATAAGAACTGATCCTGTATTTAAAGGGTTATGCATTTAATTCAGAAGTAACTTAATTACCCGTGTTCGCGAAAACATGTGGGTATGGCAATAGTGTAACATATACGCTTGTAGTGTTGTTAGAATTAGCCGAGAAGGCAGAGCGATTTAGATGTCGACGAAGGAGTTTAAATTTGACGTCACATAAAGAGAATACAGTCCCTGAAAAAACGAGCCTCACGTTTTCACCCTCGGATAAAAAAAAGGCAGATATACTGACTAACTAGTCGAAACTCTAAACTCAGCATGGAAAATAAATTAAGAATTTACAGAACAATAATAAAACCAATTTGGACGTACGGAATACCACTAACAGGGACAGCAGTAATGAGCCACATAAACTAGGGTCGCTGTAGTGGTCAATGTCCCATGGTATGTCAGAAAGAAAGATATACGCAAAGACCTAGAAATACCAACAAATAAAGACAGCAAATTCCTAAGAGGAATTGATTGTAAATACTTTAAGATAAGATAAAAATAGTATTATCTAAAGTTAGTGTTCTACTTGTCCATTATAGCATACTGTGCAAAACGGCATATTATTGTTGAATTTATTTACTACATAATTTCATTTGTTTCATAAAATAATTTTTCAATAGGGACTAATCAATAATTTATAGGGACTAATTTATAGGGACTAATTTAATAGGGATAAAGAAACTATACGTGATCGTAAGCATTCAGGCCGCTCATCATTACACAGGAGCTCAAGAACGTATCTGCGATTTCATTCCAGTTTTTTGCAAAACTTATTAGTCAATAATGCTTCACAAGACAAGATGATTTAAAGGATTGCGTATGTCGATGATTATGGGAACTAGCGGCGGAAGCATCTGACGAAGATATACAAAAACTCGTATAATGTTACGATAAATGTACAGTGCTATATATACTAAAGTTACGAATCAAAAAATCTTTTTAAAATGCATTTTTATTGCTGTTATTTCAAAGGAGGTATTACTTTTTGGTACTCGTACATAATACCATTTGCAAAAGTCAAGGTAACCTTGACGTTTTATTGAAACAGCAATTCTTTTCGTAAAGTTATTGGAAATGCCATAAAAATGATGGATACTCTAAGACTATACATTATACACCCTGTATAAAAATTGATGATTTTTCACTATGTCGTAAAGCTTTTTAGAGTTTGAACAACTTTTTGCTATACATATAATTATAGACTCGACTTCAGACACTTCCGAGACATTTGTAAAAAACTGCAGGTACCACTGTAGTGTATTTCTGCTTATAATTGTGCGTCTATTTGACCGCATACGTCAGTTTGGTTGTCGCTTATCTTCTGTTTGTAACTGTGAGTCGGACGAATATAAAGGATCCGTGCACAATGTATACATCCAAGGATGCAACAAATGTCTATTATATTTATTTATTATTTATTATTACTTAGTCCGTGACTTTCGGCTCTGGACGAACTTTCGGTTTTACATCTCGTATCTACTTCGCTTCTCATATATCTACCTCCCCTCTTATCCACTCTATTATATTGCACTCCCTTAATTATTTTGTCTCTAAAACTATGGCAACTTTTGGGCTTTTGCCTCCTTGCTGTGCTTCCGTATTGTCGTTCCTCCTCGTCTTGTATTGCCCTTCTCTTCTCCATTATTGTTTTTAGTTCTGTTAGTCCTTCTCCAGTCTCGTTTAGTATTTTTTCTGTGTCTTTTGGTCCTCCCGTTATTTCGCATTCTTCTATTACATGTCCCAGGTCTTCTTCTTTCCTTTTACATAGCCTGAATCTTTTTTCTCCTTCTTCTTTCCAGTATCCCCTTGCTTTGGTCTCGTTTCTACATCTAAATCTTGCTAATATTTTTCTGTCCTTCCATTTCATCCTCCCTTTAAGTATTTTGGTAACTCTTCTTTGGCAATTTTTCTATAATGTATGTTATATTTGAATTCCCTTATCCTTTTCCCCCTCTCTTCTGCTTCTCTCTGTCTTTTTTCTTCTATAATTTGGTCTACTGTCATCTTTTCTTGCTATTTTTTTGCTTTCATCCGAGTTCCTCCATTTCTTACCTCTTCTAGTCTCCTCTTGTTCTTTCTTTTTTTCGAAAACTACTATCTTGGTCTTTTCGCTGTTCAGTTCTAATTCGGTTTCCTTTAAAAATTTTTTGAATCACTCTCACAAAATCGAATATAATACCGCGTTTCGCGTATTCGTTTCTCACTAATTCTACAACACAACAACACGGCCACGATAAATTCAACTCTGACAGCATTTTCCACGCTCATTTTTCCCTTAATATACCTTGGTAACGCTCACAACACTCCTTGACAAGATTAACATATTTTGACAACGTTTATAAACAATTACCCCTCACGCCACGTCCTTCCCTGACGTCACACCATCCCACATATCCTTTAGCTGCTCTTCTCTATCCGTCATCAGCACAATATTGTCTGCATATGTCAATTGACCATACCTTTCTTTCTCCTACCACTATGCCCCCAGCTTGTCGTTTCCTTAATTCTTCTCAAATGTCTATTATAATTCACTTAAAGATGAAAATCATCAATGTGTTGGGTTTGGGGTAGATCTTTAAATCTATCGTAATATCATTTTATGCCGTTTGCATATAATAATAAATTAATTATAAAAATAATAGGCAAATGAATAATTGATATTATTTTACGAGATAAAGTAATCGTTATTATTTTGTCCGTTTTGAGATATTGATAAGTATTGTCGGACGCCACGAGGCGGTCGGATTGGAAAATTTATCCTAATCATAAAATTAATACATTGATTATATTCGTTTTTAATTGAATTTAATTGAAACAGACATTTCTTGCAGCCTCTCATATACATTGTGCACAGGATTTTTACGCTCGTCCAAACAGAACGTCTCGGTTACAAACAGAAGATAAACGGCCGGCGATCAAACTGGCGTATATAATACCACGGCGGATAGCCATAGGCAGAAATATACTGTAGTGATATCAGCAGTTTTTTACGAATGCTTGGAAATTAAACGGGACTGGTGGTTATGTGCATAAGGGAAAATTCACAAGGTTGATTTCTATAACATATTCAAAAATTATCGACGTCGGGAAGGACGGAACAGTCCTATAAGGTCACTAAATTTTTAATTAATTGGTATATTTAAAGGTATATGTCCGCTACTGTATGTACATATCTAAAATACATTGTTATATGTTTCTGAGATCTCGAGGAAAAATATTTTAAGTATAATACATATATATGTGAATTAGAAGTTTTATTTCAATTAAATATTTGTAGACAAATAGAATTAATTTGATCACATTACAGGACGGATTACAGTTCCTTACAAAACACGCATAATTACATCTTACACGCACTTACATACATCTAAAGTGAATTAAAGATTGTATTCAATATTTATAAAAAGGCAACAGATTTTTACATTAAAATAAATATATTTCTTTTCAGCACAACTTTAAGACATTCAATCGAATCAAGTGCGTACTTTTCGATAAAAATGCAAATTTATATGATTCTGAATGGATGCGTTTCGGATTTAAACTTTACTTTAGGAAACAAAATTATAGCCTTCTTTTTTGTGTCATTTATTAGTTTTCGACCTTTAACTTCAGGAATGTAGCGGTTCAAAAATTGAGCGTTTTTAGTGTAATTTACACTCTGAGTTACTTTGCCATTTTGTCTTCTATTTGACAATGAGTTCAATGAGTGGAATCGTTGGTTGTGTAAAAATGCACCTGAATGTGTAATATTACTCAAGTTTCAGGTTAAATGATACGCATTTGTGCCAAATCGAAGTTTTAAAGAATGAATGATTGAATTGAATGAATGAAAGAATGAATGAATTTTTACTTGTTATATTAACATAAGGATGGAAATTTCTAGTAAATTTCTTAAAAATGGCTCTAATTTTAGACAAGGAAAAAAACCAATGTCACAAACATTTTTAAATTATATTGATATTTTAAATTTATCATACACATGAACTTCTATCCTGAAAATTAAACAATCATTTTCCAAAAAATCAGATAAATCTCGTATTCGCACAAATTCTGTATAACCAAAACTGCGCTTATTGAGTTCACATATTGGTTTTCTAAATGCTTCAAGATCTGGTCTTGATGAAGTTATTTCTCGTATATCTTTCTCCCGATTATCTGGGTGAACCAAAACAAAGTACATTGTTCCATTGAATGGCCAATCTAGACCATCATCATTTTCTGACTTCATTATATGCAGAAGGAGTGACAGAGATTCAGGATCTTTAGAAGATATATTAATTCTAGCACAAATCTTGTAACCATTAGGGCTCGTATAAAAGCCAGGACTATAAAACATTTTTAACGAATCATTCATCATGGTTTCAAGTTTCTCATGAAAACAATGTAATCTCCAAATATAAACTCCATTACAACTACGTAAAGACATTTCTTCCTGGCTAAATCGTAAAGAAGTTTGCAAAGTTGTGAGTTGAGTTTTGTAATTAGAAATGCTTATAGATAGTTCCTTGTTTTCTTGTTCCAGCACCACTATCCTTTCATATAGATTCCTAACAGAGGATAATATATTTAATTACAATAAAGTATTTAACATGCCCTATAGAAAGTTTTTATATAATAGCATGCAAAAAGAATTTACTTTAATAAGTGTTGCCATTCTAATGGTGGTTCGTTTTTTTCTATAGAAGTTGTATTTTTTGGTGGAGGATCCCATAATTTAGATTCTGCAGCTATATTATCAACGTTATTTTTTGAAACAGATAGTTGTGTTAATATGTTCAGGATCATCTATGAAATAGATGGAAAGTCATTTCTATATTGTAACAAAATATGATTGTATCAAATAAAATAAACTAACAATTAAATGGATATTTATATTTCCTTCTAAATGTGCATGTAAATCCTCCTCAGTATGAAAAGTTTTCATGCAACCAACATTCTTAAAGGAACAATAGACAGTTTGTGAATCTGCCAGACTTCTTTTATATGAGCATCCATTTATATGTGCTTCTATATCCATTGGGGACATTTTAATTTCACAGCCAAATTGTTGGTAGAGACAAGGTATTCGTTGTTGTGATATCTCTCTGCTTGTATATAAATCTCTGAATAAATCATTTTCAGATTTTAAACTTTTGCTATCAACTGGACAACAAGCACCTTCTTTTCTAAAATATAAAAATCGGGTTCACAAATGTAAAATATAAATATAACATGTTATATGTATATATACATATTTATGCATGTTACTTTAATATAGCTTAATATAGAAATATAACTTACTGAAGCCAAGTGTATATACATTGCGAACAGAATTTATGACCACAAGATGTTAAAACTGGATCACGCAGCCAAGTTAAACAAATAGGACACTCGAATCTAGGTTCAAGGTATTCTTTCAAAGCATCACCACACTTCATATAATAGTTCAGTTACCAGAATAAATGAAACATAATAGGAGTGTTAACACAAAATGGAAAGCAAAGCCTTTTGAGATGTACATTGTAATAGCAATGCAACAAAATCAGTTTTTTACAGTTTTTAACAACAAAGAAAATGAAATGAAATAAATATTACTAATATCTATAAGTTTAAATACAATAAATATAAATGCACATACGTACGACAATATTTTCTTCAGCTATCTTAACATGATCTTTAAAATTGTCCGACTTGGCCATTTTATCTGTAAGAACTTATAATTTACTATATACACAATAATTATAATCTGCAATATGATACAATTCTATCAGCATAAAAATATATCAGCAAATACGTTATTACTTGCAATTATTAAATTGTAAAAGCAATATAATTTATTTGCAACTATGAATAGTGAAGTTTATACAAGGTATTTCAATTAAATTAAATATCCTAATTATTCTTTCTGCTATTAAAGGTAACAAAAAATTTGCTAAAAACTTAAATGTTTTAAGGCGTGTGTTTGATAATATTTGCTTTTTTATAATGCAATGTTATTAGTTAATAACAAGACAAATTCAATAAATGATTATATCATAATATTGAAGTGTTCTTGTACAAGTAAAACGAATTTAAATTGATACCATATAAAAATAGTAAATTAGCATATTTTGTTACATGTTTGACAGATCAATAAATTTCTACAGAAAGCCATGTATGTAACTCTACCATTAATTAATATTATATTTGTTTTTTCTCCTTTGTTAGCAAATATATAACAACACATTTCGTTATTAGTAAATAATCTTTAAAATGATTTTAGGGACACGTTTTTATCACGATCAAGGTAATAATACATTGCATCTTATAATGAAAAATGTTCAATCTTTAATTTTGTTATGTATTTTTACATTTACATGTGAGATAGTAATTGTTCCTTATGTGATAAAGAATAAACTATTCCACATTTAAAATTGTATTAGGAGATAATATATCTTTCTTTTCTTTAATTTTTTTCTTTAATTTGCGATATTTGGCTAGTAATATTGGTTTAATTCTGAGTGTCCAAATGCGTGCTTTAAATCTATTTAAATTGTTCTTAATCATCTTTTTTCATCTTTAATAGCAACAGAAATAGTTTAAATATCCGATTCGAATGAGGTACTCTGTATGAAACAATTGCATTGTATATGTATATGTATGTATAATAATTTTTATGTACACATATTTGAGATATAACATTATGAAGATACCTACAACTATTGTAAAAGATGATATATTTTCTTCTCTCTTTATAATACAATTTTTTCAAAAATATTTAAGAGTTTGTAGGATTTGTAGCCATTTTTAATTAAATTATGAGTCACTTTTTACAACAAGAGCATGAGAAAAACACTTCGATTATATAAATACGTATCATTAGAAAGGAAATGGGTGTACTCACTCCTATGATTCTGGTTGTTTCTGGGCTAGTGCTGCACCATACGGTCAAGTGCTAAAGGTGGCACATGCAAGCATATACAAGAACCTATAAAAGTATGAATCTGCCCTGTTGAGTTGCACGCTAGCATAGACAAGAACCCATTGAGTTCTACGCTACAAGAACGTATTTTAATTTTACGGTGTATGGCAAAGTTTATATCTGCTTTTCTGTCCGAGATAGGCAAGTATGAGAATAACAAAATCATATGATAATTAAACTAATTGTAAGTTGCCTAAGAAAGAGGAATTAATTGTATTATAATATTTTTTTAGAGAAGAAAAGAGAATATCCTCTTTCAAACGATAATGGATTTATGTAGCGATGCAATAATTTTAATACATTTTCCATACATCATTTAGATTTAACATCAACTCTTGGCACTCTGCATGTTAATCGTACTGGCATGAATATTTTTTTATCGCCGCATGGAACTATTATATTATCTTTTCTTTAGTAAGTACGATCGTGTTTGTTGAGACGAATTTAACGACCTTGCGTATGAGGTCATTTACTGTTGTAAAATGTTATAAATTCGTGAATTCCTAAACAATCAAGTGAGTCAAAGTCGCTAGCTAGTAGCTATTAGCTTCCTGTAAATGCTGTACACAAATATTGAATTTCTTATCTGCCATAATGCTTCTCAAATTGTCAAACATTACTGAATCGTAGAAACTCATTTTAGTTGATATATCTTAGTTGACGTGTTTGAATAGTGAACATGTGTATGATAGTTTCATTTTATTTTGTTTGGTGTTTTGACTTTTTGACTAAATTTCGTTTCTGGGCACCAATATTTTTCGACTTGTTTTGCATCTTTTGATAGTATTCGATAAACAGAGACTATGACATATCACATGTCACACCACACGCGTGACATCACATCCGAAATATAACAGTTTTTAATGTATTTTAGGGACAAAATTCAAATCCATACAGATAAAAGTCTAGTACACATTAAGAATTGTCAGCAGATGTGCATTCACAGTCAATCTATATATGTTGGTCCCGTTTTATGATGAGATTTATGACCCAGTATTTGCTATTGTTGCAAGGAAAGACGAAAGTAGAAAATTTGAAAATACATGCTGTTTGTCGAAATGTCGTTGTCACGTCCCTGCTTCACACGAGCCGTAACGTGAGACAAAAAAGGAATCCGTCATCACTCGCGAATAGTGCGAGCTACAACTTTAGGCAAATAGAATTAGGAATAGAAAGCTTAAGGGAAACAAAGGATATGGCGCGTCTTTTTAATATCGCAATAAATTAACGAACAAATACACAATAACATTATTGAACAAAATTAAGAACTGACCACCGCCTTGAACGCCCTCTCCCCATCACAATACCGAGTACGATTAGCAGACAGCGAGAGTTGAGAGACCACGATCGTCTCACGCAGTATTAGCGGAGACAAGCAATCACGCGCTAAAGGATCAAGTATCGGCATCAGCAAAGGTAACCAAGTGTCAAGGAAAGTACAACTTATCATCAACAGAAATTAATACTGCAAGAAGAATGCAGCAGCAAGGGTTTCTAAAAGGGAAAATCCCAACAATGCGTCCACGAAAACCATATCAGCGGAGAGAAGAAACTCTAATACTTTCAGAATGACACCAACAGAAACGAAGACTGCAAAGATAACTACGTGCCAAAACTCCGCGTTATCATGGGAACAAATTATCACGTGATAATTATCCCATGATAGTTTTAGTATAAATAAGCGTAGCCACTTAGAGTTTAGAAGTCAGTTCAGTTTAGTTTAGCTTTTAGTTTAAGTCAGTCAGACAGTTTAATCAGCTTGCAGCGGAGTTAAGATTTTGGTTTAGTAAAGATTCAGTCAATTCAGTCAGTCAGTTTTCAATTGAGATTCAGTCGCTTTTAGTTCAGTAAAAATTTGGTCAAGAGTTAATAGTTTAGTCGAACAAAGGGTTTAGTAGAGTAGAGAATTGGTCGAGAGTCAATTGTCAACGAATTATACGGTCAGTCTTTGAACAATTATATCATTTAGTGCGATTTTTCCAAAGTGCAATCGACGATACATATAAGCAAGGTGAGAGTCTCAGACATTGTAACATTCTCTTCTTCAATTATTTCGGACTTGTACTATTCGACAGATGTACAATTCGAATGAAATTATTCATTGACCATTATCATCAACAATTAAGAATTATTATTGTACATTTAAGCAGACCCTCTTTAAGAACATTAAACATTTAAAATGACCGTTCGCTGTACTAACTTGTGATCTTGTTGCGAATGAAAGAATCGCTCAGATTACGGTGCCTTCAATAACTGAAGACACCGTAGTGTCTTGTACTGCTGCTAGTAGAAATATCTACTCATCTTTGGGCAAGACTTGCGAAACCACATAAGTTATCCACAGAAAGCACCGTCGTAAATAATCTACTGTTTTGAAATATTTATCCTTGCTTCTTACGTTTTAAATTCAAGATATTAAGAGTAAACCGTTATTCGCTATTGTAATCAGTGATCCGTCACGACCGAAAGAATCGCGTGGATTACAATAATTGAAGATGCTTACGGGTTTTCACACTTCTCTTCCCACTGTTAGCAGAAATATCTGTTCATCTTTGAGCAAGATTTGTGAAGTCACACTGGTTTCCACGAAGCGTATTATTGTTACAAATAATCTTTGTCCATGTTAAATGTCAGGGACAAGAAGGAATCATAGAAGCAAAGACCATAACGGTAAGAAACATGTAGAATGTTGGTTTAAACATTAATTAGCCGCCGAAATTAAAAGTGAAGAAGAGAAAGTTTGAAAGGAATCAGGATTAATCATAGAACAAACAGAAATCTATTTTTTTTCGTTAATCTAAAGCTCCATCGCCAGTAGTTAAGATAATAACTATTATCCCCGTTTCATAACTTGCATAAAGAATTAATAATAGAACCTTGTTACTAAACTTATAACTAAATAACTCAAATAAATCACCAGTTAAGAGGATATCGAAAAGATTTATTTATTCCAAGAAAACTGTAATCCTTCCCTTGCTAGTACTCCCGCACATAGCGCATTAGCCAAAACGTAGAGTTTATTTACCAGTCGTATTGATAGGCTAATTAACGCTACTCATACGGTTATACTAATGAATTAGAACATCAAGGATACAACAGTTTGGGAATTCAAAATAGCCCCGCGCTTTCGAACGGTGCGATAAGTTTTTGAATCCATTCGGTTGCTGCGGAAGTAATTACAGCATAACCTTTTAGAATATTTGGAATGGTGCGCGTTTTAGAAGGCTGCGACAAGTTTCTGAACTTATCCCTCATTCAGTAATGCGAAGGTGTTAAGAGCATGACCTATTGGGATTATCAAAACAGATTTTTTTTATTATTTATCAGATATCATTATTTCATTATATTATATCATTATTTTATTAGATATCAAACACCACTTACATCAGTCAATCAAATTAGTCAGAAACACGTTCAAGCAACCACCATTACAATACAAACTAACGGCAATTACTTCCAGATGTCAGCGGTATATGCACCATCGCGACACAAAATGACATTACAAAAATGGGAACAGTATTTTCAATCTTTAGGTGACAAATACATCGCAGCGGGAGACTTCAATGCAAAGCATACGCTATGGGGCTCAAGCATTAATACACCTCGAGGTAGAACACTAGAAAGATATATTAGAACTAGTAATCTCAACATATTATCCACAGGAAGACCAACAAACTGGCCGACAGATCTAAACAAAACTCCTGACTTGCTTGATTTTGCAGTTATAAAGGGACTAAAAGCAAATAGATTAAAAATTACACCCAGTCTTAGAGCTTAGCTCCGATGATACATAATAATAGAATAAACAAGCAAACCAATACTTTATAACAAACCAGAGTCGCTTTGCAATAAAAACCTTTGCAATAAATGGCAAACATTTAAAGAACTAATCGAGAGCAAAATCAACTGCAATATTCCACTAAAAACACCTGAACACATCGAACAAGCGGTAACAACATTGACCGAAATTATACAAGAAGCAGCATGGGCAACTACTATTTATGAACCAAATAACAGGCAAACAAGAATAATTCCAGAAGACATTCTTGAAAAAATCTGAGAATAAAGGAAAGTGAAAGCAAAATGGCAAAAACATTGAACACATGAAAACGAAAAACATCTGAATAAACTTTTAAAGGAAATAGAAAGTGAAATAAAAGATCATAATGGTAACGAATTTTTAAAATTCATA
The DNA here is from genome assembly GCF_011952205.1 of Bombus bifarius. Classification (NCBI taxonomy): domain Eukaryota; kingdom Metazoa; phylum Arthropoda; class Insecta; order Hymenoptera; family Apidae; genus Bombus; species Bombus bifarius. The sequence goes on from NW_022885326.1 coordinate 112,158, forward strand.
GAGACACTGTCTGCGCACGAGAATGCCAACTACTCTCTATGGAAAGCCACGAACAAAATAAAGAAACCAATAAAACTAAATCCAGCAATCAGAAAAACAGACAACACATGGGCCAGAAGCAGCGAAAAGCAAGGTGAAGAATTTTCCAACCACCTTTGTGACACATTTACCCCATATAATATTAACAACAGCAAATCCAAATGTCATTTAGACGAAGATGCGCAAAATACTAGTACCCTAACTAACAAGCACTACACCGTATCTAATATAACAGCACAAGAACTTAGAATCATAATCGAGAAAACAAAAAACAATAAAGCACCAAGAATCGACCTAATCAATGGTAAAGTCTTGAAAAACCTTCCCCCGAAAGCAATACGTTTAATCACAATAATATTCAATGCAATTTTATGAATCCAATACTTTCCTAATCTATGGAAGCTAGTACAGATCATAATGTTACCTAAGCCAGCCAAAGACCCACACCAAAATGCATCGCATATTTCTACTCCTATTGATTTTACTACACTTGTCTGTGATTTTAATAATTTTATTAGTTGAATTGAATACAATTTCTGTATTCACCACTATACATCACAGAGTGTGTAAGAAACACTGATTTTTTACACGAACGGTATTTCACAACACGAAGTCTCATAAGATGGAAGATCTACGCTGTATATTCGTCTGTGGTTCCACGTTAGTATGTAACATTACACGTACATATATACAAAATTTGTTCAATTTTTCGATTATGTGGAGAAGTTTATACCCTTCTGTCGGAAATATGCACACACAAATATGAGAATAACAAAATCACGCAATAATTAAACTAACGTAAGAGAGAGAAATTAATTGTGGTGAAATTGCAGGAAAGTTACCTCATCTCCGATTTTGATGATTTAGTAGCTTTATTATTTGTCAGATCATGCCTCGATGCTTTCCTGGGATTTAGACGACGGATTAATTCCATAACTTCCAGGGATGAGAAAGGCTAAATAGGAGGAGACACCTGGAAGGGTGATTGCAAGTATTCAGTTATTTCCGCTGCAATAGTGGAGGAATACGGTTTGAAAACACTAGTTAAGTGACTTGCAAACAAGTTGGCTTTTTGTATACGCGCTCATCCTCCTTGCTGACAGCGAATTGGAGGGATTATTTGCGGAAGACGAGTGAGTTTCCTGGATGCCTTCCATAGTGAGTAGTTGGAGTCAGCTATAGAAGACAGATTAGCAAGATATTTTTGAAAAGTCATTTTTAGAATTTTTAAGGATTTTAGTTAGTTTTCTTGTTGCATTATTTAGCTTATGCTTGTCGTCAGGTGTTCTATGACTTTGCCATACTTTTCTAAGTCTGCGTTTTTCTACGATTTTTTTTATTATGTGATGGGGGTATTCATGTTTATTGATAAAACTCTTAGTAGGTGTGGAAGGGCGAATAGCATTCATTATGCTGGTGTTTAAATATTCCGTGGCTGCTTCTATATCTTCATTTGTTTTTAGGGAAATGAAGGCTGATGTTGAATGATTAAAGACTTCTCTAAAGAGCTGCCAGTTGGTGAGTTAGTTATGAATAAAGCCATTAGGTGGATTTTCGATAATTGTTGAGCTAATTGTTGCAATAACGAGAGGAGTTGATTTGGACAAATATTATTATTATAATAAAGAAGCCAAGTAAATCAGGTATTTTGTTAGTGTCAGTGGACTAGTATATGGGTTCATATGTGGTGAGGTAGTTGAGTCTGTTGGTGTTTATGCTATTCAAGAGATTTTTGCTTCTTACTGTGATAAGTCTGCTGCCCCATTGGGTATGTTTGGCGTTATAGGCTCCTCCAGCTATGAATCTATTGGCCAGGTCTTCGAGGAAGTTATCGAAGTCTTCTTTGGAAATATAATGTCTAGGACAGTATACTGCTGATGTGGTGATTAGACCGTGCAAATCTTCTATCGTTACGTTTGTAGCTTGGAGGTAGTCCGTCTGGAATGGTGGAAGTTCATAGTATTTTATGCTGGTCTTGATGATAATTCCAGTGCCGCCGTGGGGCTTTCCACTGAGATGTTGAGTATGGTAAAAATTATAACTGTTTATTTTCAGATAATTTTTATCGGTGAAGTGAGTTTCAGATATAAGCATTACGTCAATTTCTTGTTGTTTTAGGAAGAGTTCTAGTTTATATTTATGCTGAGCTAGACAGTTGGCATTCCAAACAGCTACATGTACTGGTTTCATTTTACGTCGGGGCCTATTAATTTATCCATGATGAGTGTTAATAATGATAGTAAGTTATTAATTTGTTCTGTTTGTTTACGATTAATTTTTCAAGCATATTGAAGTTATCCGTGTTTTGCGAACCGGGAACACTATTCTGTGAAAGAACACTATAGAGTTTCGGCCTGCTTTGATTTCCTTGAACTACCTGTGTATAGGAGGTTGGAGGAGTAGTGAATTTTTGTGGAATAAGTGGTTAGGCCCTTAACTCTGGCTTTAGGGTACTTATTTTTATACAAGGTCTTGTAGGCTGTGCAACCTCTATAGTTCGCAGGATGCTCTCCTTGATAGAGGATGCACTTCGCAGGAGTTTCTGAAGTGTACTGATCTGTAGAGTGAAGACCTGCACATTTAACACAGCGGGAATTATGGTTACAATATTTCTGTGTATGGCCGTACCTTTGGTGCCTTTTACATTGAACTATCTCTTTTTTTACAAAAGGTGGTTCAATTTTTACTACAGAATTCATTAAACGTTTGATGTCATAGACTTCTTTATTATTTGGCTTTTAAATCAATGAAGAATAAGGATAGCGGGTTTTTTGTGATACTATTGCTAATGTTAGTTACTTCATGGCCATGATTTAAGAGTTCAAACTTCAATTCATCTAAGTTAGCTGGTGGATGTTGCGAAGTACGACATGAAAAGGTCTTTCTTGTTTCAGTTGATATGTGTGGAAATTTGCGTTCAGGGTTTTTAGTAATTTTATTAGTTTTCTATAGGAATCTGGATTAGCCGGCAAAATTTTAACCTGATTATTTTTTATTTTAAATTTGTAATCCTCTTTGTTAACATTTTTCTCGATTGACTTTATCATTATTTGAATGTCGATGACATCATCAATGAAGATTGGTGGGAGAGGAGGATCTTTTTGCGTATGTTGACTTGTTAATGTTTTAACTACGTCCATAGAATCGTCTGTAGGTTCTGATATTGCGAATCTGTTAGAAGTGGTAACATGGCTTGTTGACGATTCGTTCCGACTAGTGTTTACGTTTTTTTTTAACTATATCTAGCTAAATTTTTTTACTGTTGTTTGTGTGGTTTGAGAGATAAGACGGATTATCCTTTTGCCACAGAGGAGATAGAACAGTGCGATTATAGTTTTGCTCATGAGAGCCTGATCGAATTACTTGGGCCATCTTCGATCTAGTTAATTCAAATTGAAATAACTAGTCAAGAGGCTATGATTTGGATTAAAGATTAGAAGTGTCGGATTTTCCACGAGTAAGTTTAGTAAACATTTGGTTTATTTCTGTTTCAATTCACTTTCAACGGAAGGTCGTCACTTATTGTATTGTAAACTTCACTGAGCACTAGACATATGTCTACACGCTTCGGCAGTCGACGACAGAATGGGAGATAGATTAGCAAGATATTTTTGAAAACAGTCGTTTTTATAATTTTCAAGGATTTTAGTTAATTTGCATTATTTAGCTTACGCTTGTCGTCAAGTTTTCTATGACTTTCCCATACTCTTCTAAGTCTGCGTGTTTCTACGATTTTTTTATTAGGTAATGGGGGTATTCCTGTTTATTAGCAAAACTCTTAGTAGGAGTAGAAGAACGGATCGCGTTTATTATACTGGTGGTTGTCACTTACGTTCTGTTTGTAACCGAGGGTGGGATGGGCTTGTAAGTCTCGCATATGTTTCTTGTACACGGGGCCTTTAAGCTCATTTGAACCTTGATTACAAACAAAAGATAACCAGCCGGCAACCAAACTGACGAATATGCTGCCACGGATGCATAAATATACGCAGAAATATACTAGTAGTGGTATCTGCACTTTTTTGCGAATTTCTCAGAAATTAAGCGAGGCTGACGATTATATGTACAGGGAAAAGTTGTGCAAAACGTTGAGTTTTACAACATATCCAAAAGTTATTAAAATCGAAGGTGAGGCTTTTCTACTTTCACTGTGGTAAGTAACTTTCACAGAAAGAAGACTAAAAAGAAAACACACTGCTGATCTCACTAAAGAAATAAAATAGTCAAACTCAAAGATGATATCCCGCTGGGGGTAGCCATTCACATGTTAGAAATTAAGTTCAAAAAATTTACCAAATGTTCAGCTGGACAAATTGTAAAGTACAAATTAAATAATAATAAAAAAAAACTGCGGAAAGAATATAACATGTGATTTGTACACCCTGTATATGTGATATTGTAATTGTAGATCGACGTTGATGGTATGAAAACAACATGATGTCAAAAGCTGATAACCTATTAACAAAACGAATAAGCGTTCGGATTTGCATTAACATATCTTTATCTTTATTAAAATCCTGCGTAGAAAATTGTATAGGATAAAAGGAATTTATATTTCCCTAAATTTATTACTAGAATTTATAAAACTAGAGTAATACATTTTTTACCTTCACAACACTCTTAGTCTGTTTGTTAACAATATAGCAATAAATTACGTACGTCATAACTAGATTACGGATGTTTGTGCAAATGTATATGTTCTTATAGAGTTTAAGTAATGAAATGAAACCTGGATAAAAATTTGTTATATGATTAGAAGAATATAAGAATGTGCTTTTGTATTCTGCGTTTTTTTGTTGTATATATTTATATGCAAGAATATATTGCAAATCACGTATTTATATCTCATTAACACGTTCAAATCGGCGTGACTCACCGATAGGCCACAATCTGCAGTTTGCCTTTATCTGATGGCGTGACCCACCGGTGACTCACGTTATTAAGGTTTCCAATTTTAATTTATAAAACTGTAATTTAATGAAAACTGGAATAGAATGTAAATATTATTGGGCTAGGCGTGTATAAAACAATTAATTTTGTTTATCATAACTGTTATTAAATAGGTTTGGGGTTTGATTGAATTGATTCACACAGATTAGTTTTGTATGTTCTGTATTTCACCACCTTGTACATCCATTTACAGCACACCGAATACTCAGATAAAAAAAACGTAGCGAACGGGGAAAAACAGAAGAGAATCGCAAGTAATCGTACCAACCCTGCATGTAGAAACTAGTGATCATACCAACTTGACATTTGTCTCAACAATAACTGTGTAAAGAGGTAATTGTTGAGAAAAGTTAGGTTGGTATGATCGCTAGTTACTACAAGCTAAGTTGGTACGACTTCTAACGACGTTCTTTTACCTTAATTAATTGACTAAGCGTATCCTGTGTGTTAAGATGTGTTGTACGAGGCGGAGAAATATAGAGAGAAAAATCGAATCTGTGTGAATCGATTAATTATCAACCCCAAACCTACATCAATTAACAGTAATAACAATATGTAATCAATGTCAAGTAACTAGCAGCTAACTAATTCGAAATTAATAATTTGGCGCATAATAAAATTAAATTATTTACTAAAAGACATAAGAACAACATATTGTAAATACTAAATATATATATATATATGTCGGAGATGAAAGGAAAACCGGAGCCTTCCCTTTGCAATTTTGAGAAAGTCTTCTAATGCTTTAGCCTAGATTTTATCATAGCTGTAATTAAGCAATTGTCATTTGTAATTGTTTGATATTTGTGAAAGCGAAAGTGGGTTCGAGGTGACAACTGGTCGCCGAACGTAGCCACGGTCACGGGATAAACGTTTTGCCTGACGAAGGTGTGGATCGGTTGTATTGTTCTCCCTAGAAATCACATAGAATTGTACTTTGGAGATGTCGATATAATGGGACACACGTTGTATTAGGAATCAAACTCCAGACAGAAACTGCCTAGCAACGGCGTTTGGATCTTTCTCGATGCTTCCAAAGAATATACAACAAACTTTTGACAGAAACTGCCTAGCAAAGACGATTGGAACCTTCTCGATGCCTCCAGCGAGCATATAACAAACAAATGCAGTCGTATAGCGAAAAAGATTTTCATCAGATATTCATTCGTGTGATCGTCTTGGAAAGTGATACATCGAGCAATTTACCGAGTGTCTCAGCAATCGTATTTTTGTGTTTAAAATGATTCTACGCATAGTAAAGAGTTATCCCGTTGACCGTGGATTCGTTTGAACCCCGGAACATTGTTAATAGCGTTAATTAAATACATTATTCGTAAAACCTATCAATCGTTAATCTCATTATTCGTTAAATTTATTATTCGTAAGACATATTATTCGTTCCTCTTATTATTCGTTAAACTTATTATTCTTTAATCTAATCATTAGTTAAACTTATTGTTCGTTAATCTTATCATTCATTAAACTCATTATTCATAATATTTTGTAAAATATTGTATATTCGCGTAAATATAATCTTTGTTTCGTAAAACAATGGCTAATTCAAACGAAGAATCGTTACGCGCCTTAAATTCTAATGATAACCCGACATATATATGTCGGAATGGCGTTGAGGATAGGGTTGTCGGTATTTGAGGAGTCTTCATTGAAGGTAGCCATCGTTGCGGTGTAACGAAGACACGATTTATTGACACAGGTATGGATAACACAGGTTCGACAATCTACCACGGCGGTGAGACATCCGCGACACTAGTGACAATGGTCTCAGGTTCGATAACGAATCCGCGGCCAACGGGATGACAGATGGGCGTTCTCGCCGAATCTAAGTCTGACTCGTAAAAATAATTGCTGAGCGTAAAGACGTTACTCTTTAGTCGACAGGATCGCGAAAAAGAATGCCTGTCCCGTCCCGATGATGCCACAGAGGAAAACTATAATGGGGTGTGTCTAAGGACACGAGATCATCGGATTCGTCGAGAAAAGCCTTCGTTTAGGAAGTAAGGGAAATTGGCGTTGCTGCTAATTGGTCAATCTCCATATCGGTGGTTAGAAAAAGATGCTAGCCGCCCTCGAGGGAAAGTTGCTAGTGGGAGACGCCGCTCGTTGAAAATGGATCGCCTTTATTTTCCCGTAGTTGGGACAAAGACTGTTTGTCTATTTGAAGGACTTTCGCTAGCTAAATCTTAAGATTTATAAGGGGCCCTCGGGCTAGCTGAACGTGTAATGCGGAGACGCATCGACATCTGGCAATCATCTTACTCGAAGAATAGGGTCTGCGTGTGGCGAGCTACGGGACAGAGACTGTTGGAATGTTTACTGTCGAGTGTTACAATTATTTCCTTTTTAAGGAGAGCTATAGAATTACTCCATGCCTTTGTTAGACAAGGCGTTCATCCCTTGACCGCGGCGACGTTGGGCGACAGACTGTCGCCTCGAGCCAAAGCTCACCGTCACTAATCTCGAACGATTACAATTGGATTGAATAACTACAATAGTTTAGTTACAGTTATAGTAGACTTTAGATTGCAATGTTGCGGGGCTATCCGATGGTTCCGGTGTCCTTTCATCTCCGACATATATATATTGCGGAATTGAAGGATACATATTACAACGTATAAGTAAAAATCAATATAATGTTTCAAATTCATTTTCATAAACTGCGAATAAGCGAGTTATAAATAAAATTTTGTCATCCGGTGTTCTATGGGTCTGCCATACTCTTCTTAGTCTACGTTTTTCTGCTATTTTTTTTAGTATGTATTGGGGATATTCTTGTTTGCTGTTAGATGGCTTTGTCGGTGTGGAGAGGCGGATTGCGTTTATTATGTTCGTGTTTAAGTATTCCGTGGCTGCTTCGATTTCTTCCTTTGTTTTTAGTGGGGTGAAGGCTGAGGTTGAGTGTGTAAAGACTTCTCTGAAGAGCTGCCAGTTGGTATGTTGGTTGTGAATGGAGCCATTAGGTGTATTCTCGATGATTGTTGAACTGACTGTTGCTATCACGGGAGAATGATCAGAGGAGAGATCAGCCGAGGAGTTGATCTGGACGTGTCTTGATGAGATATTTTTAATTACGAAGAAGTCGAGAAGGTCGGGTATTTTGTTGGTGTCAGTGGGCCAGTATGTGGGTTCGTATGTGGTGAGGTAGTTGAGGTTGTTGTTTATTATGCTGTTTAAGAGGTTTTTGCCTCTTGCTGTAACCAGTCTGCTGCTCCATTGGATGTGCTTGGCGTTATAGTCTCCTCCAGCTATGAATCTATTGCCCAGGGAGTCCAGGAAGTTATCAAAGTCTTCTTTGGCGATGGAGTGTCTGGGAGGGCAGTATACTGCTGAGGTGGTGATTGTGCCATGACAGTCTTCTATTGCTACGTTTGTTGCTTGGAGGTAGTCTTTCTGGAATGATGGAAGTTCGTAGTGCTTAATACTTGCTTTGATTATTATTCCGGTGCCACCTTGGGCCTTTCCGCTGGGGTGTTGGGTATGGTAAAATTTGTAACCATTTATTTTCAGGTAGTTCTTGTCGGTGAAGTGGGTTTCCGATACGAGCATTACGTCGATTTGTTGGTGTTTTAAGAAGAGTTCTAGTTCAAGTTTGTGTTGCGCTAGACCGTTGGCGTTCCAGAGTGCTATGCGCCTTGGTTTTATTTTGCGTCGGGGCGTGCTAATTTTTCCACGATGAGTGTTAGTAGCGATAGCAAGTGATTTATTTGCTCTGATTGTTTCTCTATTAGCTTTTCAAGCCTTGAGAAGTTGTCTGTGTTAGGTGGGTTGGGGACACTGTTTTGGGGAAGATTCCTTTGGCTGTTCGGGTTATTTTGGATGCCTTGTAGTGCTTAGGCAAAGGAGGTTGAGGTGGTGATGAATTTGGTAGGACTGGGTGTTTGGTTGGTTGAGGGGGTTGGGGTAGTCGTGAATTTCGGCGGGCTGGGTGTTTGGTTGGATACCTCTTTTGCTCTGAGCTTAGGGTACCTGTTCGTGTATAGTGTTTTATATGCTGAGCAGCCTTTGTAGTTGGCAGGATGGTCCCCTTGACAGTGGATGCATTTCGCTGGGGTTTCCGGTGATTTGGCGCACTGGTCAGTGGAGTGAGTGCCTGCGCATTTAACGCAGCGGAAAGTATGGTTGCAGTATTTCTGCGTATGACCGTACCTTTGGCACCTTTTGCATTGCACTATTTCTTTTTTCACAAGCGGTGGTTCGATCTTTACTATCGCGTTCATTAGGCGACTGATGTTGTAGATTTCCTTATTGTTCGGCTTTTGTTTAATGTCTAGAAAGAATAAGGATAACGGGTCTTTCGAGACTCTATGCCTTATATTACTTACGTTGATGACTTCGTGGCCGAGTTTTGAGAGTTCGTATTTGAGTTCGTCTATGTCTGCTGAGTGGTGTATGTTTCGTAGGACCACCCGGAGAGGCCTTTCCTGTTTGAGTTGGTAGGTGTGGAAGTTGGCGTTCAGGGTCCTGAGTGTCTTGGTGAGTTTTCTGTAAGCTTCTGGGTTCGTCGGCAGTATTTTTACTTTATTGTTACTTATCTTAAGGTTATATTCCTCCTTGCAGATATCTCTCTCTAGGGACTTGATCATTGTCTGTATGTCGATGACGTCGTCCACAAATATTGGTGGGGGAGGGGGGATTCTCTGTGAGTATTGGTTTGGTGGCGGTTCTACGATTTCCATGGCGTCGGTTGAGGATTCCAATACGGCGAACCTGTTGTGAGTGTTTATTTGAGTTGTTGTTTCTATTTTCCTTTTCTTGGTAGTATTAGCGTCGTTGGTGCGGAGAGTTCTGCTACACTTCTGCCACGGGGGAGGTAGCGCGGGGTAGCTGCGAGTCTGCTCCGAAGAGCCTGGTCGCGATTGCTGGGCCATCATCGAGCTAGTTAATTCGGAATGAATAACTAGTCGTGAGGCTATGAGGCTAGTATTCGGGTTGGGGTTAGGTGCGTGGGATTTTCTTCTCCCTAAAGGGTAGGGGACACTTGGCTGTGTTCTCTTTCGACGGTTGGGCGACACGTGTTGTTTTCGGACTACGCTGGGCACTAGAGACACGTCTGCACGCTTCGGCACTCCACAGCGAACTGACGACGGTAATATTAGAAATTGTCAAGTCCTTTGGATTCACAGTCAGTACATATATACTCATCACATGTTATGCACTGTATAGTACGAAGCACACCATCTTCATTTAAGTGGCTTATACTATATTTCTCGTGACGATATACTCAAATGTCATTTTCGTTATTATTTTTTCTAAGTTTATTGATTTATTTCTTTAACTGCTTTCGTTATCGTTATTATCGTTATTATCAACCGATTAAAGACAGCAACACATATGTATTAGAAAGTAGAAAGTAGTTTTTTCAGTAGACGATATTTTACATGATGATTTTGCTTCGTATGACAATGTTCCAAAACACACGAACATGATTTTACAATTAAATACGCAGAGAGAAATGATCATTAACAAGTTTCGAGATATAAAGCAAATAAGTACTATTTATATATTTCTTTATGTAACTTATCTACTCATTACTAAAATACTGCACGTAATATATTTTCTAGAATTGTCGAGTAAAATGGAACGTTTGAAAACACAAGAAACTTAATAATTTACTGTAGTGTACGTGTTTTGTAATAAATTTCTGCTGACGAACACTTGAACATGGTGGAGGTCGCCAGTATTTTTTAATTAGTTACGAAGATAAAGATGATCCGTAAAATTTTATACAGGTTTTTCCAATATTGTAGTTAAAAAAGAGAAATTCTAAATACATTGCTCTAGGAACTAGGAACTGCGTATCTTGTTAATAAATTGACTGAAAATTTTTTTGAGCAAACTTTCTGTGTACATGCAGTAATATAATAGTTCCCGATAAATAAAGTCAAATGAAAAATTGCATGAATTGTATTTCCTCCCATCGGCTTTTGACTTTCAACAATTAGATACAAGTGATGGCCATCCTGTTATCACAAAGCTGTCATGGTTCCATGTTTGTATGCTGATTGTCCGATAATGAAAATGATAATCTTGGGTTATCGGGTGCTGCCTACTTTTCCGATAATTACAATGGTCAAAGATACAGTTCAAGCAAGTTCGAAGACAAATGTTCGATCGCTGTCAAGTCATTTGCGACTGTCTCGTTCAACATCGGTGAAAGTTTAACGAAGAGGAAGCGTTTTTTTTCGTTACACCGTGAATATCAAGAGAAATTAAGAATATTGTAAGTTATTTTCTGTAATATATCGTATAATAATATTATTATACTATTAGGTTAATGACGTTAATTATGCAAAGAAAAGTAGCATGGGTTGCGAAACATTTTCTTTTTCCAAATGATTCGACTTCTGTGTGTTTATTTCTTCGAGTCGTGTTGAGATATCTGAATCGTTCCGTAGATAAGAAAACTGCTAAAAACAGTAAGCGGATAACTGTTACGACGAAAAAGAAAAGATTGATCTTTAGAGGATATATTGTTATATAAATTAACTCGTTTAGATGATAAGATTTCATGTTAATCAGTCTATTTAGTCTATTCTTTTCTAATATTTCAGTACGCTGAATAAAATGTTTTGACGATAACTTTGTCAGTAGTCAGTGTCAGAATAGTATATCGATTTGCAAATTGTACAAATTAATAATGAATGAGTTAGCAAACTATAAATTTAGATTATCCTTTAAAGCATATGGTAACAATATATTTTACTACTTGCTATTGTATTTACTACATATCTAACGTGTCTCAACTAAATGAAATCAACTAAATGTTTGCCTCCTATGTGAAGGGATAAATGTAACGGTGGAAAGAACTTTTTCTCAAGGCTATTTTTTCGCGAGATTTTCATATACAAAATTAAAATATGAAAAATGAGTTCTATTGATATTCAATATCTATACACTCAGAGTGAATTATGTAAAACAAACATTAATAATAGTAGGTAAGTTTTTAAAATTACAAGGAATTGATTCCCATATAAATGTAACGCACTACTGTTGGTCTCTTTTAATGTTAGGAAATGTTAGGTTAGGTTATTAGTTAGGCAAAGTTAGGAAATATGGACAGAGAAGAAAAAAGAAACTTTTGAAACACGTCGAAACTAAAGAGACCAATTAAGTTTTTTTTAAATATTGTAAAATCATACATATCAATATGTCCTTATGCGTTGGCCGATGTTTTCCGTTGTTCCATGTAGGAAAGTATTAAGTTTTTTACACCAGAAAATCAGCTCTGGAGACTATTGTTGTTTTATTTCAAAAGCACATCAACGACAACATATTTTCTTAACGATATTGTAGTCTATAACCCGCCGTTATTTAGCCTTACCATAATTTACGAGTAGACTGAGGCATCGATGAGGACCTCGAACAGGGTGCTTGAGTGAATGTTTAGAAAATCGATAGTCGACAACTCGAAATCGCCAAGCTGTGAGGCGAAAGATAGTTTGCTGGTGGCAAGCGATCTGCCAACCATCTTGACTTGAGTAAGTGTTTGTTTCTGAATCCAAATTGGTGATCTGATATTAATTTTTCTTCCTCTATTAAGAATCTAAAATGGACATGATTTTGGGAATTCTGGTTGGTACTAAACTTTCGGCGAGTTTTCTACTGTCTGTCTGAGAGTAGAAATTCTCCAAGGTACTCTCAAATGGGCACACAATTCAACAATAAGATCACCAATTTGGATTGAGAAACAAACACTCTACGATAAAGGAAATGCATAGGCTCGTCAACGAAATTTTACTAGCAATAGAAAAGAAACAATACTGTACAGCCCTCTTCATGAACATCGAGAAAGCATTTGACAAAGTGAACCAGGAAAGCCTCTTACAAACAATCAAAAAACATTTCCTGGAACAAATCCACCACTTACTCAAATCATACCTAAGCAACAGAACCTTCGTAGTAAAAATAAACGTATATTCTGAAGTTAAAGAAATCAATGCAGGGGTACAGTAAGGAAGCGTCTTAGGACCAATATTATACACACTATACATGGCCGACATACCAAGAAAAATAAAAAAAAGAAAAAAAACAAACCCGAGTAAATGCAACCATATTGCATTTACAGTACGAAAACGAAAACCACCAATATCCAATTGAATGGCACGCACATAACACAAACAAGGCAAGTTAAATACCTAGAACTCCACTTAGGCACACAACTTACATGGAAGCAACATACTAAATTAATTATAGACAAAATATGGATAAAAAGAAGACAGATGTACTCGCTAACTAGTCGAAACTCTAAACTTAGCATGGAAAATAAACTAAAAATTTATAAGACGATAATAAAACCAATTTGGACGTACGGAATATCATTATGGGAGACAACAGCAATATACACACACAATGTCACATAAATAAACTAGAGTCGCTACAATCGAAGATACTCAGAACAATAGTCAATGCCCCATGGTATGTCAGAAACGAAGATATACGCAAAGACCTAAAAATATCAACGGTCGAAGAAGAAATCAGCAGGTACTCAAAAAAATACAAGGAAAGAACGGCGACACATCTAAACCAGCTAGCTACTGAAGCGAGCAAAACTCTCATATAAAGAAGACTAAAAAGAATACACTCCATCGACCTCACTAAAGAAATAAAATAGAATTTGAAGATAGCTGGGAGTAGCTATCTATATGTTATTTAGCAGTAAAGCTAGAAAAATTTGCCGAATGTCCAGCTGGACAAATCGTAAAGTACAAATTAAATAAAAAAAAAATTTGACAGTATTCTCGAGAGAAACTACCAAAAGAAACTCTCAAATGAACACTTACAATTAGCATAATGTGTGCAAAGGTCAGTGGATAACGAGCTAGAGCAACTTTGATGAAGTCGCATTAAGACGACAATAGCCGTCAGAGGAGCGGACATTTCAGAGCTCAAAAGCTATTACTACGACCGGATGTTGGTAACTAACTCTTTGACGATCTATCCTAAAGTTTGTTGCGGAATTGTATACATATTGTGTTGTTTCAATGTATAGGACGTTTAAAGCGATAAAGATATGCTGAAACATGTGATTAGTGATAGTAATGGGAAGTTCAACAGGTACTTATAAATCCGAATCGAATCTAATACCCAAGGTTCGTTCTAAATATAGAACCTCGACTTTCTATCAATTGTTTTATCTACCAAATATTACGCATTCTGTGTAATTTTGCACTTTCTAATTTTCTATAGTTAAATGCATGAAAATCCGCAGTCTATTCATAAGAAATAATAGTTCATTCATTGTACTTGCCAAATATTCGATCTTTACAAACTGGTTTCGAATCATGGAACAGGAACTTACAGGTTTAGATAACTATTTTGATATTCGAACGAATCGAGCCATCACAAGTAAGTATATGCAAGTACATTAGAAATGTAAACGTATCGCAGAAGAACTGCATGTAATTAAATTATGAAGTTGTGGATCTTATAAGACATGTTGTATTTATAGAACCTATTAATTTTCATTCGGTATCAAGCTAAAATAGATTAATTTTTACAATATCGGTATTGGATAGTGGATAGGTCTCATTTCTGATTATTAGAATGTGTCACTACCTGAAAATCTTTTGTAATATAATAATAATATCAAAGTAATGAAAATAGTTTTTGAAAGAATATTTACACATAAACATCTTTAGTGTTCGAAATGTATGAACGAGGAACGATATGTTCGATGTTTGACGAAGCATCAAGATTATATCTTGAAATATTTAAGTGGCCAAGATTTTTTCTTTCCAGTTCTTTCATTTTTGAACCATAAGTCACATCGATTTTTTTTAAATGGTAGACAATTCGATCAAGTAAGATAACGAATGGCAGACAGTTCGACATTAATGCAAATAATGATATTTAAATGTGAATGTATGTATAACAGTAAATAGAAATAGAAATACATATAGTAAATAGTAAAATATATTGTTCTTATGTACGTCTTTTAAAATTTATAATCTCATAATTCCAATTCCATGAGAAGGTAATAAATATTGCTTGTAAATAATCATTCATCATTAATTTGTACATTTTGTTGAAATGCAAATACTATTGCAAATTGACCAAAATGTCCAGATGCTTATGGATGTTCCACGTACGAAAACAGTAATTTTCACGACAAATTATAGGATAACGGGCGGAAAGGTTAACTAAACAGTATCGAAGGTCAACACGTAAACGGGCGATTTGTCAATAGTAGAATCGAGTAGAACCTCGTTTATCTGTATGGATTGGGGACAATCCATTTCGAATAGTCGAACATGTAGTTCCTATAATGGCTCACTATACGTATGTATCTAAAGCACTCATTCCAATTCTTCTTATTATATACGTAATATTCTTCTTCAAATATTAAAATCTCTAAATCCCTGAAAGTATTTTGGATAAAAACAAATAATTATATATATTAGTATATTCGTTATAAGAATATTTGATTGTACATGTATGTATTGGGCCGCCCGGGAAGTTCGTTCCAATTTACATTTCGATTTCGATTTGATATACATTTATGGGACTATATAAGTGCCATTTTGTTCCACAACCTTTCTCCATCTTTCACACAACTTGAATATTCCACCCTTCCACAACCTCTCAGGTTTTTCGGCGAGAAACTTTTCAATATTGTCTTTCATGTCAACCAAATTCCTTAAGAATCGGAACGAATTTTCCGGACGACCCAATACAATTGAAATTACGCTCGATTGTAGTTCGGATAACAAAGGCTCAGCATTAACTCTTGTTCGTATAAACGATACGACGCGACCGTAATCTGCAGGTATATAAATAAGGTTCTATTGTATTGTAATGTATTGTATTGTACGGAATGCATACCGTACTCAGTAATTTGGAAAAAATAACTTTCGACAAGTCCAAACATTCCTCTTTAAACGTGTCATTCCTACTAAACATGCGTAAAAGACACATACATCCACACATAATGTTTATATTCTTGACTCTCTATGTTGTTTAAATGAATTTCCTGTAATTTTTATCTATACGTCAGACTATCAATGATTTTATTATGGAATGCAGCATCAATAAAATACTACATTTTTACACCAAATACGAAATGCATCAAAAACGGTTCGAATTTCTTTTTCCAAAAATTATGAACTGACGTTTCTATTATCTTTTGTTGATTCTATTATGCATAATACATCGTTATTTCTATTTATTTTTTATGTGTCCTATTATTATTTCTTTTCATTATCATTATTATATTTATATATTGGTGATTTAAAAGATTAATCGTGTATAGTATTTATGAAAACACGTGAAGTACATTTGATTATTGTGGATTGGATTTCTGATATAAAGCGTAGTTCCTTTCTAATTAATTTATGTATATATTTATTTCGTTTTAAATAAATAGAAGATATTTTAATATAGAATAAAATTTTTTTGTAATTACATACAATATTTAGAAAACGGTGTTCTTTGTGAATTTCAATGACTTTTGTGAACATGTATAAAATCAACATTCGGAGTAGCTTGATTTAGATATTTATAAATATATGTGGTAACCCCTCGAATTCTATTTTGAAGATATTTTTAATACAAAAATAATTTTATGTTGAATAAACATTAGGCCATAAAATTAAAGGGTCGCCTAATTTTGATCAAAATGTTGTCGATATTTAAATTGCTGTGATTCCACGAAAAAGAATCGTACAACAGACTACCTAGACTCATTTTAATGGGTGAAACTCCTATTTTCATACCCCCAACATTTTTAAAGATCTCTTTTTGTCGTAAAACGATGTGAGAAATTTAAGTTGCTTTCTTCCTTTCCAAATTTTACAAATTCAGGGGACTCTACGGAGTTTTACAAATTCTTTCTGAGATTCGTTTTGAAATCGTTTTATAAACGTCTCCCATTTAAAACGAAATTATAAGAAATGATGCGCTATTTTTTTGCCGTTTTATCCCACTTTAAATGAAAAATGTGCCGCTAGTATTGGAATAACTCAAGACAGACCATCGAGGAGGTTGCATGGTCGAATCTTGCTTGCATTTACTTACATTTTACATACCGGTTGTGCAGTGTCTGAGTGTGTGTATAGTAATTGGACATTTGGTCTGGACATTTGGAGCTGGACATTTGGTAAATAGTACTACAGTATACAGTATACTTGTGTTTATAGTTAGTGTTATACTTACTGCTATAGTTAGTATTCTATATTATGGGGGATGGCGGTCAGGCGGCCTAGAGCCGCTTCATCGCCGTCCTAACGGACCGCAACTAAAAGGAGGGATAGCGCTAGGGGCAATGCCCCCCCACCCCCCCAACGACAAATTCAACAGTCAGGGAATTGTTAGGACTGGCTCGAACAAGAGGACGCGGGAAAGATAATTCGCAACAGAAGATAATTCATAAGAGGTTCCTGGAGCGCTCCTGTCATACGCGTAGGATGGTCATCGTGGAGTTTTATTCGGAATGGGTCCAACACTACTCTGCTGTTACCGATTATTAGCAGTCCATGAGGATTTCTCCACGCGCAAAAAAAAAAAAAGAAAAAAAGTATTCTATATTATGACATCAATAGGGCATACTATAGGGCAACAGGACAATACTATAGAATTACGCAAATAAAGAAACATATGGAAAAAAGTAACTTGATTCTACTTCGTTTTGCAACAGAAAAGACCATTTTGAGAAAACTAAGTTTAACAGTGTGAAAGTAGAAATTTTGCCCTTTGAAATAAACCAAGGTAGGATTTTTTTTCATGAAATTACATCAGTTCAAATATCGACAGTTTTTGGGTCAAAACTTAGTGATCCTTTAATTCTGTGGAAAATTTCTATTGAAATAAGATTGGTTCCATATGAAAGTAATATATTTGTTCAATATTGAGAAATATTTCTAGTTAAGTTAGTTAGTCAGTTATTCAGTTAGATAGTTACTTAAGCTAGCTAAAAATATCAGTTTTTATTTCTCTATTACTATCGTTTTTTCTCCTTCTTGTCCCTTCTTTATTGACGTAATTTGGACCTCCAGAAAAAGATTATATTTCTGTATTACAATATATTTATTGTATATTCTTTGTTACGAAAATGTTATTTTATTTGTAAAATTCTTAAATGCTTTAGATACGTTTAGATGAAGGAATATGTAATTATAATATCAAGAAAGATTTAATAGAAAGCAAAGAAAATTAAATCGAAGATTCAAAGAATATGTAACTCTATCAAGTTTTAGAACAACCAAACAGTTGAATTATCATCCACGATATTAATTAAAGTTGTGAAAAAAGGCCTAACAGTCTAGAGTATTACCGAAAAAAACTGAAAATACAAACTTCCGCAATCAAGCAAGTATGTATGATATTAAAATAAATTACAATAAAAAATCATACAGGATTCGAATATAACTAAAAGATAAGTATCCTGACAAAGAACCAAGATGCAAGACTAATACAATGAAAGAATTATAGCTCTAAGGATTCAGTAAAATCTCATATGTGTAGCACTAATTTATTAGATCTAACAATGTATTTGTAAATGTAATAAAAAGTTCTATGAAGAAGTCAAATATAACAATAATAGTTGAAAGAAATGTATAAATAAGAAAAAAGCGATCGAGCTCTATACGTCTCGCTATTCAAGCGTACTCATTAGCCATGCAGGTATAAAGTGACTTATGAAAGTATGTATTTGAAGATTTATAAAAAGCCTTTTACGGGTATGTTATGTCTTTGACACAAAATATTGTGAAATACTATCAGTAGACTGCGGATTTTTATGCATCTATGGGAAATCTACATATGGGAGTCTACATATATATAAACATCTATAAATTACCCAAAGTAAGAGAATGATATAAATCTCGATGTTTAGATCATATTTCTTTGGTTGTACCTATTTATAATATTTCATATATCCATAAAAGCTTCTATAGCAAATGCTCAAATGCTTTCACAAGTCATTATATGAATACATGATAGTCAGTTATGGAAGCTTGCCTTATTTATCAAAGACTAAAAATGCACTTCGCCACAAAATTATTAATACATGCATATCAATATCATTATTAATAATTTATTTCGTAGGAAAGTTATAAAAATTAAAATACTTAATTCACAAAATTCTTAAGATAAAATTACGTTAGACGTTATAAAATCTTTAATTTTTTCAGTACTAAGGAGATTGTAAGCACATTATTGAGGCTTACTTAGGGAGGAGCGGGGCTATAGATATTAATATAATACATATTAAGCCTATTACTTTTATAATTTCATATTGATATGATATGTATATGTAGTTTTTGTAACGTTATATTTTATATTTTTACTTCTTTTATCTTAATAAATGCGAAAACGAATGAATTGTGTATGAATGAATGAATGAAAGACTGAATGAATGAATGAACGAACGAACGAATGAATGAATAATAATGTCTTAAAATGGCTAAGAAATATTGTAGAGCTAAGGTCCTCACCATAACATTTTATATTTAAGTAAACAAGTCTATGTGAAGGAGCAAAATGTTTGTGACTGTATAAAAAACTTTCATGACTATATTAGTGTTACGCCGGGCCTCTCTGCCTGGCCCAGGTCACACACCGCGGGCCAGACGGACACCAGATGTCCGCTTTTCCGTACGGCGTACCTTCAATATCCTTAAGCACCCGTCATAAACCCGAGTCACTTGCCTGCTAAGGTCCTTCAAAACAAACAAACATCTGTGTCCGAAGCATTTCTAAAGACTATTGTCTACCACGGCGGGACAAGGGAAAGTTAGTTTTCTCACGTGCGCTGCAACTTTCCTCCCACTAACCACTTTCTGTCGAGGGCAGTTAAGACCCTTCGTTTAACCAATTAAAAACGAAGCCTATTCCCTCACTCTCCTAAATAACATCGGCACCAACAAATCCGATGGTCCCGTGCGCTAGACACACCCATCCTTAGCTTTCCTCGGACACAGCATCGTCACTCAACTTCACTTCTTCTACATCGTTGGAAAAGTCAACTACTAAGTATACGCTAATGCCCAACGGGGCAGTCTAAGCATAACGCGAGAGTCGGTCTCGGTATTGTCGAGCATACACTTCGTCTCTTAAATATCTTATAGTGCTACGTCCACTAATACATTGAATCCAATTATAAGAGCCCTGCTCTAACGCACATATCTATCTTAGCTTCGTGCGACAAGTTGTTAATTACTTATTTCTCTCTGTCAGTGTAATCTAAGTGCTGGAAACATATAATTTATAAGTCTGTGAATCACAGGGTTATACAACCTCAATCACCCCTATTATCTCAACGGAAATCAGGGGATCGATCAATTCGTGGTGTCGATTGTTATAATCGTAACGGGGATTTACGACCCCCGTTGACGTCTCTCCTTGCGATTACGTCTCCCCGCGATTGGTCGAAGAAACAATTAGTATGTAAAAGTCATTATGTATTAGTCATGTAAAATTTTTTTAAATTTCATAATACATATATTCATAAAACTTTTTATGGGAAGTGCTTAAATCTGGGATCATAACAATTATAATCCAAATTAAAAAGTACTTGGAAGTTAGTTTCCTTAAAAACAATGTGAAAAATTAGACGAATGGCGTTTTCAAATATAGGAATATAGAAATATTGGAAACGTATTAAAAATGAATTATGTCTTACTTTCGAGGTATTAATTATTTCGAGGTCAGTAATGCTTATATAAATCAACGACGGCCAAAAATTATCAAAAAAATATTCTGTCATCGACAATAGTTAGTGGCAAGCAAATAAACTTTGACTGTTTATAATGATTATTTGTAACCAGAGTATTTAAAAATTATTAATTTGTACCTAGTTATTTAATTTGTTGAGAAGCTTTTTTAAGATTTAGTGATCACTATCTTCCATCTAATAAAAACTTTACCTTCTTTCAGGAACCTTTCCAGTAAGAATTTCAAAAATAACTAATTGCACTATTCAACACGTCCCTAATTTTCTAAGCTTCAATAGATGATTCTTGTAGACCTGCGGGCTAAACACGAATGGGCAAACCGTTTTTTTCCTAGAATCGAAAGTTTTCGAAAAAATCAATTTTGAAAAAAATTGCAAATTTTCAACTTGTGTTGTGCTGTTTTGTATGTTTTGTGCTGTTAGAGTAGCAGTTGCCGAGTTGCGGTTGGGACGAAAAAATTCTGTGGACTCTTTTGAACAAAATATGTATTGTTAATGCATTATAAACATTTAAATATGTTTAAATAATGATCAATGCGAAAAGGGCGCCTAATACGCACCCAACACTAGCTCGTGATAGATAAGATACTTTGGTTCAAGAAAGCATCAAGAAAAACTAGAAAATCATGTTTTGATTTCAACGTAAAAGTGTAAAAACGAAGAAATTTGACAAAACATGTGGCGGCGGCAATGGTACTCAATTTTGGCGGTTAAGGACCGTGCGCGTTTATCAATTCCATTAGGCCGAACGACGGGCGAGACATCCGCTAACATGAATACCACTGCCGTTGCCATGTGTTTCGTCAAACTGCTACTCTTTTATATTGGAAACAAAACATGATTTTCTAGTTTTGCTTGATACTTTTCGTAACGAAAATATGTACTCTATGGCGTGTTATGGTTAAATTTTCTGCTAGAGCTTTTGGAATAAATTGAGAAATGTAAGCAAAAAATGGCGCGTTTTAGTAAAGTTTACATCATTTTTTCGTCCCAAATGCAATTGCATTGCTTCTACTCTACAAGCGCAACATATCTCCAAAGTTGAAAATTTGAAATTTTTTTAAAAATTGATTTTTTCGAAAACTGTAGATTTCAAGAAAAAAATGTGTTGCAGATTTGTGTTTAGCTCACAAAAGTATACGAGAATCATGTACTGAAGGTTTCAAAATCGAAAAAAAGTTCAAATTTATTGAACAGTATTGTTTTAGTCCTTAGTTAAGATCAAATAAATTATTTCTTAATAATTTTTTATTTTAGATAACTTTCTAATAGAGTAATAAATAATTTGGATTTTGAATATTGTATTTTACATATTTTCAAGTTACAAACGATATACCCGAAGAATATACAATTGGTTCAAATAAATAATTTCATGAAGCACAGTATATTGTCATGTACCCATCTATCCAATGCTACACCATTATGAATATTTCGCCTGGTGAATCTTTTCACTCTTGTCTTCTCGCTCGCGAGGTTACTTGGCCCCAGGAAAAAAGCAATAACCTCATTGAAGCAAGAATACAGTGGTTCTTTCCGTTCAAGTCCGTTATCACAACGTGAGAGTACGTCACAAAGCATAACAAGCTGTGTGGTTCGAGGGGACAGACGTGGTGGAGTGCTTGATCGACTCGACTGAAGGCGAAGTGACGGTAAATCGTTATTTCGTGTGGATTTACGGAGTGTCGAGTTTTCATATTGTAGGAGAATCCTTGATTATTCGAACTAGTCGTGAACACATTCTTTAGATAATCGAATAATTTTGTTTCGTATGATTTATATATATTTCGGACAATTTTATATCACATATAATATATAACATAACATTATAAACATTAAAATAAACACTAATTATTACATAATATAAGTAAAATAAAATTATACTTCCTAATTCTATAATAGTTTTAATATATATTAAGTGAGAGTAAAAATGTTTAAATTTAAATGTATCAATGTATCTGTGCATTCTCTATTCTCATTTCTCAATCTTTCTCATTTGAGACCACGCCCAAATTTTTCATTAATTGACGTTTCGATAATTAATTGTTTCATTTGAAGCCAATCTGTCAAACCATCTGAAGACAACTCGACCACGTGGCTTTGGCAATCGCGTCGTGCTTCATGTTTTTCTTTCGGTATCGCGTGCGTGATGAGTGTCACGACCACATCCGTCGATTGTGTCGTTTGTAGTCGTGATAGATATACATTTCTGTCACTTTCCACGAATAATCGAGAGTTTTAAAGAATTTTTGAACACCACACATACTTTGGAGATATTCAAAAGGAATATTACAATCTTTCGTTTAAATAAGTGTAGTCTGTGTATAATAGAGTGTATCAATGTAGTGTATGCGTACAGTGTGTAATGAAATCATGCAAATCGAACGGCAGTTTGTCTTCCTTGCTAATTTTTTCCCCTTTTTTTTTATTTAATTTGTACTTTACAATTTGTCCAGCTGGACATTCAGTAAATTTTTCTAACTTAATTGCTAAATAACATGTGGATGACTACCCCCAGCGGGATACCATCTTCGAGTTTGACTATTTTATTTCTTTAGTGAGGTCAGTGGGGTGTTTTCTTTTTAGTCTTTTTTCTATGAGGGTTTTGCTCGCTTCAGCAGCCAGCTGGTTTTGATGTGTTGCCGTCCTTTCCTTGTATTTTTCTGCGTACGTACCGATTTCTTCTTTGACCGTTGGTATTTTTAAGTCTTTCTTGCTAGTTACGGTTCCTTTCGTGAAACTGTACTACGGATACTGTTCTCCCATAAACTCTTTGACATAATCATACGGGCATCTCCTTGTTAAAGTTTATTACATAAATGGATTTTTATCATTTATTATTATCCTACAAAAAGCTGTATTTTCTACTCTTGGTAATTACCTTCAACGTCTAGAATGTCCAATTGTGTAAATACGTTTACAATATTTCTATGACTGTTGTAAATACTTTTCTGTTATGTTGTGTACTGTCTATCTGATTTACCTCTATTTAGAAGAGTCATAATTTTTCTTCTTTATGCAGTTTGACAATAATTTTCCACTCAGGCTTGCTTGTTTCCGATTTCCTCCTCATGATTCTTAAATATAAATATAGATACACGTTAAATTTTCGTTTCTATTTGCTGTCAAATCCTGTTAGAGGCATATTGGAGATCATCTATTTATATTTAGGACTTTGACTAAATATATGTTTGTAAATTATGTACTCTAAAACACGATGTTCAAATACTCCAATTACGTAATATTTGTACTAAATTGTAACCTATAATAAATGTTGTGTAGTTTCTTTACGTGTAGATGAACTTCTCCTAACTTTACGTATATTTAAATTTACATATTGAATGTATATATGCTAGTATAAGCACAATTTTTTTTTTAACAACTCACAATCCATGTATACGTATTAGAATATACATATATTAGTATAGTGATAGTTTTATCAAAAAAAGTTATTGGATTATGAGAAAAATTCAATTATCCGAACGTTGGTGTCACAATAATCAAATTCTACTGCATTCACCAAACCTCCGAAATGTAGTTTTATATTACTATATATACAGACAACATTCTAAAAATTAGGAACATTCTAAGCGAATTTTCTATTTTTGTCTTCCGTAGCTGAAGAAGTTGGATATTTGGTTTTAAAATGAATTGCAAGTTAATTTTCGTAATTTTTACAAACATCACAATTATAAAAAGATTCTGTGTAAATTTTCGGTTACAATCGAATTTTCGTGACTTTTTATAAACATAAGTTATTATGAGCATTATATATAAATTCTTGTTTATAAGTTTTTATTTTGTGTAAATGAAAAAATTCGATATTTTATTGTATAATAAATTGAAAGTGAATTTTGTGATTTCCATAAACGTGAAAATTACAAAAATTGTCTACGAATTTTCATTTGAAATCGTTTTGTATAAAAATTAAAAAAATTACATATTTCAATCTGACATGTATTGAAAGTGAATTTTTGTGATTTTTATAAACATTTATTATTTATTGTGGACTTTTTTACAAATAACATTTTCTCAGTGTAGTGTTAAGGACTTAATCGAGTTTGTATTATTTTTTACTAAATACTAAATACTGAATACTCGTACAACTTAAAGTTATGAAAGATTGCTCGAACAGAGCAATTATTGTTCATGACGCAATGTTATCGTGACTATGGGTCGCATGAAATAACATCCTCTAATACGTGCGGATTATCCACTTAACTCGGAACCCACGCTCGCGAGAATATATCATATGAAAATGGCAACAGTGTAACATATACGCTTACTACATAGTCAAATGTCGCTCGCCACCTATGAGCTGTTACTAGAATTATAATTAGGAGAGAACACAGGGCGGTTTGGTTGTTGCAGAAGGATTTTAAATTTATCACAATAAGGAGAAGACGGTCATCTGAAATATAAGTACAATGTAATTTTTTTTTGCAATACAATGAAATAGTTTACATTCTTACAGACATTGAGCTTCTTTTTCTATTTCGTTGGCTAACTTTCATTTTTAATGTTTAAGCATTTTCCTCCATCCTGTACTTAAAAATTGACGATAACTTCCTACAACTTGACCAGTTTTACCTGATTTTGTAATGTAAGAATAAGGGACAAGGAAAGCAATTGTGATACAATAAAACTCTTCACAGAATTCACATTTAAAGATCAGTTTAGGAAAATAGAAATTAATTTAACTCTTGTACTACAGTGTCTAAATCCCGGGCTAGTCGATAAATGACAGAAGTTGTGTGTGTTAGAGAGGAAACATATGTTGAGATTCTTACGGTCAAAATAATACGGAACATGGCTATCTTCCAAAGACGAACGACTCGACCAACTACACGGAAAACAGTATCTAGGTTCGTTCGGAGATAAAATTCTGAGATTACATTGAATATCGATGTTAACTCTGTTTTAGAGATATGTTTGGCTTCTTATTATTCTAACATAAACAACTTCTGTTCTTTGTCGATTTGTCCAAAGGGATCCAGACATTGCAGTGCAAGAGTTAAATTAATTTCTATTTTTCTAAGCTGGTCTTTAAATATGAATTCTGTGAAGTGTCTTATTGTATCTCAATATATGTGTCTGTTATGTCAAAGTACTTTGTTTACAACGTTATTTTTATTTAAGCGATTTTAACATTGATTACGAAAAATATTTGCACACCATTGTGTTTATTATATTAAATTAATTAGATCGAAATATGTTAAATTTCGTATCATTTAGTAATATTTTCATATGACTATAAGCATTCGATATTATAAAAATGAAATGTGTATGGAGATAAAAATGCTCTTCATAGGAAAATAAAAATAATATAATATCCTTATTATATTTTATAATCATGTAACTATGTTGTTTTGAGATATAATAATGAAAAATGTTAGAAATATGAACTTTTTTTTAAATAGATCACTGTGTTAACAAATACAATACATTGGAATTGGGTGCTTTTCATTTGAAACGAAAATAATAAATAAATATAACAATCTAAAACCTAACGGTAACAATTCAGGGCTTCGCGGTACCTAAGAAATAAGTTTGTAAGTACCCAACTAATGTTCATTACACGTTTATGATTTGATATCATATTAAACAAGATTGTCTATTTCTGTAGGCCATTTACGTTCTTTCTGTGATATGGATATGATTTACATTTTTCTTGTTGATGCTCACCATTTCGAAATGTGTAATTTGATTTCAAGATTCAGAGTCATTTCATAGTAGGTTGTTGAACTCGTCTTAAGATCAGCTACAACAATATGCAGTAGAAAATGCATAGCTTTATTTAAAAAAGTCAAGATGGGCTTGACAAAAACAATATTATCAAAACAGTTTTTTGGAAATTTCTTCTATTGAAATTTGTGGCCAATTAAAAGCTAATTAACAAAACTTATATCAAAATGATAAATCAAAAACATTTTTTTCCCAGATTATTAGAAGTGTTTGAAAAGTCGTAGCGATGCGGCAGTTACTTATATTGAGTATTATATACATATAATTTGCATTATGATACTCAATATAGGTACATATTTAGCAGAGATCACAAAGGTGTTTAAACAATCAATTATTTTAATAAACTGCATTATTTAGCAGGATCATGTTTTTAATATTTGACCTATATATGTATATTCAAGATAGATATTCATGCTGTATTCTAAATTTTTGTCAAATATTTGTTTGTGATAAATATCTCGTAACTTTCAATGTTGAAATTCTACATGTTCAAATTGGTTGTAATAATAGTGTAATCGTGATAATCGCGATTAGGCCGCGAATATTTATTTACTTATAGAAAGTGTCAAGGTGTAAAAATTTGCCGAATACACATATAGTAAAAAGTATCTAAAGCTATATAATATAATATTTTGTCGGAGAAACCAATCTCTATTTACCTTATATTCTTTTATTACGTTCTCAAAGTATGGATTTGCGTAAATATCCGTAATCTGCCCATTATAGTGTTAATGAAATTTCAAAATATTCAATATGACACACATAATATAGAAACAAAACAACATGATAAGTGTTGAAATACTTTTGTGAGGCAGTGTAGGTGATTCGAATATGTAATCCTATTTTATTATATTATAAGTAGATATACTATAGTATGTTGTTTTATATACTATATATATACATACTATATATATATATATATACATAGTATATACATATATATATATGATATATGATATATATATATATTGTAGTGTATATTCTATATTGTATGTATAGTATATACATACATAGTATATACATAGTATATACATATATATATATACTATATATATATACTACTATATATATATACTATATATACTATATATACTATATATACTATATATATACTATATATATACTATATATACTATACATATACTATATATATACTATATATATACTATATATAGTATATATAGCATATATATATAGTATATATAGTATAGTATATATAGTAGTATATATCTATAGTATATATAGTATATATTAGTATATATATACTATATATATATGTATATATATACTATATATATATATGTATATACTATGTATGTATATACTATACATACAATATACAATATACACTAGAATATATATATCATATATCATATATATATATATATCATATATCATATATATATATATATATATATATGTAGTATCGTGGACGAAAAGCCTAAGAGATATCGGGCGAACCATGAACAATGTCGCGAGAGCCGAGGCGCCGTCGGGTCCATCAATGTGTCATCGGTCTTTTCAAGTGCATAGTTTCGTAGAAAAGACCTACGTGACCCTGGCTACGAGCGTCTGCAGAACACGTGTGCCTAGAAATTTTTTTATTTATTTGTTGAAATTACAATCAATTCTCGCGTTGAGAATTTTCAGTAATTTTTCTGGCGTGGCGCAGTGACATGGCTGTTTATTTACAATAAGTTAATACTTATTATAGATAGGTATAATTTATAAGTATTATAAGTAAGTGCATATGCTTAATTTGGATAACTAAATGAATTTAACTTTTAGGTCTAGCGGGTAGTGCCTCTTCAGCCTGCGAATCTGGTCCGTCGTATCGAGTAGTCCAGTGATTAGGGGGTTTCGGTGTTTGTTGACTCTTTTGCTATATCTGTCGCTATATTTTGCTATTTCCTCTTTGACTGTAGGTATCTTGAGGTCGCGATGGATGGTTTCGTTGGTAACATACCAAGGTGCGTCTATTAAGGCTCTTAGCGTTTTCGATTGGAATTGTTGTAGTATTTCGATGTTGGAGTTACTTGCTGTTCCCCATAGTTGGATTCCGTAGGTCCAGACAGGTTTTATTACGGTCTTGTAGAGGGTAATTTTATTCTGTATGTTTAGTTTGGAGCGTCGGCCCGTGAGCCAATAGAGTTTTTTTAGTTTGTCCTTTAGTTGCTTCGTTTTATCTGAGATGTGTGTCTTCCACGTTAGTCTCCTGTCCAGGGTCATGCCCAGGTATCGGACTGTGTCCCTGCTAGGAACTGTTGCATTGTTGATGGTGACCTGGGGGCAGGTTTGTTTTCGGAGCGTGAAGGTTACATGTGAGGATTTCTTTTCGTTGACTTTGAAGCCCCATTTGTGAAACCACTTTTCCATGGAGTCGAGACTTCGCTGGAGAGTGGATGAGGCTATTACCGGGTCTGCGTGGGTAGCTAATAGCGCTATGTCGTCTGCAAATGTCGCTGTTGTTATATCGTTTGATATAGGTAGGGCGGCAGTGTAGATGGAGTACAGTAGGGGTCCGAGGACACTACCTTGGGGTATGCCGGCTTCTATTGGGAATGTTGCGGAAGTGGCGTCTAGGCATTTAACCATGAATTGTCTATTGGTTAGGTAAGATTTTAGGATGGAGTAGTAGGGGTGAGGTAGGATCTTTTTAAGCTTGTATAGTAGCCCTTCATGCCATACTTTGTCGAATGCCTGTTGGATGTCTAGGAAAACCGCTGAGCAATATTTTTTCTTTTCGAGTGTTTGGCTGATCGCATGAGTTAAGCGGTGGATTTGCTCTACTGTTGAATGATGTTTTCGGAAGCCGAATTGGTGATCTGGGAGTGTTTTCAAGTTCTCTAGGATTGGAAGGAGTCGGTTCGTGAGCATCTTCTCGAATAGTTTGGACAGGGTAGGTAAAAGACTGATTGGGCGATAGGAGCTGGTTTCGTATATCGGTTTACCGGGTTTAGGGATGAGGGTAATCAATGAGATTTTCTAGGCCTTAGGATAGTGTTCCAGGCGAAGGATAGCATTAAAAATCGATGTGATGAGTGCTATCCCTTTTATGGGAAGTTCCTTGATTGCTTTATTGCCTATTAGGTCGTGTTCTGTTGCTTTCTTGGGGTTTAGGCGACTGATTGTTTCTATAGTCTCTGCAGAGGAGAAGGGTTCGATAGGAGGGGACATTTGGAAGGGGGTGTGCAGGTATTCAGTAACGTCCGCGGCGGCTTTGGGGGAATGGGGTTTGAATACTTTTGACAAGTGTTTAGCAAACAGGTCGGCTTTTTCTATAGGGCTTCGCGCCCATCCACCTTGCGGACGGCGGATAGGTGGGATTATTTGTGGGGG
Organism: Bombus bifarius; assembly: GCF_011952205.1. Taxonomy (NCBI): domain Eukaryota; kingdom Metazoa; phylum Arthropoda; class Insecta; order Hymenoptera; family Apidae; genus Bombus; species Bombus bifarius. Next base: position 141,913 of record NW_022885326.1, read on the forward strand.
GCGTGTGAGTTTCCTGGAGGCCTTCCATAGTGAGTAGTTGGAGTCGGCTGTGGGGGATAAGCTGGCGAGGTATTTATGGAAACAGTCGTTTTTATAGTTTTTTAAGGTTCTGGATAGCTTTCTAGTTGCGTTGTTTAGTTTGCGTTTGTCATCCGGTGTTCTATGGGTCTGCCACACTCTTCTTAGTCTACGTTTTTCTGCTATTTTTTTTAGTATGTATTGGGGATATTCTTGTTTGCTGTTAGATGGCTTTGTCGGTGTGGAGAGGCGGATTGCGTTTATTATGCTCCTGTTTAAGTATTCCGTGGCTGCTTCGATTTCTTCCTTTGTTTTTAGTGGGGTGAAGGCTGAGGTTGAGTGTGTAAAGACTTCTCTGAAGAGCTGCCAGTTGGTGTGTTGGTTGTGAATGGAGCCATTAGGTGTATTCTCGATGATTGTTGAACTGACTGTTGCTATCACGGGAGAATGATCAGAGGAGAGATCAGCCGAGGAGTTGATCTGGACGTGTCTTGATGGGTTATTTTTAGTTATGAAGAAGTCGAGAAGGTCGGGTATTTTGTTGGTGTCAGTGGGCCAGTATGTGGGTTCGTATGTGGTGAGGTAGTTGAGGTTGTTGTTTATTATGCTGTTTAAGAGGTTTTTGCCTCTTGCTGTAACCAGTCTGCTGCCCCATTGGATGTGCTTGGCGTTATAGTCTCCTCCAGCTATGAATCTATTGCCCAGGGAGTCCAGGAAGTTATCAAAGTCTTCTTTGGCGATGGAGTGTCTGGGAGGGCAGTATACTGCTGAGGTGGTGATTGTGCCATGACAGTCTTCTATTGCTACGTTTGTTGCTTGGAGGTAGTCTTTCTGGAATGATGGAAGTTCGTAGTGCTTAATACTTGCTTTGATTATTATTCCGGTGCCACCGTGGGCCTTTCCGCTGGGTTGTTGGGTATGGTAAAATTTGTAACCATTTATTTTCAGGTAGTTCTTGTCGGTGAAGTGGGTTTCCGATACGAGCATTACGTCGATTTGCTGGTGTTTTAAGAAGAGTTCTAGTTCAAGTTTGTGTTGCGCTAGACCGTTGGCGTTCCAGAGTGCTATGCGCCTTGGTTTTATTTTGCGTCGGGGCGTGCTAATTTTTCCACGATGAGTGTTAGTAGCGATAGCAAGTGATTTATTTGCTCTGATTGTTTCTCTATTAGCTTTTCAAGCCTTGAGGAGTTGTCTGTGTTAGGTGGGTTGGGGACACTGTTTTGGGGAAGATTCCTTTGGCTGTTCGGGTTATTTTGGATGCCTTGTACTGCTTGGGCATAAGAGGTTGAGGTGGAGATGAATTTGGTAGGACTGGGTGTTTGGTTGGTTGAGGGGGTTGGGGTAGTCGTGAATTTCGGCGGGCTGGGTGTTTGGTTGGATACCTCTTTTGCTCTGAGCTTAGGGTACCTGTTCGTGTATAGTGTTTTATATGTTGGGCAGCCTTTGTAGTTGGCAGGATGGTCCCCTTGGCAGTGGATGCATTTCGCTGGGGTTTCCGGTGATTTGGCGCACTGGTCAGTGGAGTGAGTGCCTGCGCATTTAACGCAGCGGAAAGTATGGTTGCAATATTTCTGCGTATGACCGTACCTTTGGCACCTTTTGCATTGCACTATTTCTTTTTTCACGAGCGGTGGTTCGATCTTTACTATCGCGTTCATTAGGCGACTGATGTTGTAGATTTCTTTATTGTTCGGCTTTTGTTTAATGTCTGTGTGCCTAGAAAAGACAATAGAATGCGACAATGGCCAGAGAGAGATTCGAAAAGCAGAGTGTGAGCGGAGAAGCAGTGTTTGCGAGTGGCGTTGCCGAGAGAGTGTTGATTGCGTTTTGTAAAAGTCGAGTCGTTATCTAGTTATTTAGTTGCGCTGTTTTCTGTACGTTTGGTGTGAATAGTTCAAGTTGAACAACAATCGTCTTTTTCTGTCCGATTAACATCTCTATTGTCCATTCCTTATAAATATACTATATCATGATATTACATATATATATATATATATATATATATATATATATATATATATATATATATATATATATATATATATATATATATATATATATATATATATATATATAGTGTATTATAAGTATAACATTTTATTAGTGTTCCATAACCGGGACAAACTATAGCTATGATATGGTAAAAGATAGACAACATTTCATTAGGCAAAATTAAATGGTTGCGAATAATGTGAATGGCCTAGTGTTCATTCCGAAAGCGGAGACGTTTTGAATATTTAAGAACTATTTCTATCTCTCAAATAGAACAACTTTTTCTTACATTAATCAATGGATCTTTGTACTCTGTATAAAAAAGTATTAAGGCATATATACAATCTGTATATTTTTGCATATCCTGTATGTAGATTCCACGAATTTTTGCATTCAAATATCACATAATTGCACAAAACTGCAATTTTGCTCTAATTATAAGAGAAAGTAAGAGAGCAACGGTATCCTATCTCTCAGCAGATAGAACCGTGGAATTGTGGTTCTTCTATATGTACGTGTGTAGTATCTGGAATAAAGTAGGAACGTTCACTGTGTGGTTTTGCTGCAGGATCATGGCTGTCAAAGAATGGTTCAGAAGACTGCAGCCCGTCCAATTGTACCTGATCCTGTTTTTCACCACCGCTTTTTTTATTGTCGAAATGGTCGCCAGTCATGTGACTCATTCGCTCACGTTACTCCTCAATGCCTATCACATGCTATGCAACATCATAGCACTTGTTGGTTGTATCGCCTCCATCAAGGTAAGTTTCACCGTAAATTATCCAGCTTATCAAACTATTCTTTTTGACGATCATCAACTATCTACTATAATAAAGAATATTTCATATAAACAACAAACATATCCTGTATATGAAATATTCTTTCTCCTAAGTTTGAATTGATTTTTGATTTGAGTTTGCCAGCGTCAATATTATCCATTAAATTCTGTTGCGATGTTTATCAACTGTATCAAAGAACAAGAATTTTATTACAGTATTGAATGATAATGGAAATGATATATGATATATGTAGACTGTGGATTTTTATACATTTATGAGAAATTTGAACATCCAAAAAATGCACAAAATACATGTAATTCTTCTATTTCATGAATATGTAACATTTTAAATTCTACGTTTCCGAATATTATTTGACTCGACGATAATAATTTTCTATAGTCTTTTGTACTTTTAAATATATTATTATGTTGTTATTTTTATATTCTGAATAACATATCATTTATTTCTATTCTTTATTATATATGATCTTTTTTAATAATTTTTTCATTTTTCTTATTTATCAAATCGGTGACATTTTGAATTCGTTGTAAGAACTTACCGTGTGTTTGTACCATTGGATTGATGCTACAGAAATGTGTTATCTCGTTATCAGAAAAAAGAAAAACACTGAAGGATTTTGATTTCAAAGAAGTTGATTAATTTTATCATAGCACGATGATGCACATGATTTTTCGATCTTCAAACTTTTTAACAAATTTTTTTCTTATTTATATTTACAATTTACTTCATTTTTTATACTAATAATAATTTTTAATAATCATGAATTTCGTTAGCGTATAACTTGTAATGTTTCATTAAAACAAAAATAAACCTAGTTGGTAAATATTATTAAACAAAACACGTGTATTCATCACTCATGTTATATCATAAAAAATTATCTACTGATTGTTGCAATTAAGTTAGTTAGGTAATGTATGTTTAAAAAATAATAGTAGATTGGTTATAATTAGACTGCAGGTGTTTATGCGTTATGCTTTCATAGAAAATTTAAAGGTTCAAAACTTTGCAAAATGCATATGACATCGCAAACAATATCCCAAGGTAATTGACATAATTTTATTTACTTTAATAAGAAGTAAGAAGAACGAAAATGTAGAAGAAAATTTTTTTGTCCTTATGAATTAGTTAAAATTTCGTGATCTATGCTTTATAACAAAACTCAACAAAATGTTTCTTTTTCCATATAACTTGCTTCTACAGTTATCAAAATTTTTTATAACATAGCATAAGTAAATATAGGTGTTCCGTTTAATAATATTTTATTATAAATTAAACACATATAGCTTCACTTTCTATTTTCGTTGTAACAAAATATTACAAATTATACACTAAAAAAATTCAGGATTACTTGAAATTATAAATACCATTAAAAAATATACTACAAAAATAAATAGTTAATATAAAATATGGAGAAAATTATAAGTAGAAAGGGAATAACGATTAAAACAAACTAAATAGACGGTAAAAAATCGTGTGTCATAAATACAATTGCCTAAAATTGACTGGTGATTGGTCAAAACTGCTTACGCTAAGCGTTCCAGAATAAAATTTCTGAAATTGATATAGTTTGTTTTTCGTTTAATATAATATCTAGTATAAACATGCGCAGAGTACATAGTTATAATAGACGAGAGTAGATTGTGTTATCGTTATCATTTCCCATGATGATAAAAATCTTAATTTGTATTCAATTAAAGTCAATCGTATATATGCATGTTATTATCTACTTTGTAAAACAAGTATTACAAAACTGAATAACGTAAACGATTAACTTATTTGTTTAAGAAAGCATAAATTAGGTTTCAAATGTTTATAATTCAGAACACAATTATTTACAACTATATAAACTAATTAGAAATAAATTAATGTTAGTGATTTATCGTTATAAAAAGTAATAGTCACAATAAGTTATAGAATTCATATGAATTTCATATTTCTATTATTATATTATAATCAATAGAGAGTATCATTTATTGATAGCTCATTTGCTCTTTTGGGCCTTTAGGGGGTTTGGTTTTACATCCTTATATTTGCTTTTAACATAACCTATATACGTCTACATATAGTAAATATATTTGTTTGTTTTGAGACCTAAATCATCTATGGTCTTGTTCGCCATTTATTCCTATTATTTTTAGTATCGCATTGTACAGCACTCCTTTTCTTTGTATGGTTCTTTCTCTATCAGTTATTTTAACTCATTCTCTATCCTCTTCGTATGCTTCCTCTCCATACTTTTCTATCCTCCCTACTCCCTTTCCCTTTTCTTTATTTTCCTACTTATTTTCTTTATCCAGTCCTTTCTTGAACCGCATTTCTCTAAAACATATTCTTTCTCTTCCTCTTCTTTCTGCTTTCATTTCCTTGCATCTACTCTTCAGTACTCTACAATTTCTTTTTCTCCCTCATATAGTCTACACCTTCGTTCTTTCTCTTTCAAATTAAAATTTATTTCCTTGCTTATCGTTTGCACGTCTGTACCTCGCCATTAGTTTTTGGTCCTTTGTTCCCTCCTTCTTAAATTATTAGTCTGAAATAGTTATTGCCCTTATCTTCTGGTATTCTCCGTTATATCTCAAAATACTGATTCTTTCATATTATTCTTGATTCTGTACCTTCCACCAATCTCACTATTATTAGATAATATGAAAACTCCATAAAATTTGTGAAATATTTCATATAAAACGAACAACATTTTGTTTACTTTATCAAGAATATAGCTAAAGTTTAACTATTAGAAAATGCGACAATTATTATTTATTTATGCGACTCTCAAAAGTATCTTAAAATATTTTTTTATTGAGAATACAATTTATAGAGAACAATAATTAATTTAAGTATTAACATATTTCTTTTTTGTAGTATAGCCATCGTCAAAGCAGCATTAGTCACAGTGAAAATAGCGTTTCCAGTTCCTTACGAAATTCAGTAATTCGCATAAATGGCGAAGAACGCGGTTCTACGACGTCTTTGTCGACGAAAACAAAGGTAAAAATAAAATAATTCAATTTGTAGTCAGATCGTTTTTGCTTTGAAAATTTAATACAGAAATATACCCAACACGCCGAAAAGCTTGCAAACAAAGATTCCAAAAGTGAAATTGGGACAGTGATTAAAAATAAATATTTGGTTTGTTAAATATCAATAAATTATTCGATGATTTCCAAAACAACTTTTGGTTTTACCAAGATTTTTTTTAAGAAAAGGTGGTTGTGTATAAAAATATAAATATGACAAAGATGTATCTATGAAGAATACAATGAATTAAAGAAAATTAATTTTCTCAAAATATTGGTGAACCATTTTAGAATTCAAGGCTCCAATTATTATCCCCTATCATTTTAACCTCTATTAAAATATTATTTAGATCTTAGGCTTCCATGACGTTTGGATGATATATTTATGGTTTTTCAGGTTTCGATCGTGTTTTTAATTGTCCGTCTCACTTTGTGCTGACATCTCGTCAACGTTACTAGAAGAATAGAAGTTACTAGAAGTAGAAACTGTTTCAGACCTTATCGTTTAAATTTCCTGTTCTGGCGTTCACCTGTAACAACTGTTCCAGATCCATTCCAAAGAAGTGAACTGTAATGTTAGCGAGACATTGCGCCGACACAAACTACAACGCATAATTAAAAGCACGATCGAAATTTGAAGAACTATTTATTAAATTATATTTAAAGAACACGTGAAAGAACAAAAAATTTATTTTTCAGCAATCACGATCAGATAGGAGGATGAAGAATACATTTGGCTGGGCGAGAATAGATATCGTTACGATGCTTATTTGTTGCGTTTTTCTCGCATCTTTTTGCTTTTCTTTGTTGGTCGAAGCTTTACAAACTCTGGTGCATATAGATCATTTGGATGAAATGCACCATCCGATGCCTGTTCTCACAATTGGCGCGTGTGGTATCCTCCTTAATGCTTTTTGTTACATACTAATTGGAGGATACACCTTCAATCAGGGTCTTGTTCTCCACGTTACAATGAATGGAGATGTGATACTACGACGGTATGTAATATTATATAATAACTGTATGTCATTTGATAACACTGTTTAACCTGTGGGCTAAACACGAATCTGCAAATCGTTTTTTCCTAGAACCGACAGTTTTCGAAAACATATTTAAATGTTTATAATGCATTAACAATACATATTATTTTGTTCAAAAGAGTCCACAGAATTGTTTCGTCCGAACCGCAACTCGGTAACTGCTACTCTAACAGCACAAAACATATCCAAAGTTGAAAATTTGCAATTTTTTTCAAAATTGATTTTTTCGAAAACTGTAGATTTCAAGAAAAAAACGTGTTGCAGATTTGTGCTTAGCTTACAGAAGTGTGCAGGAATCATCTACTGAAGATTACAAAATCGAAAAAACATTAAAATTTACTGAACAACATAATTAGTCTGCGTATGTTTACGTAAATGCATGTTTTTATACAATAGAATTCAAATAGAGAAATGAAAATAGATTAACAAACTATAAATTTAAAATTCCTACTAAAACATAGTAGCAATTATATATGTCATTACTTATGATATTACTGTTATGTACAGTTACTATTTAAATGTGATGTAAGTTATATTAGAGTCAGAAGTCTTTCCATAAGTTTAGAAGAAGTTCCTTAATTTGATTTATAATTAAAAAATTAAAAAGTGATCAAGATAAAGCGCTTGTTAGTAGCAAAATAATTCTACAAGTGTGCAAGTAAAAGTCATTTGTATACATCGTAATATTTTATTGCACCTTTTTATTATGATTATGAAAAGTAAAATCATTGTATTTCGAAAATATATATCATTATATTCTTTCGAAAAGATTTTATTTTTAGCTTTAGATTTGTTTGTCTATATAGAATCATATAGTTCTCAGTTACGAACGACACTATACATATATAAATATGTATAGACATATACTATACAAATAAATTTATTGCGAACAATATATTATTCGAAACTTTTGAGAATTTGTGTACGTCATCGAACTCTTCAATGCTTGATAGAGAAATTAGAAAAAATATATTATGACCGAACCATAAATTTCTTTGCATTTATGGAGAAATCCAAAAATGCACAAAATATTCAAAAATATATGAAATATTCTGTGTGTAATATTTGTTATGGCACAGTAGATAAAATAAATTTCCGTCTGGATTCCATTTTTTAAACTATATTCATAAAAATAAGAATTTGCATAAATATCTGCACTCTAATTATGATTTTACTATATACATATATTTTTTTGGCTAATCCAAATTCAAAAGAAATGTGGAAGATTTCCGAAACTAACGATAAGATATGCGTTGTCTATTTTTAGGAACAGTTCGCAGCAAGCGAAAGAAGGCGAAGAACAGTTATCCTCGCAAACTAGGCGAAGTCCTCTGGGTATACCAAAAAGCCAAGGTCTACGAGAAACGTGTCGTGATGCCTTGGGCTGTGTTTTTGTTATTCTCGTGTCCATTTTAGTATATTTTACCGATTCTAACGTGGCCAAATACATCGATCCGCTTTTCGCAATTATTTCAGCCATTTCACTCTTTGCACTTAGCTATTCATATAGTAAGTATTAAAATGTAAATAAAGAATTATTGGAAAGATGTTAGATTGGTAATATTAGGTATAATAAATATTTCCAAATGAAACTTTATTCGCACATAGCTTTTCCGAATGGAAATATTTTGGTTCTGTGTTTGACCTATCGTTGAAATGGCTAAAAATTACTCGATTATAAGACATTTAGTCCGATTCTGATTAACATGATTCTGATCATCCTGCTTATTTGAACAGAGAAATCAAAAAGATTTCTAATTAGAATGAGTGTCATTATATGTGTGTGTGTGTGTGTGTGTGTGTGTGTGTGAGTGTGAGTGTGTGTGTATGAAGCAAAATGAAAAATAAATATCGAAAATTTAAAAAAATAAGAATTTAGAAGCAGTACTTTGAAGTTCTGTTGAGTATCAAACAGAAATTTTTTTATTTTCAAGCGTTTCGTGACAAGGATGAAGGAATAAGAAATAGTTGTTGAGATTCTTCAGTTAAAAGTGGAATTTGGCATTTTTATTATATTAACATTAACTGTCGTGATTGATGCAACTGATTGATACAATTTTTATTCCATTCAAAATTGATCCAATTTCTAGCAAAGCACTTTTTAATTTGATCATGACATGCGTGCAAATTTTTATTATAGTGAAAGAATCTGGACTGATACTGCTGCAAACAATCCCTAATCACATAAACATTGATTCTCTTAAGAGAGAACTACTAGAAGCTTTTCCTGGTATCGTGAACGTACACGACTTACATGTTTGGCAATTAACAGGGCAGAAGATAATCTCTACGGTTCACATCATATTCTTGGATCCAATGGTGAGTTTCCTACAGTGATGGGTTTAAGTACATCGCAAGTAGATTCGAACACTAACCAATTAAATTAGATTAGAGTCTTGAGAAAACGAACTACCACTTTTTCAAGTTTTAAACTTGAACCTAAATGTAAAAGATTCGAATCCCCCACGAGTACTTTGACTGGTACTAAATAAAAATAGGTACTCTCACGTACAGGCAAACGCTAGTCCAAAACTATACCAGCACTTTATCAGAAATTTTTGGTTCGCTAAATTCATCTTTCCGGTTCGTTACAAATGCAAACGTTCAAATAAAATTTATAGGAATCTTATTTATTGCCTATAATTTCTGGGGAATTTGTCTAGTTAAAAGAACTTAATGAAATTCTAATAATGGTAATGCCTTTCTGACTTTCATGTTTTTTACTACTTGTAAGGGATTCAATTTGTTCGAACATCGAAGTGGTTATAAGTAGATTTTTGAAAGGTGCAAGTAGTCCTTCCAAGCTTCGAAATCAATTTGCGACGATCCAGTACTTGACAAGCACTTTACTTACAATGGACAAACCATTATATAATCACGACATTGTCCATCTTTAATAATAAAAATACGAGTAGAAACACAGGTAACATACCTCGAAAACAGTTAATGCACGGGTAAATCTTAGTATTGGATTTGATTCGGATGAATTAGTCCATATCCGAACTTGATCCCATCATTAGTTTACTGCATTTAGTGGGTGTACTGAATAAGGAATAACACTCTGTTGCACAGGTTTATGCCAGTATTACCGACGAAGTAACAGCCTTTTTCATACAGATAGGAATAACTCAAGTTACAATACAGCCGGAATTTTATAAGGTATGTAAGCAAATATTTTTAAATAGACACGAATTATAAAAAAGAATATTAAGAAATCAAACATGTATAAATATGATGTAAAATGTAAATTGATATTACATATCTACAAGATTATATATTATACCTATGTTAAAATTACGATAATTCGGCATATTTGTGACTTTCATAGTGCTAAATTATTCATCCAATTATTGAACTACACATAAATGTTGAATTTTCGTGGTTAAGTGAAAAAATCGTTCTCTTACGGATTGTTCGGATTGGTTCATATTTTGAGTTGTGTCGCTTTCGACGACTATTTGTTAGTGGTTGTAGTTTATAGCACTTTCGATTATTATTATTATTATGATTTTTATTAGCCAAAAACATAAAGAGCGATATTCAGAAAATTGTCCCAAGGAATTATGATAATTTTTAATATGTATATTTTGAATAAAATACTTTACATCGAGTGTTTATTATATTTTCAAAAATAGCTATGTAAATTTGTACGTTGATATTCGTACGTTTTTATTCCTGGTATGATAAATGATTATTGTTTGCTTTCGGAAAATATATTTCTTTCTTAATGAAATTTTCCATTAAATATTTTTATTTCGTATTTTCTGTCGATTAATCTTACCATATAGTAAAAGTTTTCAAATATTATCATAACTTAAGATAATAATTTGTTGACATATATAAACTAAACTTAAAAAGTGACACAATTATAGTAGAAATATCACTTCACACAAATGTTGTAACTTGAAATAATTAAGATTTAGGTATTTGAGATCACTGAAAGATCATTAAAATTGCCACAACTCCATAGAATGCTGATTTTTATAGATTGAGAATGAATAAGAAGGAAATGCCATTCCCATTTTATGTGTGTGAGCATTATGTTTTTTCTTCTATAAATCTGATTAACAAAATATTGTTGTTTTATCCTATGTTCATTACTACGATATGTTAAATACTCAAGCAATTAACACTAAAGTAAAAAACAAAAAGAATCTTCCTTACTTTATTTTCCTTATTTTATTAATTCTTAATTTAACAGTTGAGACCAAATACGGAAAAAGCCGATTGCTTGATACGTTGTCATGGCGAGCACTGCAGTTCATCTCAATGCTGCTCGAAAGAAAAATTCATCGAAGATTCATGTTCAGACTTATCAACCAAACAACAAGCACAATCCATAAACAAGAAACTAGAAAAAAAGCAGGTTATTCCAGCTTCCACAAACATCGATCTAAAAAGATTTACTATCTATGACGAAGAAGGTTCAAAATCATGTCAATCGAACGAAAATTTGCCTGACGGACGTTCGTGCCAGCAGAGAGATGAAGATACATACAATAACAAAGATAAAGCGATTGATAACAGTCTTTATGCGATAAATGTAGTAAATGTTAATGATGAAAATTGTGTTTCGTTTATTACGAGTCACGATGAACAGAATTTAGAGATAGTATCTTAACTTTTAATCCTGCTGGAATCTGCGAATTTTCATATTTCAATTGTATTTATATTGAGTGAGAAATCCTGCATACCGATCTGTGTATTTTGTCCATACTGAAAACATTTTTTAACATTAGAAATATAATTATTGAATTTTTAGTTAAATGAATTTTTAATTGATTTCGTTTAATAAAATTTAATTTAATATAGATAACTATGATAAAATAATTAATTTAATTGTATATTTTACATTCTCAATGATAAATATTAATACGAGTAATAAAATAGGATGGAATTAGAAATTTAAAAATGAGGTGATCTAATTTTAAACAGTTATGGCCCTAATGACCCAATCTTAACAATCAATGTTGATTTTCAAACGAGTTATATATAGAGGTGCGAGGAAGTTTCCGGCAAAATAGATTTCTCACTCTATGGTCCAGAAACAATATTTTAATAAATATTACTAGACATCCCCAAAAGTTTGTAGCGTTTCTGATAATAATCGATATTAAGTTCTACTTTATATTTCAATAGAATGAAAGAAGGTTATTTACAATGGTTAAGAAAAGTATTTTCATTTATTGATATGAACAGAAAGACTGGAAACTAGTACTAAAGAAGCACTTAGAAGCTACTGATTATGTATTTCCATAAACTGAAAAGTACGAGGAATATTATAATAATGCAATGATGTTATAAATATTATTTGTTTAAATTTACCTTGGTATTTATCACTATTTATATGATATCTGTATACATAACAAATAAATTTATGAAAATAAGTCACTTTTTTCACTAATCATTTATCCAAGTGACGAAGTTCTTAAATCTACAAAAATTGCGATTGATTAGTTTATCTTTTGAGAGACAATCCACGTATCCTAATGACTTGATATAATTTACATTGACATATTTACGATATGTTTGTATCCAAGCATAACGACATCTTTATTGTTGAAAATTCCCAAACTGCTATTTATTGTACATTTATACAAAGCAGCCGATTTGTATTATTGTTGTATCAGTACATGTTACACACTTATTGCATATTATGCAATATTGTGTGCATATAAAATTATTATTGATGTGCATTTATGTGCATATTATGTATCTTATGTAACTATGTGTCAATTTTTTTTTTGTAAATGAAACTAAACAGATATGTGACAAATAAAAATTTTTTTATGTACTAAATATTATAATGAGTACTATATTTTGGGTATTTTATATGTTTTATATATTATGTGTATTCTGTACATTTATAAATCCCCAAATTTTTCATAAATGATTAAAAATGTGAAGTTGTTGTGTGCGAAACGCTATCAACTTATATAGTTGGAACTATCCTGACGAGGACATACAGTGGTTGTTTGGTAATAAGTGCAGTTTCACGAATCACCCGAAGGAAAGTCTCTGTATTAACAATTTTTGACACGCTATTACCGCTGCAAAAATAATAATCTATATTAATCTAGAGTCATAATAGTTGAATTCGGGAGTCGATGGAACGATGAAACGGTTAATCATTAGCGATTGACAAAGGTGATAAGCGCGTATTATTGTTTGTTCCACGTCTTGTGAGAGAAGAAGGGAAAGAAAAGATAGAAGAACAGAAGAAGATCGAAAGAAGGATCATCTAACAATCGCAACGATCAACAGTGGGTGGCTACATCGCGGCACTTGCTCAGCACCATATCCAGTCGTTACGCACCTGCGACCACGATGACTCGAGTACAAATCGGATTTTGGTTCGACTCCTTAACAAAAGTCATACATAAATTTTGTTATTATGTTATTATTAGTTTATTTACTATTTTTATGTTAATATTGTTATTATTAGTATTTAAAGTCATATTAATTGCAAGATTATTAGCGACTACTTTAGGTTAAACAATAAACATGTGTCATTGTGGTACTTGCGTACAAAATTTTAAAGGGCTTTGTTTTCAGCGTTAAGACGCTAGTATTCCAATGCTTCTGTACGTATATGCAGAGTAAATAACAATGATTTTTGGAACAATTGGAGACATGTGAGACCTACAGATTTAGATGGATTCCAAATCATCAGAAATCACGTTGAAATAAGTACAACAGAAATAAATAATACAATTACGAATAAGTTGAGTCGCATTTTTGCAACTTTTTTGCAAAGCTTTGCAAAGCTAGCATGGCTTTAACAAATTTTATTGCCTTAGAAATTGAAAATGAATTGAAAATGTTTTCTATTCTGTTAAGTGCACGATGCTGCTCTTCGTATTGATGACAACTTGTATGAACCCGTTTAACGTGTTTTGGTAATTTATTTGATCAAACATTACAATAATTGTCTTTTAAAATATTGCACTGAACGGTACTTGTCAGCAACTGAAAATTAGACAAAGTGATTGTAATTTATTGAAACACAAACAGTATATACCAGAATAACTGTAAGAATATTGTTCGATATCTATTACTAAATATTTTTAAATTTTATTTTATTTCTTTATGGTCGCATCCATCTCTGAGGGTATTAGTTACTAGTTAGGTTTCACCTTCCATATACTCTCAAGATTTTTACGATTTACAGATTTTTCGAAGTGTTATGTTCATGGTGAGGACGAGTGACAAATGACAGATATAATCAGTTGCAACACGGAACCGTCTAGACAGCATACTCACTTAATTCTAAATCAGATTTAAAAAATTTTTTAAATTTTAAGTTAAATTATTGTAATTTAAGTATATTAAAATTAAGTATATTGTAAATTAAGTATATTTACACATATAAGTTACTATGTACAAATATATATATATATATACATATTAATATAATGTATTATATCATATATATTATATAATTATATATAAATTAATGTAATAAATATATGTATATTGTATATTTATATATGTATATGTATATATGTATTTCATATATATTTTTGTGCAGTGATCAGTAAGAATTCGTTAACTTTGAAATAACAAATTAGTTTATATCTATAAGAGGATATATGAACACAACCCGCAATTTAATATTATAAGACGCACGGATTGAGACGATAAGCTTGTATAATTTGTATATTAGATAAACAAAAAGGCGTACGATATAATGGACATATTGTGTATAGTAGATATCAATTACAGTATATGCGTTGATTTTGCTAGATTAGTTGGTTTATGTCTTTTAGGAATTGTAAGAAGTGGTTCACTCTTTCCTTCTTATTTATCACCAATTCAAGATTACTTAGAATGCTATAGTATCTTTTTTGTTTTGATACTTTCAACAATTAATTACAGTTTTGCCTGAAAATAAGTAACACGCTCGAGATTGGTAAGTTGCTTATTACAAGACATAAACCAGTTGTATATTACAAGGCAACATGTAATATACAGGTTATTTGGCTACATGCGTAAAAAAATTTAAGGAATGATTTTTGAAGCTCAAATAAGATGGAAATCGAGAATTAAAAAATTGCTTTTTCGGCTTTTTTCTAGTTATTGACAATTAAAAATGAAGCGACATATTCCTGTGCGCGAGCAAACTTCCTTACACGAACGAAAGTAGGTGAGCCTAAGCAGCGAGATGCACAAGTATCCTCAAATCGAACGATACTTGGGCAGCAGCTTACTTCGTATAGGTAGAGAAGAAAATTATGACATTTGAAGACGTAAATCATCCTGCACGATGTTCTGTAAGAAAAATTGTAGATTAAACATTATACCTGCCTACTCATTAAAATCCATAAATAATTTTATTTGCCTCCATAAATAATTAAGAAATAATAGCACATATAAAAAATGTTTACACAAATTTCATACACACACCGCGATTGTCCCGTTCGCGGGTAGATTTTTCTACAGAAAAATCACATACAGTATGTGAAATTGATATTTCACCTGAATGAGTCGTAATTCACGATTCAGAAAGTTCGAAAAAGAGCAGAAAACGATCGTTATCGAATTCGGGATCTGATGGAAGAACAGAACCTAAACGCAAGAACGAACACATCCGTAAGATGAAGTGGTTGGTGAACTGATTGGATCGTCGATCGTAATTACAAATACTACAACTTTGTAAATTTCTGATTCATTAAAGAATGATTTAGTTGTCTGCACATGGGTGAGACGTATGGATTGGCGGAATAATTTGATTGTGAAGGTCGATCGGTATTACTCAGACTGATTAGAGTTTGTTGTTAAATCGTGATATGATATACGCACACAGGTTATGAAAACGTGGATGAAGATGTAAGAGGGAATGATCCAGTTTTTTAGTAAAATTATTTAAGGGGACTGTGCTATAAGAAACGCGCTCGGAAAAACTATGAGAAGAGTATTGTTCAAAAAATTCAAGTAATCGTGGAAATTCGATATTACAATTTGAGACGAGGCTTTAATCGGTATGGCAATCGATAGGATTGATAATGATAAAATCGAGTTGACTATGTAGCCTGGTCAACAAGTAGTCGCCAACGAATCATATTCATATACAATGTCGATACTGACGAGCAGACCCAATGCAAACGAACATCAGCATACATGAGAAACGCAGAAATCATGTTTGATTACGGTCGTGAAAATAAATAGATAGAATAAAAATGTATAGAGTATAAAATAATATAAAATAAACAAATAAATTACAGAATAATATATAATATAAATAATATACTATAAAATATAAAATATAGATGATATAATATAAAGTAATAGTATAAAAACGTAAAAAAATTTTCCGTCGAACAGTACAATGAAAGGATCTTACAGCGTGGAGCCACGGCGAATATACCTCGTTTGTGATGGAACTAAATAGGTTCTTGTATATGCTAGCGTGGAATACTTTCAGCACTTGGCCGCATGGTGTAGCACCTATACTGTGGAACAGCTAAACCTACAGGCGTGAGTACTCTCATTTCCTCTCTATGTATATTAAAGACACTATCGCAATCAGAAGAATCACGGAATGTACGTTATCTGATTATCGTGAAAGTTTAAAATTTAGAATATAGGTTTGCGATCAACTGATATTCACAGTAATGAATTTTTCTACATCCCACTATGAAGCCTATATCTTTTTCTTGCAATAAATACAGTTTAAATATTGAAATTGCTTTCTTATTGTTACAAAACCTTCAATTGTTAAAAATTATTTCTGTCAACATAATTATGTCCTGTATATTACTCTCCTGTAAACTTTTCCCAAGACTTTTTTCAATCTATATTTTCTTCTTTGAAATGTTTGAAAGAAAATATATAATGTAGATAAATATAGTGGATAAATTTTCAATATCAATATATTCATAAATGAAGCTTCATACAATAAAATGTTTGAACACTGAACACAGGTTGCACTAATTCATAAGTGGCAATTACGTTGACCCCTAAATACATTACAATATGAGTTTAATAGATTATGCTATTACCACTGATAGATAGACGACCAGAAATAATCGCAATGTTAAATAATTTTATACAAAGTGGATGAATATTTGATATTTTTAATACCCAGGGAAATTATGAAATCATTTTCTAACATTCTCAATTTGATGAAATCAGAAATAGGAATGCTATTTTAGTGATACTAAGTTTACTTTACTTAAAACATCCTTTAAACTTAAAACAGTTATAGTGTCTGTGTTTTGTATTCGTATAATTAGTGGGCTTTTAAACATTTATGGGAAATTTAAAAGTATAAAATGGGTAGAATTCACATAATGTGTAAAAATGTATAAAATATACAATAGTACTCCTTATAATATTTAGCACACGATAGATAGATCATTCTAACTAAAGATGAAAAACGATACATTTAAAAAGATAAAAAACATACTATGTAGAATTATTTATATAATTATCTTTACAGGTTCAAATTTGAAAACGGAATAACATCTTTATTTATTATTACCAACATTAAAAAATGACAATTAGTAAAAAGCTATTGAGAAAAAATTAATTTTTGTTTAAACGGAAAACAGTAGAATGCATCATTACATTTTTAAGAGATTTTTCAAAAAATTAAATGGTTAAAGAATATTAATTTTTAGGTGTTCTAGTTAGAAATAACTATTATACATAATATAAACATTATATAATAACAACTTTTAGTTACCGGTATTCATGATCAATGACGGAGATTGTTTTTAGTTATCATAACCATTATTACCAGCTTACTTACCATATCCGCTATTTATATTAATCAATATGAATAAATGGAAATTTATTTGTTTATCAGTAACCATTATCGACGATGAAACCTTTTTCTGATTACTATAGACCGATTTAAGTAATAATGTTATAGAAGATAGAATCCTCTATCCAACAAGTACGGTGGAACTCCCTGTAACATGGCAGACACGTTCTGCTTTATGCGAATTCTTAATGTTATATGAGATCTACAGCGCAAGAAGTAAAATAAATTCTTTTTTGAAGCAACATTGCTAATTCTGCATACAAATAACCTCACATAATAGGTGAAATGTTCCTCCTCGTAAAAAGGTTAATACGTATGTATGATCTTTGTGTCAAGTTCAAAAACCCATATATTTGCATGTGAAGAATGAGTCAATTTTGAAAACAAGTACAGAAAGCAAGAACAATAAATCAATTATTATCTTATATGTTTAAGGCAATAATATGCCTCTGCACCTCTAGAATTTGCCATCGTGTAAATATATATAAGGCCTTTTTTAAGGCAATTTTGCAATCTCATTACACGAACACCGCGCTAAGCGGTATTCTATTGTATGTAATTGTTTTTAACGCATAAGGAATAGAGTAGAGCAGCAAACAGTATTCACATATATCCTTATATCTTTTGTCAATATTTTTTGTAGTCACTACATATCTATTGACGAAAAATATTCACTTTAGATACTTTAAAAACAACTAGACACTAAAAATATTTCATTGTATCAAGCAACGCAAACATTAGTAAATATTAAATAAAAAGAATGTATGTACGTAGACTTACACATCAAAGTTTTCGAATAAAAATTCTGTGTACCATAGATAAACACCTTTATATATTTTTGGTGAAATTAAATAACTGATATTTATGTTTAATCATGAAAGCCCACGTTATTCTACATATACCTATCAAATTATGTGTACCTGATTTACCAAAGAAATTAGAAAGGCACTTTGTTACAAAATTATTTATGCTTACGTGGCAACAGTTTTATTACTATACACATTATTACTAATCTTTTTTAACAAAAATTAGAATATTTACTTCATAAAATTCTTGAGATAAAATTACGGTAGAAATTACGAAATCTTCAATATTTCTAATGCCAAGGAAATTTCAGGATATTGTTGATGTTTACGTAAGGGGAGGAGGGTTAAGCATAAAATTATAATATAATATTAAGCCTACTAGTTTTATAACTTCATGCAGATATAACAGATGTATGTAATTGTTATAATATTGTAATTTATATCTTTTACTTAATAAAACTGAAAGTAAATAAATTACGTTATATTTTAACAACGTTATATCTTAATCTGTCAAAAAAGTTTGTAAAGCTAACGTTTTTATTATAATTTATTTGAGGAGCGCATGTAAACTTTTGTGATTGATGATAGATATATCAAATAAAACACTAAATATATTTATTCAATTAAATAATTTATTTTCTAAGTATATTATTATCGAAATAACGTTATTTAAGATAAAGGAACAAAGCAAATAACAAATAAAGTCAACATTTCAATTTGAAAAATTATTTAAATGAAATCTTGTTTTGATAATACTCAATCGTAGTAGAAATCGTCATTGGCGACTTCGGAGCTTCGATTCACGCGATTAACTTTGATCATTGGAGCAAACGAAGGAGAAGAACGTCGTCTCCTGGATGATGTCGTCACCGATAACTCAGAGAACGAGGAATCGGTCGGGGTGGGGCTTTGTTCATGGAATCGTGGACGTGCGTAACCCGTTTGTTCGCTCGGTTCTTCAGTGAGAAAGCGCGCGTGGAATGCTTTAGTCGTGTAGTATCGTGTATTCGTTCCAACGAGTGGTTCCATGTGAATGAGGTTGCCTTGCTGTATAAGTGTTTCTTTACAAAAATATGAAATGACAGGAGAAAGAGAAAGAGAGAGTATAGAGTAAATAAATAAGAAGGTGCACAGTGTGATAATAAATAGAGAAGATGAAAATGGTACAAGTTTCAAGATCAGTCGTCTTACTCGTTGTCCTCGTGCTGCATCGAGGTAAATGCTGTTTTGCTTGTCGTCTATATTCCCCTGGCGATCGATTCGTTGTTCAGTGAGGTGTCACAATCACGTGGTCACCATTGAGTCACGCTTGTGAAAACAGGTTACTGTTACGTGCCACATGTCGTCGTAACTTCAATCGCATACCTGTGGGCCCCACTACACAATAATTTACTACATTACTACACAAGGTGTTCCAGTAATCATGGTACAATCGATAAAAACGTAATTCTACGTGAAAAAATTCAGTGAAAATATAGAATAACATTTTTTCATACAGCGCGACGCTTTGTTTTCGATAAAATCAAATTTAGAAATTTCTTTGTTATATCTGAACTTATCTAACTAAATACCGGCTAGATATGAGTAAACAGTCAACAGAAGGTCATTCTACGAAAAAGAATAAGCGAAAAATAACATTTTTCTGCTTAAGGTCTCATTTCCAAGAAAATAGTATTTGAACATGCTTAGTTAAGAATTGGCTTTGCCATGCGTACTTGACTTAACTTTTCTAATTTCATTTCTTCAAATACGAAGCGTTCTATGAAAAAATTTTATTTTATATTTTCGACTTACCTCTCCACATAAAATGGCCTCCCTGTCAATTGTACCATTATCACTGGGATACTATCATTGATAGGACACTGTACAATTAATAAGAACTAGATCGCGGATATTTGTGACACTTAGATGATATTGTGCAAATTCCTTATATTCCAGTATCACCTTTTAGGCTTAAATGTTGATTGTTTCCTTTTTTGAATGTAATACAAATTTTAATGAAACTGTTGTAAGTGCTCAAGTTTTGTTAAGTTAGTTGGTTAAATTTTATCCAAGATACTCTTTCCTCGTATTTTGCCTTTCTTCATATTGAGATTTATAATTAGGAAACAGTCGTAAGAGAATTGAAAAAATAAAACTTTAATCTTATATATATATATTTATGTATTTATGTATTTATTTAATATATATATAGATATATATATATATATATATATATATATATATATATATATAGATCATTTATATATATAATTTATATAATATATATAATATAATATAATATATATATAAATTCGACATTCGACTATCTTTATTATATTAGCAAAGTTTAAAACAGAACTGAAAAAAACATATATATCTATACATACTGAACATATATACTGAAAAAACATATATGTATATGTAGATATATATATGTTTTTTCAGTTCTGTTTTTAACTTTACCAATATAACAAAGATAGTCGAGTTTCATACTTATAACGTTAATGAAACTTCAAAATGTTCGACACAACATAATATATTCATAAAGGATATTTAAAGCCGCGAATATTTTTATAGACCTGTTTATGCAATAATGTAAAATACCATTTATACCAATCTGTTGGGGATAAGCTGATTCGTATAATCAGGTCATTCGTGTACTGTATGGATGTAGTACAAGTTCATTCAATTTTCCCTTCTTACAGTATCTGTGATTTTTCGGACAGCTAATAGAGTTTACATTCATATAAATGGATTCCACCAAACATTTGCTCATAAATATACATATAATAATGTTTCGAACCTTATGATTTTGGAAATGAATTTGTGAACACAATACTCGTCTAATTAATTAATACCACGTGACATAAATATAGATAAATAAATGAACAAAAATTAATTCGAGTAATAAAAAAATCGAGAAAAATCATTTCGATACATATAAATAGACACAAATACATTCCATTCGTTCATGTAATTGGTATGAGTGGTACTCGGTAGTTCAGATAATAGAGATTCAGTCAGCGTTCAGTTATTCAGGCATTAATTGTGAATAAAATTTCGTTCACATAGTTAAATGTTAAATACTTAACGAATTAATATAAACCAAGTTCTACTATACAGTAGAACATTATATACATAACTATAGAACTTATAGACAGTAGTAGAACTTATATACAGAACTTTATATACATAAAGATAGACCAATCTAAAAAAAACATTTGAAGCCACTATCGCATGAATCATACAATACTTTGGAATGTTTTTTCCTGATTCGCAGATATACTAGTTTCGATTGGACTCTCTCGTACTTGAAACAGGAGAACTGTGAACAGAAACGTGTAGTTAATGCGTAGCAATCATGCAAATTACATACGAGAAGCATTTGAACATCATCTGTTTCTTAACGAATCATCAAACTCGTGATGCTTTGCACGTTACAATAGGCAATAAATCAATGATATAATTTACGAAACGAAAGCTTTCTGAGATTATCATTTGATTATTGGAAATGTTTCAGTAAACATCTTTCAGTGGCATTTTCGTATAATGTAATTGGAACGTTCAATATTTGTTTTAATTAAATATTTACAATTAATGAGAAATGTTAAAGATATTCCTAGATATATTCGTTTTCATTGTTACATAGAAAGTGACATTATATAGAAAATGATTTGTGCATTTGAATCATGTAGAAGCTATATTGACTAACTCAAAAATTGAAAAATAGAATGATTATATCCCATTATTGCAAGCATTATTTCTTCAATTTATCCTGAAATTTACTGTTATTTATATTACTATATTATTAGTAATATTTTATATTAATATTAATAATCATGTCATTTATAAATGAAATTATGGAAATACCATATTTATTTTTTAAGAATTAAATATCAATTGTATATTGTACTTGAATATCGTAATTGAGAAATTAGTAAAAAATGGAGTTGAGATCAGTTTTGCTTCTAAGGAATTTATTTATCTACATTCCCGTTGATTGATCCCGAGTATGGGACACCTATTATTTTCATTCGAATAGTGATAATTAAGAAATTATTAAGAAAACTATTAATCGATCACAATTTCATATTCATGCAAAATTGCAATCCGGAACACATAACGAAAGTTTGTCAAAACTATTTTCAAAAGTTGCAACAATATAGTAATTAATTACATGACCCACATATTTTCCTGGCCTATTTAAAAAATTTGAAATAAATTAGATAGAGAACGCGAAAGAGTCTACAGAAACCTAAATCTGTATTGTAAAACCATTCATAACATGCGTAGGATCAAGTAACAAAAAAAGATTAATATGAATATCAAAATTGATCGAAATATATTATTATATATATCGGTCAAAACCGTAAAAGATATAAAAAAGGAAAGAAATTAATTTTATCCTACCAAGTTCTAATGAGATTATTAAACATAATCTGGAAAAATGTTGAGACAGCCAATCTTTTAATTCTGTTTCAAAGAATTGTTCTGTATTAATTAATGAAGGTTGTACTTTATGTCAAATATATTCTTCAGAGAAAAGGAAATAAAAGTTAAGAGTAATTATTTCGAAAACTTCCACCATTTCAGATATCGATGATTTTTTAATATGTTATTGGAGGCATCTGAACAACTTTTTCGTATACACGAAATATGTTTTATTGTTAGTTTTCGCAAAAAATTGTCGGTACAACCACAGTGAATTCTGGCTATGATTCTGCGTCCGTGACAGCGTATGCGTTAAATATTGATTGGGGTTAGGCAGCATCACGGTGTGGTGACCAGATAAAATAACGCTTAATCCGAACCTAATTCTTATCATTTGTTTACAGTTTATATAGGTTGGGTCATCCGTTGTCACGGACATTATTTGTAAACAATTATATGCAGAATTCATTGTAGTGATACCGCCAGTTTTTTGCAAAGATCTCGGAAACTAAGAGTCCGACGATAACACGCAAAGGAAAAAGTTGTTCAAAATGTTGATTTTTGCAATATATTAAAAAATCATCGAAATCCAAGATGATTGCAGCTTTCTAAATAATTATCGTAGAATATATCAACATAATTAAGAAAAGGAATTGACGAAAAGAAGAAAGTAAAACTTCTTATAGTTTGTGTTATTATGGTCTACTATTATATAAGTAATTTGCTATTAAACATTTCTTATATATAATTACTGTTTTAACAGCTTTTTCTAAAAAATTATATTAAAAAAATGAACAATCTGCGTTGGCGCGGAATAATTTCAATTGAAGTACACCATCAAACATACAAATATTAAAAATATACAAAAAATTGTCGATAATGATCAACCAAAGGTTTCGAGTACCAAATTGTAACTTTGTTTTACAAATGGTCGAAATGTATTAAAGCTGTTAAATTACAGTTTGATTAATATTATTTTCAGGCAAGATATAAATATTAAATGTCTAATTAAGCCATTTCATCTACAACATACATATATATTATGTACTCATAAAGTGGTTAGTTGTAAATATCTCCAAAGAAAGTGGTTGTGACCAATATTGTAAACTACTCATTTCATTTAGGTCGAAATAATAGTTTCACAGCAATCAATTACGATGTTTCATCGGAATGCAACATGTATCCCAATGAAAATTGACAAATTTATTATTTGTAACGTAAACGATAAAATTTATTATCGATATCCAGTCGTGTGAAAGAAGCGTTAAAAAGATGATATCTATTGACATGAATTCGTGAAACTAGCGATGAGTGATTACATCAAGTTCAATATATACTCATAAATCTGAATAAACTCAAGATTCACTTCATACAGTTAAAATATTATGTCATATGTAGATTGCAGATTTTTATGCATTTCTGAATAATTTACAAAAACTAAATGTAACATTTAGAAAAACTAAACTTGAAAAAATTAGGCTATGATATAAAATATTCAATTTTTAATGAATAAAACAAATTTTTTGTCTAAGTTCTATTAGATGGTAGTTCGTTTTAGTATATTTATAAAAATATCAATTATTATTTTTGTTCTATTGGAACAAAATGGATCGTATATATTCAATAAAATAATATAAAAATAAAATGTTGTACAACTGTTACTTCCTAATAAAACGAAAGAAACTTTTGGGACCACCTAATACATTCGATATACAATAATGTGTTCAAAATATTGGACATAGTTTGGAGTAATGTCTATAAAAGCAATACTTTTGTCCATGAAATATCGAGTATTAGGTAACGGAAATCGTAATAGTAATTATTTGAAAATGGCACAAAACAGGCCATTATCAAATAATTAATAAGATAAAGCAGCTCGATTTAAAATACGAAGAATAAGTTAACAAAAGTGATACAATTGACATCACAATCTAGAGTCCAGAATATGCTTACTTTGTACATTTTGATGATGGTTCATTCCGGAAAAAAACAATTTTGTTGCTACTCGATCACAAAAATTGGCCATCTAAATTCATTCGTGAAAAGTGGCATATCCCAAAATATATTAACAGCTTATACTTATGCTAATACTGAAATAACATTAATTGAAATGGAAGTTCTTTCTGTCTAACTGAAATCCGAAAAAAACGATGCAATTTAAATTTATGAACAAAGACGTGTTTACAACGAGATCAGTTACATGAGTTCGAAACTACGAGTTCCTTATCAGAAATTCACCATTCGCTTAAAATCGCTTTTCTGAACTACCTTCTTAAATAGTGACATTCAATAAAATTGATCCCATTTATCGTTTGTAATTCTATAGAACTTTACTTAGCTTTAGCTTTAATATTTGCGATGTTGAAAATCAGTGTGTGAAAATTTTGTAAATATATACTTGGCAAGTATAATACAACACCTTATTTTCCGATCAAACGTCTCTTTAGCAGTTTCTACATTTTATTTTCATATTATCAAATTTTTGTAATCATGTACAAGTACTATTAAATGACAGGAAAATGTGTGCCAATCCCTTTTCAAGCTATTATATATCTATCAAGCGAATCTTGTGTATTGGATTTCGATTTATAAGTATCTATATATGAATATTGGTTATTAAAATTGAACACATCACTAGTAATAAAACGCTTTTGTGGGATATAGCACAGTTTTGTTCGAATTAGATAAAACGATATCATTTTTACTGTTTTTCAACATTTTTTACAAATATTAATATTTCTATCAATTTTAATTTTGACTTATGTCACTTTTAAAACAACTATATAATATGTTCTTAAGGGACTTAATATAATCGATAATATTGTCAATATCAACAAATATTAAATGTTATTTAAGATAAAATAATAAAGAAAATAATAAATAGAATAAAAATTTTTATTTCAACAATTATATGGATAGAAGTTGATCTGACGTGCTGATAATTATTCGGATTTTTTGTTTATTCAGTCGATGGTAATCTGTGTGTCCAAACAACAGAAAGGCACTATATATCTTATGCTATTTAATCTGCGAGAGGCCATTCGTTTTTCTCCGTTCTTTATCATTAGTAGGTTGAACAGTTCTTATCAAGACTTCTCAATGTACAACAAATCCCACGACTTGTGTGTACACAAAATTCATGTTTTACATTATTTCCAGCGTTACCTTAAAGCTGCTATCAACTGATTACTAAGAATTATTTAAATCGACTTAATTTGACAAAAACAATACACATTTCTCTTTTAAATTTGCTGTTTATTTAATAAATTATTAGTTTGAGATTCTATTATCACTGGTTATTATCAGTGTAAAAACTTTTAAGGTAAAAGTTGTGTCAATTAAGTTTGTTTCAATGAAATATTCTAATAATTGTTTATTATTAAACAAAATGGTTGCAAACGATTATTTAAATAATGTGTCATTTTACTTGGCTATACATATAACTTCGCAATAATTATACGTCTAATTTATTTGAAAAATTATTAGAAGAAAGCTATCAATGACATACGAAGGTCTACTTTTCTACGATATGTCTCACTTTTTTCATAAGTATAATGATACACCTAAAAGTGCAGTGGCATCTTTTAAGATAAAAATCTATAATTTATATTCGATATCTACTTTATATTAGATTTCTCTAAATATTAAGTATTCTGCGAAAAAAAATATTGAAACACTTGTGTCTTAAAACGACTACCTACAAGGATTTAATTTTAATTTTGTACATATATAGGTACTTTTGCGGTACATACATTAAATTTGACGACATAAGCCCTTTTACCCTATAAGGCGAGAAAGATTCGAGCAAGCTATCAAACTTGAACATGTTTGAACTGTGGAATCTTACTTTTGCTATTTTATGTTTATTATGGAGTCATTTAATACATACAATTTTGATTACACAATTTGCTTCATAAGTTAAAAAGTTATAGACCTAAAATCTTAAGTATGCAGTTTTTTATGGGTTTCTGAATACCTAAGTATTATTACCCCAATAGCTTTTTACGTAGAATCTTTCAAGTAATTGATATACACAGAAGTAAATATGCATCTCTGCTTAAAAATTTGCGCTTTTCAAATGCACTACTGCGTTTGTAAAAGACGGCATTTCAGTTATTTGTATCACTCTATATAACATAAAATAAGTGATATGTATATGTATTTGTACATTAGATATACTCTGTATATTCTACAAATCATAAGATAAAAAGTGCACTTGGAAATTATTACACTTGAACATCAAAGACGTCTTTTAATATTTCATTACTAACATTGATTCACCTATGCTATCACGATATAATGTAAAGATTATACACGCATATTTCTTCTTCTGGTGATAAACAAAAATTATACAGATATTGTAAAGAATATCATTGATGGCAAAGAATGTATTTTGTCTAATAATATCTGTCTATTGAAGAATAACTTTTCCAAATGCGTTTTTCTCGTTAGCGTTCACTTGCGATTTATTTATTCGCTTTTCTGATGGAACGAGTCTGTTGGTTGATAATGTGGCTGCATTATCAGAAGAGGAAAGAAAGGACTTCCTCCCAAGAGACGGTTGTACATATATGCGCAGAACCGAACTCGCGTGGTACATGTGCGTTTTTACTGTTTTTATGTAGTAAAAGGATACCAGCAAGAATGAAATGGAACCGATTATCCGCAGGATATTGTGGCTAAGAAAAACCGGCTTCGTTTTAAAATATTTGTTACTCATCTTCCTATCCGAATGTGACTTACGAAAGTATTTGAACATTTATTATTAGCACAGAAAATATTGGTAATTATTCGGAATAGGAGTGACTTCATCGAATGCAATGACATTGAAATATATTGTTAATATCAACATTTTAAACAACTTTATCCTATACATATAATCGCCGCTCGGTTTTATTTTATAAATTATAAAGCAATTTATATTTAATACTATGTGTATCACTCAACAATTTATTTTATAAATTTTTGTTGCGTAAATGTAAGCAATTTTTCAACGCCGGCAGATGTATTTGTTATATTTTTGACCAATTGAAGATCAGAATAGAGTGCAACATTCCATGTATGTAATAACTGATTCATCGAAAATTATTTCACGCTAATGTTGCCACTAGAACGGATATCTACTACTCTGGCCCTTGTTAGCTTATAACCCATTGATTTTTCTTTTTCATTTATACAATATTAAAAATAATTATCTCTCTAGTGAATGAGTTAAGTTTAGATTTAGCTATATAAAAATGTGGACACTTACTGCTGAATCAAGATTAATCGTAACCTAAATTTAACTAAAGCCTCTTGTGGATACCTTGGAATCTTGATAACCTTGTTCGCTTTGATAACCTATGTCTAAGTTATTGAAATTAGTAATGATGTTCCTGTTCCGAATAATTATAATTAACAAGGAATTCGGTTGTGAAATCTATGTATGTACAGGAAAACTTTGTCGGGAACAAACAGGTTCCTATAGGTAACCAGGTCGTGCATATGATTAAAAGTCCATTTAATTCTTTTCACTATCTATGGTTTTTCGTTCAGATAATATATATATATATATATATATATATATATATATTATAATATATATAATATAATATAATATATATAATATAATATATATAATATATATAATATATATAATATATAATATATATAATATATAATATATATATATTATCTATATATATAGTTCAGATTATATATAGATAATATATATATTATATATTATATATATTATATATATATATATATATATATATATATATATATATATATTATCTGATTTATGATATGTATGATATATATATTATCTATTATATCCTATTATATATATATATATATATATATATATATATAATAGGAGTTCATTTTTATATAAATTTCGATTGGTGACATGATCCCATCATAATGCGTAACTGTTGGGCATCTTAAAGACTTTGAATATGAATTTGAGCACGTGTAGTTACGAATCGTGTAATTAATTCAACTTTATGGTTCATTAAGTTTCTAACAAAGATATAATATCGGGAAATGTATTTGGACAATTGATAAGATATATTAACATGAAATTAATTAAATGCTTTATGAAGAATAGAATGATAAATGGCATATATACAATATAAGATTGAACTAATTTTAATACATTGAAATGATAAAGAAAAATGGAAATAATAGATGTATGGGAAAAAAATCATTTGGCTAAATATTGTAGATGAATTAAAATAAATGTAAATAAATAATAAATATTATAAATAACAAATTTATAAATAATAAATGTAAATAATATGTTTATGAAATTGCAGTAACGTTCGATAGTAGTTTAGATAACAAAATCTCAGATATAGTTCAGTTAATCAAAGACTATGTAAGTAAAGCTTCGTTTATATAGAGTTTATATAAACGGAGTTATATTACTTATTTGCTTTTTCGATAAATTTAGGATGTAACGTACAAGATTTTTTATTTTTTTTTATTAGCAAGATCAGCAGAGGATGACATAACTACGATAATGGAAGCTGACGATCTTCTTATAAATGAAAACGACTCTTTAGAGATTAAGTGCACCGGCCACGAAAGGATTTCTTTCATTTATCCTCAAGACTCGAGAAATGCGGTAAGTTTATAAAAAATAATTGATGTAATAGTACCACCTCTAGGAACAAACTTCCGAGTAAACGCAATAGCTTTAAACTATCGAAAGATATTGAACTGTCTGAGATGTGAAATGTTATAATTAGACCGCGAACTTCTATACATTTATGGAAAATTTGCAGGTGAAAAAATGCATTGAATATACATAACACGAAAAAATATATACAATATAAAAGATTCTATCCGATATCTTAGATTCTTCAACTACCATGTTATTTTTTTTGTTTCTCCTGTTTCATAATTCTATCATTCTTTTTATTCTTTCTACTTTAGCATTTAGCTCGCCTTCTCATCTTCTTCTATCTTCCTTCTTATCCTTCTCTCCAAATCATCTAGCTTCTATCCAATGATTTTGTTATTATTGTGACCCTCTTTTTTCTCGATTTTAGTCTCTTGTTCTCGAATTGTTTAATTATATCTAACATCTCTTTTCTCTCATTTTCCAACGATCTTTTCATTTCCTTTCTTTCTCGTCGTCTGTTTCAAGTCTTTCAATTCTTGTTCCATTGAACAATTTTTTTACCTCATTCTTCCTCTCAAACCTTAAATTTCGTTGATCAAACCTGCTATGGACGTTAATATTTCTACAATCTCTCTGTTTTTTTAATTTCTTTCCCTGGTGCTCTTTTTATTCTTATTCTTATTCTTATCTTCTGTATTTTCCACATTTTTCTTCGTTATTTCCGTCTCTCCTTTTTGTCCTTTTTTCAGGTAGTACTTTTTTCTTCTCTTATACTTCACTTGGATTTTTTCCGATTTTATTTAAAAATTCATCTAACATGCCTGTCTCTGTAACATCTTTCCTTGCCTGTTTCTGTTGCTTTATCGATATTTGTAAGATACCCACGGTTTGATTTCCTAACTTCTATCTTTTTTGGAGACTGTCCCAATTCATTTCCTAATCAATACGTCATTACCAAGATTCGTTCTCTCAGAAAAGTTAGCTTTCCTACCTTCGCCTAGTTATCTTTTATTTTTTGTGAACTACACCTATTCCTTTTTATCTACCTCTATTTTTTGCCTCTACTCCCACTTCCATTAAAATTCGCTTTTATACATGTTCTTACACACTGTTCACATCACACGCTCTTCAGCCATGTCCGATTATTTCTTTCGTATTTGCTTCACAATATTTAACCTACTACGATATTTAACTTTTCCCTATGTGTTTTATATTTATATCATAACATTATACACCTGTAAAATTTTAATAAACTGTAAAAACTTTAATATTTTTAGTTAATTTAGAATCATTGTATTGATGTATATTTATATTGTTTTTGTAGGCACAAGCACATGCTAACTTCCTTTTCATGGCTGAAGAGCAACAAAATAAAGTTATTTATTTATCTATATTTATAATAAACTGAATTTATCGTATAATTTCATATTATACTATATTTCATGAATTAGAATCCTATATACAATACATATTGAATCTTACTAATTTTACCGTCTAATGGTGAATTTATAAAATTTCATTTTCATAATATAATAAAATTGTAACAATTTTTAACAGAATCTATGTACCTACGTATATTTAATACATTA
Organism: Bombus bifarius; assembly: GCF_011952205.1. Taxonomy (NCBI): domain Eukaryota; kingdom Metazoa; phylum Arthropoda; class Insecta; order Hymenoptera; family Apidae; genus Bombus; species Bombus bifarius. The sequence continues at coordinate 172,966 of NW_022885326.1, forward strand.
CAATTTTATGTATATATTGAATTTTAATTATATATTGACTTCATTATATACAGGATGCTTGGTAATTGGTGGTACAAGCGGAAAGGGTGTGATTCTACGCGAAAAAAGGAGTCGAAAATATAGAATAAAAATTTTTTTTTTAATTTTCTTTTTTTTTTTAATTTTTCCATCGAGATAACGATCTACAGTGAGATCCGTTATAACTTACCGCACGCGTACCGGGCGAAAATTCAAAGTCGATTTTCTCGAAAACAAAGCCTCAAACGAAAAATTATTATTCTATATTTTCGTCTTCTTTTTTCACGTAGAATCACCCCCTTTCCACTTGTACCACCAGTTACCAACCGCCCTGTATATACATACTTATAACAAGATTGTATGTTCTTATCTTCAGTTTATTAAATTCTATTTTTATGATAATGTTAAAATTGTATTGGGATTTTCTATAGATTCTGTGTTTATTACGTTATTTCTTACGTTAATTCTTTATTGTCAGAAATAGTATTACCATAATCACTAATTATGTTTAATCTAATAATAGATCGTCACTTCGCCAGTGCATGCACAAGAACACATCGAGCACGGAATTTATATGTACATGTTCCAGCGACGTGAAACTGTTCATGGAGATACAGGGTTATATGGTTGCCCTGGAAATGTTTTACAAGTTACCTCACATCCTAACTTTAAAACATCTAAAAGCATGGTATATGTTTACGTTCAGTGTAAGTGGATTTTTAAATGCTTTTTACCTAAACTATCATCATAAACAAATAGTGGGTTGTTCGGAAAATTTGTAGCGTCTTTTACGATTCATATACATGTAGAAAACACGTATAAAACTCTATGATATATGATTCTAAGGGTCCATAAGCGTTTAATTTATCCTTTGAAGATCCGTTTGAAACTTTATCAATATAATCGTAATAGTTGAATAAGACATGTTAATAAAATCCCAATATTCTTCCCAATACATGTATATATATTTGAAATATATGATATATATATGTCTATACCAATAATAATTACTAATATCTTATTGTCTTATTGACTGTTGATGAAATTCCAAAATGTTTTGTATAACGTACATAAAATATATCCAAAACAGATTTCTATAAATGTTAAAATATATTTGTAAACAACTGTATGTTTACTATTTTTACAATATTTGAACGACGCGACGATGAAATGATTACACGGTTCGGGATAATTTTAACGGATTTTAACTAAATCGGGATAAATTTGTAATTTATATGATTATAATATGTTAATTTAGTATTGACTGTTCCAGCGACTACAAATGTGTTCGTAGAAGCGAATACCTTTGCTTCACTACATGCAGCAGTCGGTGGGTCTGCCGTAATACCATGCAGACCAACGTCACCCAATTTCACAGTCCAAGTCTTCTTAAACGAGGCGGTAAGTTTATTTATATGCGCTTAATATTAATATCTTTTATTCAACTAGTAATAGTAAAAATATTAGACAAATATACCGGAGCGAACACTGTCATTTGTCTTTTGCAAAAAAATTAATCGTATTATTCTACAAAGAACATTTAAATCTCCTGTTAATCAGATTTACTAGAATACAATACATTCAACTATACTTATATAGTACTTAAAATATTTATATGGAGTCAAATACAGCAAAAAGTATTGGGGAGGTCTACTTTTATGTGTGATAAATACATATTTTTTCTAATAATAATTAGGAACATAAACAAACCTATAAAAACTATGTAGATAAGTAAAACCGTTCATCCCAGTTTCTCTATTACTATTTAAAAGAACCGATCATTGTCGCCATGTAAAACATTGTATACTGTATTCCGCTGGTCCATAAACTGCCGTTTAATCTTTTGGCATTAACCATTAAAAAACCAAAAATCGACGAACAAAAAAGAAAAACTAAAAAAAATATGTCTGGAAAAAATAATAACGAAAATAACATTTGGTTATACTATCACGAGAAATATAGTGTAAGCCACTTTAACGAATATTGTGTACATCGTATAAGATACGATGGATAGGCATGGGCATATGATAACTGCACTGTGGATCCGAAAAATTTGATGATTTTTAATATTACCGTTATTAGTTTAGATCCAGAGCGATTATTCGTATAATGTCATCATTTTAGCCAGTCCATGGATCAAAATCGGAAGAAGAGGAGATTTCGTTTTATCGTCAATTTGAGTACTATGTTTGAACTTTTGACTCCTATTTTTGTTACTTTTATGCTTATTATGAAGGCATTTAATTCATACAATCTTGATTAAATAATTTACTTTATAAATTAGAAAGTTATCAACGGATTTTCCACACTTCAAATATTTATATGGTATGAAAACCAAGTGCAACAAATATAGTGAAAATTTTCAAAGTGGTTTATTTTTATAATACATATTATAGTGTTAGTTAAAAATTAAAACTTAACTGGAATATAGTTCCAAAATTACGCTTTAAATTATAAATAAATAAATGAATAAAATTAAAATAAAACTTAATCATGAATAAAAATTTTAACAGAGATACGTAATTAGGAGATATTCAGATATGTAAATGGGTCGGACAGAAATATCGGATTGATAAATTCGAATATTAATAATATAAAAATATAAGAATTTATTGTATCATTTATAATTGTTGTATTAAAATCGAATTCACTGTGCAGCCCCAGGAGCAAATAAATTTCAATCCGAGAATTGGTCTCACATTGACAAATATCACGTTAAAAGACAGTGGATACTTTAAATGCGTAATAGATCAAGCAGATGAGGTCCATGAAATCACATATTTCTTCTTAGTGCAGCGTAAGTATACTTCACAAAAAATGTTAATTTAACCCTCATCGTTTATATAAAGACACAAAAATAACATCTAAAGTCGTAAATCTTATTCTACCTATTTATTGAATAAGATATACTATTCTAACATATAGAGAACGTTTGTAACTTTTATAACTGACAAAACTTTTATTTGTTGCAAATAATATGTTTAATAATCATAAAAATAACGATCTAAGGAAAACTGTATATTTTACGAATATTTGTGTCAGGGCAATATCGAACTATGTTTATATTTTAAATTCTCTTAATTGTATTAGGTCTTAAAATCAATTCTTTCGGCACAAGATAGATTAGTATGTTAAAAAATACGATTGTAAGAAAACGTATGTTACCTTCATATGATCTCTGCACCTGCATCTACAAGAAGAAACACGTCTAAAATTCTGTTCCTATCGGAATCATTTTTATACCGACTTTGGAAAAGAAGGAAGGTATCTAGGTTCGACATGTATATGTCGCGGATCGGTACCAACAGGACGCCGACAGGTCGAGGCATCAACGCGGTCGTAATACCTCCCGGGCGATCCGGGTACCAACCGCCAACACCAGTGGGCCACTACGACGACAACGAGTCTGTCTCGCTAGCGGTCGAATATACGGGCGCATGATACAAATACCGCACCTAGCGAGACTCCCTCTACGTCTAAGGCAGGGACTACCGGGTATAGCCTTACTGACGAGTCCACCGGTAGTCCCTGGACGAAACGCGCATTCCCTTTTCACCTGGCAGCAACCATCAATTACTACACTTCTCCCACAGTGGTGACCCCGATGTGATCAAAGTAATAGAGATAACCGGGAGAGTGCCGATAAGATTTCGAACTCCGCGAGTATTAGAGCTTTCGAGATGACGAGTACCGACAAAAACGAGCTCGGTAACGTGGACGCGGTAAACGCTCAGCTCCGCATACCACCGTTCTGGGCGGATGATGTAGAGCTGTGGTTTAATGTGTTAGAGGCACAGTTCAAACACGCCCGGATTACGAGTGAGGAGGCCAAATATAATGCCGCCATCGCGAACATCGATAAACCGTATGTGCGACTCATCCGCGACATCTTAGCCAATCCACCGAAGAGCGGGCAGTACGAGTTCCTCAAAAAGGAACTCATTAAGAGGCTGGGCGAGTCAGACGCCCGACGCCTGCGTAAAATAATAGAAAGCGAACAACTAGGCGACAGGACGCCTTCTCAATTTTACCGGGACCTGTAAAGCCTCGCCACCCCTGCAACATCAGACGAACCCATCCGGACTCTTTGGGAAGGCCGACTCCCGGTGCACGTACAGCGCGTCCTAGCCTCCGTTCAGGATAAGAGACCCGAAACTCTGACCACGATCGCCGACAGCAACCATGAAATACGCCCGGAACTAGGACAGGTTGTTGCGGTCAGCACAGACCGAACCACGGCAGTACGTAATCCAACGACATACGGCGGCGGAGTAAACGATGCCACGGCTGCCGTCATCAACGCGCTGAGGGAACAGATGATGCAGATGCAGGCGCAAATAAACGCGTTGACCATCGGGGACCGCCGGCGACCATGCTCCTGCGCGAAATACCGCCGCAGCTCGCGATCCCGAAGCCCGCCACGGCAAGGCGGCTTATGCTTTTATCATGCGACGTATGGCGAATGCGCGAGAATGCACCTCACCGTGTACATGGAAATCGGGAAAACGGGACCGACCGTCCGTAAACGCGGCAAACGACGACGGCTTGATCTCCTGGCGCATTTTCGTTCTCGACAAAAACACGCGCATCTCGTACTTGGTAGACACCGGCGCAGACATCAGCGTCTACCCGCGCAGCAAAATGCAGGGACTTGCGAAGAAAAGCGAGTACGAATTGTTCGCGGCTAACGGGACACGAATTGCGACATATGGTACAGTCGCGATCCACCTCAACCTGTCCCTTCGACGCGCCTTCAAGTGGCATTTTACAGTGGCCGACGTCCAGGCATGGATTTCCTGAGCCACTACGGGTTGCTCGTGGACCAACGGAATAAAAGATTAATCGACACGACAACCCAGTTATCATCGAAAGGGTACGTCGCCATAGACAACACGCCATCGGTGAAAACTATCTGTGGCGATTTGGTGTACTGGCGGAATTCCCGGCCCTCACGCGTCCTCCGTCTTTCGGGAAGGAAAAGGCCCGACGCGGCGTAGTACACCACATCGAAACTACGCCTGGCCCGCCGGTCTACAACAAACCCCGACGCCTCGCTCCAGACCGGCTCAAGCAGGTGAAAGCCGAATTTGAGTTGATGATCGAACAAGGCGTGATGCGTCCATCGAAAAGCCCGTGGGCATCACCTCTTCACGTCGTGCCCAAAAAGGATGGAAATTTGCGACCATGCGGCGACTACCGCGCGTTAAACGCTCGGACGATACCCGACAGATACACGCCTCCCCACATCGAGGACTTTGCCCATCATTTACATGGTAAGCGCATATTTTCAAAAATTGACCCCGTTCGCGCTTACCATCAAATTCCTATCGCGCCGGAAGATGTAAAGAAAACGGCAATAATGACACCGTTCGGACTTTTCGAAGCAACCAATATGATGTTTGGGTTTCGAAACGCCGCGCAAACATGTCAGTGATTCGTCGACAAAGTCACCCGTGGTCTCGATTTCGTCTACGCGTACATAGATGACTTCCTCATTGCATCGGAGAATGAAATCCAGCACCGCGAGCATCTACGAACGTTGTTTAGCCGCCTTAGCGATTACGGCGTAGTTATAAACCTCGCGAAATGCGAATTCGGCGCACGCGAACTCACGTTTCTTGGCTACACCGTGAACGCCGACGGAATAAAGCCGCCAGCCGAGCGTGTCGTAGCAATTATCAGAATTCCGAAACCCGCGGACATTAAACAATTACGCAGGTACCTCGGTATGATTAACTTCTATCGACGTTTCATACCGAGGGCCGCAAAAATTTTGCAACCGCTTAACGAGCTGCTAAAAGGCGCGAAAAAGGGTAACGCGTCCATCGAATGGTCCAATCGCGCGGAAATCAGCTTTGAAGAATCAAAACACGCCTTCGTGGACGCCACATTGTTAGCGCACCCGACACCCGGTGCGCTCGTCAGCCTCACAGTAGACGCGTCCGACTACGCAGTAGGAGCCGTTTTGCAACAACGCGCGAACGACAAGTGGCAACCGCTAGGGTTTACTACGAAATCTTTAACACCCGTGCAACAAAAATATAGCGCCTACGACCGCGAACTCCTTGCGATTTACACTGCCGTTAAACGCTTTCGACACGCCGTCGAAGGCAGAAAATTCATAATATACACGGACCATAAACCCCTCGTCTACGCATTTTGCCAGAAACTCGAAAAATGTTCGCCTCGACAATTTTGCTACCTTGACTACATAGCTCCGTTCACGACAGATATCCGGTACGTTAAAGGCGTAGAAAATGATGTAGCCGACGCGCTATCCCGTATCGAGACAATCGAAAACGCGGTAGATCATCGAATGTTAGCAGTAGCACAAGATAACGACGATAAACTACGCCAAATCCTCAATTCCGATTCTCGCATGCTGCGGCTTGAGAAGATCCGATTCCCTGAAAAAGACACCGAAATATACTGCGACACGTCGATCGGGACCTTGCGGCCGTTCGTACCGAAATCGTTACGACACAACGTGTTTCAGTCGTTACACGCACTTTCTTATCCGGGAATACGCGCCACACAAAAACTGGTGACGACGCGTTTTGTCTGGCCGTCTGTAAACAAAGATTGCTGTACGTGGACGCGGCAATGCATACCGTGCCAGCGTAATAAAGTCACCAGGCATGTATCATCACCAGTTGGATCGTTCGGAACTTTAGCAGGCCGATTCGAGCATATACACGTGGATATTATCGTAATGCAGTATTCGCAGGGCTTTCGATACTATCTAACGTGCATTGATCGTTTTTCGCGCTGGCCAGAAGCCGTTCCCATTGCCGACATGGAAGCGTCAACCGTTGCCGCGGCCCTCCTATCAACTTGGATTTCTCGTTTCGGCGTCCCTTTAAAAATAACAACCGACCAAGGACGCCAATTCGAATCGCGTCTGTTCGAAGAGTTGTACCGGTTGCTCGATATCACGCACCTACGCACATCGGCCTATCATCCTGCGTCTAATGGGATGGTAGAATGCCTGCATAGACAGCTTAAAGCGGCGATCAAGTGCCACGACACGAGCAACTGGGTCGAAATTCTGTCAATCGTGCTATTAGGCATTAGAACCGCGATAAAGGAGGACCTAAACGCAATGGCAGCCGAGATGATATACGGCGCCGGCATACGTTTGCCGGCAGAGTTCTTTCTACCAACTAAGCAGCGGGCCACCTCGGAATTCGCAACCCTGCTCAAGGAACAAATGGAGAAAGTCCGGTCTCAGCCCGTTACACAACACGGTGAAAAGAAATTATTCATTTTCCGCGAATTGAAGTCTTCCCCCTATGTATTCTTACGACACGACGCAATTAGAGGCTCTTTACAGCTGCCTTACGATGGGCCGTTTAGAGTAACGCGAAGAGGCGAGAAAACGTATACTATTAGTGTCAACAATCGCGATATAACGGTTTCCGTCGACCGGCTAAAGCCAGCCTTTGTAGTATCAGAGGATCTCGAAGCGAAAACCGCCGAAACCCGTGACATGCTTATTCCAGTAGAACAGACGAACGCTCGTAACGAAAGCGACGTAAATAGGAATAACGAAAGCAATGAAGAAAACACTAGTAATAGGTACGTTACGCGGTCTGGCCGAAGAGTCCGTTTTCCCAATCGGCTACAGGCAGGTCAGACATCACAAATTATCACACACGGGGACTTTCCTGGGAAATGCAATAAAAACGTTATCACTGGTAGGGGGGTGATGTAGCGGCACAAGAGTTAGAATTCGATTCAAATCATGTTGCTGTTTTGCTTCGGAGTATAAAGTTCGTTAGGTTACGTATAATGTAAGAATAAACACACTCCGAGCAAAACAACGTCGCCGCTACATGTAACCGTAAAACAAAGACAAATTTGAATCTTCCGACTTCCCCCTGACTACTATAAATGAACGGAAGCGATCGCAAACGGATTATTATAAACTGCGACCAAACGACGTTACACACACCGTTTCGCGACTACGACATTGTACGGACAATTTTAAATACATTGACGATTTTACCTACTAGTAATCTCATCATTCAACCCCCTACATATATATAAAAAAATATGTATATATATGTTGTCTTCTTTTTCCTTTTTATGTATGTTCATCAACTACCCCGAAATGTTTTAACCAATCCGAGGTGATTTTTTTGCACGTTGTAGAACATGTTATCCGGTTAGTCCTGTTAAAAAATTTTTTTCGATTTGATCGTCTTAAACAATTTTTTTTAAAACTAATATTTTTGCGTTTTTCCGAAACGGCTTAACCAATCAAGATGATTCTTTTTGCTTCTCGTAGCGCATGTTCCCCCACTGGTCCAATTCCAAAACTTTTTTGCGTTTGTTTTTCGTGAACTATTTTTTTTTTGCAAGTCGAATTTTTATGTATGCCCATCGATTACTTAGGATTGGATTGAGCTATCAGAGCGAAACCGTTTGCATCTTCTAGGGGCAATTCACAGATCGGTCCTGTTTGCAAAATTTCTTCAATTTATTCATTGTTAACTATTGTTGTTGCAAAGAATTTGTTGTTCACCAATTTCATTTGATCAATGTTCAGTGATTTTTCTACAATTGTTAAATTGATATCGAGATGATTCCAAATCAGCAGCCTGGCCAAGCGCTTTAAAATTGCGTTTTTCAATATAAGCTTCAACTCGTACTTTCCGTCGTAGGAAACATATATTTCCATTTCTAATTGTATAACATCAGAAATTATAACGATTGGATCTTAAGTTAATGACAAGCTTGCTGTAGATATAATTTTATTAACTTCTACACCATTAATACATTGAGCGTAATTTGTATCCGCACAGATACAAACAGTATATTTCGTATTTGTATTTGATCATTTTATGGTATGACGCTTGGATGGTTTATACATATATTTTTGCATATTACGTGCATTTTTACACTTTTAAATGTTTCACAAATACGTAAAAATCCGTATTCAACTCATGACAGTGCTATGGACATTCCAAACAATTTAACACATATAACATATTTATAAAAAGTGTCTACTGCAGAGGTTCGCAATTAGTCTAGATCTTTATCGGCGATCAGCCCTTTATCAGCCCGTCACGCCTGAACCGGATTCAGTGATCATCATCGATACTTGAAACACAGAAGCAAAAGCCAGAGCTTTCAGGAAAGCTGTGGCAGCTTGATAAAGTCACACGTGTTGTTAATCATAGATTGATGAAATATATTTTCAGGTATTCCTTGCATGTCTCGTATGGTATATGATTTATACACAATTGTTGAATATGAGTAGATTCACATTTTCTATTGTTTCGAAAAAAAACGAATTTGACCCAATTTTTATATTATATTCATACAGTGTGTTAAAAAAATATTCATTGACGATATGAAATTAGAAAAGTAAATCTAAAAATATACTTTACATAGAAAGAATTGATTTTAGGATGTACAATGGCAAGCATTATACAAAAGTCAACTTAATTTAGTTTATAATTATTACGCGAAATAAAGATCTGAAAGCTATATTTATAAAGTCTAATATTTACACTGCTTCAAAGTGAGATAAATACAAGATGACTCATTCGAAGTAATACACGCAACTGTTTCCTGAACTCTAAACTATACGTTATGCAAAAATATGTAACGAAGTAAAATGTACTTTATTTCGAGGGAGATGTCTTGTGACGAGCACAAACCTTATTTAGGTAGATGTGCCTTCCAGATTTCAAGGTGATCTTTTTTCTTAATGCAACTACTTGCATGTTTTTATTCAGATAAGTGCGTAGTTCATGCCATGACAAATTCATTGACCTATAATATGATGATGTAGGACACCAGGCCATTTATTGCCAGTCGAAATTTACCTTCGTTTAATGTCCAGAAATGTTCCTTATCTTTTGTATTCGAAATAATAAGCTCAAAGCTAGTTTAATATAATATAAATAATTAAATAATTAAATAATTAATATAATAATAAGCTAAAAGATAGTTGCACCCTCTCCAATATTACCCTCTCCAATATCTCCAAGTAATTTGTTGATAGGTATCCATTCCAATATTATACGACTTTCCCATATTATCACGATAAGCTTCTTTTATGAAACTTCGAAAGAAAAATTCTGCTGATATCAAATCCGGAGATCTTGATGGGAAGTGTACCCTGCTCCCTCTTCGTATCCAACTACCGAGGAACATATTGTTCAATTAGCCATCGTAAATTGAATTGATGTTGAAACGAAGAACACGTATATAACGAAGTCACGATAATACTGATTCCTTCGAAGCAATTGTAACACAAACTTTGGTAAACGAAATCTTGGAGACGTTTAATAAAGGAAAGTTTTGAACGGCAATAAATGATCCTGAATGACCTTGGAACACCAACATAGTTAATTCGAGTCGATGAATTCGTCACGGAATGGGGTAGACGCCTATCTGGTTTTTTATTATATTATGTTTTTATTTATGTTTTTACACACAATTTCATCCAAAAAAACATATTTCGCCTTAAAATTTGGAAGGCACATTCACTTAGATAAGATTTGTGACCATCACGAGACGTCCGATTACCTGGGAAATAAAGTAAGTTTTACTTGAAACATTCTTTTGTATAACGAATAATTTAGAATTTAGGAGATAATTGCGCGTATCGCTTTAAATGGGTCATTCTATATATTTTTAGAGCCTACGTTATAGAGAAAAGCAAAAATTTATCGCAAGCAGTTTGTTGAATTTATGATTAAATTTTGAAGCACTTAATTTGAAGCAATTAATTGAAAAATTCGCATTGATTTTAGTTAAGCCAGAATTGCTTGCTCCAGTAATTATAGAAGACACTTTGCGTCACGTAACACGAGGACAAACTCTACATGTAAATTGTACGACAACTGTTGCAGCAGACTTGACTTATGGTTTAATTTGGAATACACCACAAGCGGTTCGGAAACAATTTATTTATCTTTATCCAAATTATACAGGCCGTTTTGTAACTGGTATATAACTAAAAAAAATGTCGTTCTACGTGAAAAAATATGTCGAAAATATAAAACAAAATTTTTTCATACTTTGTTTTTCAGAAAATTGACTTTAAAAGTTGTTGAAAACATTTTCTATTCTAATCAATGCTCCATTTTGTTGCCTATATTGACAAAAATTTATATGAACACTCTGTAATGTTCTCAGCGTGCAGTGTTCTGTTGATTTATTTTATCAAACAATATTTTTTTTTTTTTTTGACATTGCATGATATTTGGAATTTACAAATATACGATTAATTTTATGTGACCCCATAAATTATGGATAAATCGAAATGTAATAATTTTACACCTTGTAATCATCATAAAATTGATTTATAGAAACCAATATGCAATATTAGAACTGGTATTTGTAATTGACAAAATTTACAGAATTAGTTTGATGAACTGTTCATCTTGATTACCTATTTAATTTCTTAACTAGAAGTCAGGGTAAGAAGACTGCCAAAATGATAGAAAAAATTACGATATTAACACAATCAGTGATATTTAACTACATTCATATTATTTTACAAATAGAAAAATAATTTTATTTTTAAATATAACATTTTTTATATAAAATATAAAAAGCTTTTCTATTTAGTTGTATACTTTCTATTACACGATACAATAAACCCAAATATATGTAGAAATATTAATCACTTCAACAATTCATTATTCATTCAATAATTAAGAAAAAAATTTAATAAGAGCATATCGAAAACATCTTCCAAGTGAATTTTCACACAAACAATGCCTCGTATGAAAAGATTGTATTCCATATTTTTGACTAATTTTTTTACGACTAGATTCACCCTTCCGTAGTATTTACTGTAAATCATAAAACTTCCTGTATAATTTTAATTGTCATAGAAAATAAATTTCATGTATAATTTTAGAGCAGCAGGATAAATACTACTAGTTATACTAAAAAGTCTGGTCCAGTTGCGCGCACAACCACCGAATTGATCATAAAAGATGTTAGGGATGAGGACGAAGGGTGGTATGAATGCATTATCAAATCCTTTTATGACTTTAACAAAACGAGAAAGTACATCAAGGTTCATGGTAAGTTTTACTTTAAATAATTCTCCAATTATAAGATTTTGTATAAAATATTGTTTTGTATATAATATTGTCTTTCCTTGAAATAAGTTATTTTTATTTTTTAACTTTTGCAGTATTCTTCTACTTTTTAAATATAATATTTAAGTCAAGTTCGTCATTAATTTAATTTCAATTTTTATTTTTATTTCTATAATTAATTTAATTACAATTATGCAATTAAGTATAATGTGAAAACCACAGTGGAAGTTATAATAAGTTAAATTTTATGCTTTTTGTAGAAAAGCAATTTTTCAAAATTCGATATATTTTGAATCAATTTTTTTGATTGGAATGTCTCCTTATTTGATTTTCCAATTATATATGTGCTTTTGCTGGCCTTGCGAATATTTTGTTTATGTTATTCAATTACACCGTTCAACAAATTTCAAATTCTTTTTATCGTTCCTATTGTTATTAAGTATTTTTACTTTTCATAGTTATAAATCTCTGATTATAAATCATTTCCCCATTGCGTCTAGATTTTGAGAAATTTGATTTTCAACTAAATTCATACTTTTTAAATTTGAACAGATTTTCTCAGGCATAACTATAAAAGATATTCCATCCATGCTTGTGTCGGAAGATTCTGTAATCTTTTCCGAATAATTTTCGGTACATCATGAATGTTTAAATGATCATTAAAGACGGAGAGACACCAATTTTTACGGGTACTTTTCAATTTAACTCAAAAAGTAAGAGCTCGATGTTCCATCTAGCGCGATGCAGGTGAGACTTTGAGCTTTGGCTTTGATTTTGCGTATTATTGTCGACATTTCGCATTCGCGGAGCTATTTAGCTTTCTGGTTGGATGCGTGTTTCCTTGCCCTTTTCTTCAAGGTAAAAGTTTGCTCTATCGTGGTTCGATTTTACGCTAGATTCTTACTTTTTAAGATAAATTGAAAAATATCCCCCAAAAATCGACGTCTCCCCACATTTAAGGACTGTTTAAACATATTCAAACATTTATAATGTATTAAAAACTGATATCTGAGTACTTAGGAAAGAATTTTTAGGATAGGAATTTTTCGACACAAACTGATGTACAATATCCTTTATAGTTACGGCACAAAATTTGTTTAAATTTGAAATATACGAATTCCTTTCAGAATCAAATTTCTGAAAAATTAGACGGGCTGGGGAAAAACTACTTGTAGATTCGAAATAATCGGTAGTGGGCTGTTGAACAATGTTATTAATCACACTTTAGATTGCTTGGAATACGAGATAAAGCTATTTTTGATTTCGTCTCAAATTTACTAAATATCAAAAGTTTTAATAAATGTAGCTGAAAGAATTCAATATACACATATGTGTAGCATAGTGGATTCATTCTCGTATACGATTCATGATACAGAAGATAAAGGAAATTTGAATACAACCTTTTACTTTTAATTGCCAAATATATATCTTATGTAGCGTTTAGCTTTTGTACCAAAAACTATTCCGGATATTCATTTTTAGATCCAGAAAACAAGTTTATCAACCTAACAGCGCAGGATGCGAACAGACATTATCAACGTCGAGAAGGTGATAGTGTACAATGGGTGGTACACGTGCATGCCTATCCAGAACCTACTCTTAAATGGTAACAAGTTTTAGCTTAATGGATCACTATTGCTAACATCTAAACATATGTCTTCCAAATAGAAAAAATGTGAAAAATATTTTTTTGACGTTATGTGTGTACAGATATATATGCATGCGTGCGCGCGCGCGCGTGTGTGTATTTACATATATAATTATTTACACAAATAGCTTTTATACAAATTGTAGTTAGCAAACTGCAACTATTTTCTTAGTTAAGGAAATAACATCTAATCAGTACATATAACTAGTATTCTATTATATTAGATGCATTCTATGCATTTTTGTATCTTTAAAACTCCCATAAATGCACAAAAATCCACGATTTAATAATAATGAGACTAATTTTGTATAGAACCAAACTTTATTTAAAAGGATATTTAACGTTGTCTTTGGGAAGACATTAATGATTTCAACACTAGAATTAAATGGCACGTATTATAGAACTACAAAAGATTAAAGTATTAAATTTGTATAAAAGAAATTAAACCGTAAGGAATAGAAAAGTTTATAATGCAGTAAAAATGTACTTTTGCAATTTATGAAATTTATGAAAGTCACCTTGGTCGTTTTAACCACTTTCATAGTTTTTAGTCCTATTGATAACCATGACTCGCCTAAATTTCTTATAATACTTTGCGGAATAACATATCGTCATTTTTCCCTCTATTCAGTATTTATTTGATGTTTGTTGTTCATTTGTCATAGTGCTAACAATCACTAAACAAAATTATATTCCAATTCCTTCCAATCATCTCAATAAATGCTAGACATAATATCTGCGGTAATTATCCTACTATAAAAATTAATTTCGACAAAATATCACACATTATCAATATAATTTTCCTCCATAAATGTTTATTTAAAACATTACTTATATATATTAATTATATATTAACCTTATATATATTAAAAATTAGTATAATTAATAAGTATGTTACTATAGATAATAATTTTTTAGAAACGTCATTTTCACAGGCTTGGACAATTATTCAATATTTCATTGTATTAATAGAATGAATATTAATGTGCTCAATATTATTTAAATTTTTTAGCATAATTTGTACATTTCCCAGGTTAAATACAAAAGGAGAAGAGATCATAGGGGCTTCGCATGATTCAGATAGACCGAAGTACGTAATAAAATTGACACCTAACCATACAATTCTGAAGATTAACCATTTAAATATCGAAGATATGGGAGAATATTCTCTTCAGGCTGTCAACCAAGATAAATTCGAAATGCTGAATTTTACGCTCGACGTAATAGGTAAATCAACTCAAAGGATAAGCACATTTCACGAGTGGTAAAGAAATGATGTAGTAATAATTAAGATAAATACTCTTCAATCACTTATAATATACTTATAATTTTTGTTTCATAGAGTTCGAATATTAATCGTACGATTGATGACCCGTCCAGCTTACTTGACAAGTACATATTCGATTTTCACAAGCTAGTTCGAAACGAATACTTGCAAATTTTGAAAAACTACTTATAACGAATTTAATATTCGAACGATTCGAACTTTTCTTTCTTCCGAAATATTTATAGAGGGCTCAAATATAATCGGTGACCTTATTATTCAATTTTATATTTTTTTAAACTACAGTGCTACATAATCTATTTCTCTACATAACCAGCCCCTACATTTATGCATTTATCATATCTGTTCACGAGCTTTAAAATCCCGTTGTTGCAACCCTCCATTGCCACTCTATTTAACTACCAGTAATTGAATGTGAACTTCAATTCGTCATCGTCTTTAAAATGTCTGCCATTCAGAAATTCTTTAAGCTTAGGAGAGTGGTGAAACCCTCCCATCAAGAACTGCTCAACAAAGCTCGGTCCTTACTGAATTACTTTTATAATATTTATAAAGCAAAGAGATAGAAATTACAAGTGGTAGATTTCATTTTTACGATTTTGTAATTTTTAATTAAATAAGAGATTCTACAATTTGTATAATTTCCTTATGTAAAATATCATTTGTTTTATTACTAAACTTGTTACTATACTATGGAAAAGTTATTTTTTTCATTCGATGAGCATTTTCAATCTTTAAACAGTTTAAACCGAATAAGTGTACAATTTTTGTTTAGCAAGATCTGCAAAAGAAATTAACTCTCTATATTGATATCTTTTCAGTGAAACCAGTGGCAATGTTGAAGGTAGAGCCTTATTATGCTCCTAATCAGACGGTAGAAATTTCCTGTGATGTGGCAACCTATCCAGCACCAAACATTACGTGGAGTTACATGAGATGTCCTTATTATCCTTCTTATGAAGACGCGAGCACCATAGAATTACAAGTACGTAATAACTTCTTTAAACTGATGTACTATCCTGAGAATTTAGACAAAATCGAATGTTTCTTTTTTATTTACTTAGTTATGCCTTAGTTCATGCCTAAAATAATAAACAGAATAAATCTATGCAAAAAATCGTTAGATTCTAGTTATAAAACAAGTGCAATCGGATTTTGCAACCGAAACGATGTATTTGTTGAGCACAGTTATTTTCTTTAAATTGGAGGAATTCTTTCTGCGTTGTCGATTTGTCAGTTTCTATAATATATTTATTATTGTAACATATTTTCTCAATAATTTATCTTGTTTGATAAACTTGCTTTTACTCAACTTTTACACATTATTTCACCGTTTGATTTAATAAATAGACTTTATATGCAAAAGTAACGATCTGTGACACTCTTTTAGAAAAATAAATAACTGAATAATTAAACAAATCGAACGAGCCAAATAGTAATAATAATAAAAGGCACTTATTACACTATTTAATAGAATTACTTTGAGTAGTAATTAATTCTTCGTCGTCAGAGTTCAAAACAAGGGTTCTCTTAATTTCGTATAGAATAAAACGGAAAGCGGAATGAATACCAGGTTTCGCTCAACTGTGAGGGTCACTATTGAAATGAGCGGCCATCTTACTTGCACCGCGTGTAACCTTATTGGATGCGAGTCTCAAGTTGAAACTATATTGGTTTCCGGTATGTAGTCTTTGCTCAAATGATAATTCTAATTGAGTTGTAATTTTATTTATGGAATCATTAAATTTATATCCATGATATTTGATCTGCTTACTATAATTTATTCTAATAATTCTCACGCCTGCTAAATTTTGTTAATTGTTACCTGTGTTAGTATAAAACAACCAATACAATACAATACAATATATAAAATATTTATTTTTCCTTCATTTTATTACAAATTACAGTAATTACATTATAACATATACCTGTACCTAACTTATATCTAACATATACCCAACTTTGCAATAAAAAGCTAAACGATGTAATAGCCAGATTGAGGACTTTTATATACATTAAATATACAATAAATGCATGACATTTATGCGCATAAAATATGCAACATATGTTTGATATAAATTTAACATATCGAATATTATTTACGATGCAATATTTAATATGTATAGTTTATTTTATAGCTAATCACAAGCACTTTGCTCAAATTTGCATTTATTGACTAGTCATTCATTTGTATGTAAAACGCTCATTTATGTTACAAATATTAGTTTATGACAGAATTTAAGAAATTTTTTTGTACGTTTGCTTCTTGTTCAACATACAATTCAGAATAGCGAACGCAATAATTTAATTAAATCGAACTATACTATTTCGAAACGCAATGGTCTATTTTTGACATTAGCTATATATTGCTGCTATTAACAGCACTTAACACAATCATGATAAATTAGATTAACTTGATGAAATAAATGTGACATGCAATATGCAGTATGTCTCTGTATATGTTTTTAAATATAAATATGTATTGCACAAAGGATGAAAAATAAAAAATATATTTTTATAATCTTCTATTAATACAATAAATTTCTATTTATATTTCTTTTCTCTACTTGCATTTTATAAAAGTATGTATTTGCATGAATATCCGCGGTCTAATTATAATTGATTTATCAAAAATCCTGGATACTATCACGTTAAATACTGTGTATTATTCGAATTTGTCCTTCCTGTTTTCATAATTTTATTTGTATTTAACTTCTTTTTTCAATTTTGTATCTAAAATTCTATTTTAAAATCATAGATGGAAGGGGTGGTTTCGGCATAATAAATCCGACAGATCCAGTGGTTGAAGGTGACGATCTAGAACTGATTTGTGCCGCTTCTATTTACAATTACACGGATAATTTCGAATGGAAATACTCGGATGACATTTCCATTGAGCCAAATATTAAGTGTCTTTGATTTTAATCGTACTTTAACAAAAAGAGCGTTCTTTGGATATTTGTTCATTAACCAATCGCTTTTTAAATGTTTAGCCAGGACAACGATCAGACGAGCCAAAACTCGATTTACTTATCGTTCCATTTTGAAAATAAAAAATGTGACAAAAGATGACTCAATGATGTACACATGTCATAATAAAGAGGAAATGGCCTACATTCTTCAAGTGCACGGTAAATATTTTATATTATAATGAAAAGGATATACCATCGTCTATAAGTATTTAGATACTTTATAGATACAATGTGATCAGAACCATTATATTTTATTTGCTATTTTATATTTTATTATGTCATTATTTTACATTTTATTTTCAAAGTTATAGTACCATAAAAAAAACGTTTTCCTGTTGCTGATTTTGTGTTTCTTGACATAATTGGGTCAAATAATTATAATCTGTAAAAAAGTAGAACTAATTGTAAGTGACACAGAATATTGTTAAAACTAGAAATATGTGCATCACATATGTGTATCATTATAAGATTCCAATATTAAATGAATATAGCTTGTACCGTAAGGTCACACAACACTGAATCTAAGTGTTTTTCTAAGACCAATTGTTTAATTTCAATTTTTGCTCTCTTACTTATGTTGGTTAAAATTGACCATTGGTTTCATCGATATTTATCAGTTATATATGATTCCCCCAAATAAGGATCAACAGCCGAAATTACATTACAGAATTTTATTCCAAGTATATTTTATGTGCACTGAATTACGAAAGTACACTTCGAACATTTACCACTAGAAACTTCTATATCTATAATATATATTTATAAAACATTCTGACCACATTTTGTATTACCACATTTTGTATTAAAACATTTTGTATTACCACCGTAATCAGACTGTGGGGCACGACTGTCGTGATTATATTAATAAAAATTCTAAAAATATATATGAAAATTACAAGATATATTTCACAAAAACCCCAAAAGTATTGAAACAGCATTCAGTGAGATCATTTTTAACATTTCTTACTTACTTACTTTCTTCTTGTAATATTGTAATGTATTTTGTAAGTTCTACATAAAATATCAGATTCGTTTCAAATTATATCAATATGATAATAGAGTCTTATAATAGTTCTAATGAAGTTCGTAAATATTTTAGGTAACACACATAAATGTTCATATTCATGTTGTCATATTATATTATATTCCTATTTATATTCATAAAAGGTGTCTACAAATACTATTGTGAGCCTCTTTATTTATAATAACGCAAAAGTGTTCAAATAGTTTTGAACAGTAGTGTACATATTAGTAACGAGTTCAAGTGCGTTTCATATAGACTTGAACATTGGTCAGTCAGATTCAAATCCTCCACAAGTATAAAACAGGTAGTAATACTTTCAAATATACTAAATGTGGCAGATTAGACCTCTCTGGGAATATTTTGGCTATTAACCCAAATCAGAAAAGTAAACTCAAGTAGAATCGGACGCTGCTGCAATAGATTCGAAGCTTTACGAGCACTTTATACTAATTCTCCATTCACTTAAAATCATTTTTTTGTGGTTACAAGTGCAACCGTTCAAATCAAATTTATAGGAATCCTGTTGATCGTTTATAATCCTATAAAATTTTCTTTAATTTATTAGAAGAATCAATGAAATAACAATGATACAATAGATTGATAACAATAGATTTTTGAAACTTACGAATATTTGTTTCGAGGTTCGAAATGAGCTAAGAAGGATCGAATACGAAACATTATATCCAAGTAGTATTCGATGAATATGAAGCGAATCTTGGATATTTGATTTCATTCGTGTATATAAATATATTGAATTTGATTTCATCACTAGTATATACATATAGAGGATCCCAAAATATTTGAACACCTACAGGCAATTTTTCTCGGCATATTATACGGTATGTTATATAAAAGATTTCAGCGTCAGAGAGTTCGGTTTTTTCGGGTCAAGTAAATATTTAAATGAATCTTTCGAATGCTAATACTTGAATAATTAGATTCTTTATTTAAGATTTTTTTCTCTTTCTTTTTATAGACGCAGTATCACCTTACATAATAGAAACTAATTTAAATGAAACTGGAATTATAGTCGATGTTAGCGCCCAAGGTCACAACGAATTAGTACTGTACTGCTTTGTAGGTGGAATGCCTAAACCATTAGTCACTTGGTATAAAGTAAGTGGCTGATAACTTGTTACTAAAAATTATTGAATAAAAAAAGTTGTTCATACTCAGAAAGGTTTACTAATCAATATACTGTCCTATATCGTGTTAGATGGATTTGTTACAAGTATTATTAGACTGAAGCATAGTGTGACGTTTCAACCTCGTGAATTTTAATGTTACTTTCCCAAATATTTTTTTTTTATATAATTCTTATAATTATTATATTATTATGCTTTCTATAATGTACTTTATATATATTATACATTATTACACAATATAATTTTTATTATATATATAATAATACAATATATTATTTAATAATTATTATATATTCTTTATAGGACGATGTACCATTAAAAATAGGCGAGCAATTCATGTGCATCCGTGACTACCAAGAGTTGCATATTAATTATCTTCAGGATAATGACAGTGGGGTGTACGCGTGTAAAGCAAAGAGTCGATTGGGATTAGTCCAGTCCTCCATAACAATAACAGTGAAAGGTAATTTATTATAACATAACAAATGCTCGATCTTTTTTAATGATAGGTTCCAAGGTGTAAGGTCAGACCTAATTTGATTCAACTAAGCTTCAACATCCTAACATTCTTGTTTGATGTTGGACTCTGCATAGAATAATCATGTTGTGTGAAATGCTAATAATTTTCTGGAAAACGAGAATTTTCAACTTACTGTTACGTATAGAATAATCTACTGGTAACTGACCGCTTCTGTCCAATCAAAAATTAGCCAAATGCACTATATTTTACAGACTTTCAAGCTCGATCTTTTTATAAAATGGAGCTTTCAAAGCAATTTCGTTATTATCATCTTATTTCATATCATAGAATCAGCCTGACTTTTACCTACCACGAATTTACGCCCATGGTGTACATCTATAGTCCATATATAATAAATTTAATATAACATAGGAATAAGAAAATATGATATACTTTAGGTTTAGCAAGAAAGAGTATTAAAAATGGAAGAATGATTGAAATCCTATATGGGTTTATAGTAATTGCGAAAAGATAGTATATATGAATTAATACACTAAACAACAAAATAAGTTGAAAGAATATACTTTATTCTTTTTTTTTTCTTATGCATCGAATTATAATAATTATAACTGAAAATATTAGTTTTTAGTACTAACTAGTTTAGTATCAATTAGTTGTACAGCTTTCGTATTGTTTGATGAATATGAGTTATATCGTCGTAGAACCCTATGATCCTTAAGCTGTGAATATACAGAATACAGTTCGCTATTTGTTGTAGCACTAACAATAAGATAAATGGTTTGTCTTAAAATAGACGTAGATCGTTCAAAAACTGATCATAAGCAAATTCGGTGACGTACAAGGTAAAGTCACAACAGTGGAATTGTCAATTTTAATTAAACTTTTTCTGGTGATCAAGTAAGTCAACCAATATCCGATTATTTTTGACAATTGTATTATTTATAAAGATATTTAACGTTTAATTTTCTGATGTTCAAATATACGTAATTATTTAGTGCTACTATAACAGCTGTGGTATATTATAGACTTTTTTAATTAGAGAATTCAATTATCTAACGATAATAATAGATACTATTAACAGGTAATTATTCGGAATAGGGGCATATATTGTCAAAGTCAGCATAGAATGGATAACCACCGTTCGACTCTAGTGTTCAAGTTATAAAACAACTTATGTTTAATGTTATATGTACAGGGTATTTAAAAGTTATATGTCATTGATAATATGGCTTTGATAGATGCTTTCCAGTCGGTGGAGATCTGTTAAAGAAGATCCTGGAAAATTGACCTTGACTTTGCTTCGTGTAGTATTCGTCACATCCATTTTTAATCAATAGAAAATCTGAATAAAACGCAACATTCCATATATCAATCTATTCATCGAAAATTATTTCACACTAACATTGACTACTACTGTACCTCAATTTATAATTCGTTGATTTTTACTTTTTATTTATACAACAATATATGAGAATAATGATCCACTCACTCTCTCCCTCTTTCATCAGAAAGTTTAACAGATCTAATATGAGGTAAATACAAAAGAAATAATCAAAATATTCATTTATTATCAAGAAAATTCTTACCAGATAAAATTTGTATTAGTTGGAAAAGAATATCTGGTAGCAGTAGTTCACGTCATGGCAGAAATAATCTCACGAGAATCTGTCAAGTTTCATTACTTGAATGTTTGGCGATAACAGAATCGAAAAATCGTGAAATATTAATTTAAGTTTGCCAGGGCTTCCATCGGCCAAATACTGTCTTTCAACTAATATTTAGTTTATTCTCTATTTTCTACTAGACAATAAATGAAAGTCATCATTACTTTTTTTGTAGTTATATCAGACTAATTTAACATGTTACATCTGCAAAACTTTAGCTTTTATAGCTAACGCTTAGTATTACTGAGTTTGCTTGCAAATTTATTCCAAGATGTAGTATAGAATTTATTTATTCGGAAATATTAGAAATTAGGGTTTCCAATGTTCTCTATTCTAAATGATAAGTTTATTAATAGATGGATCTATTTACAATGGATTAAACAGGAAACGATGGTTATTTAACATGAATTAAGTATAGTAATGTGCTATAACTAAGCCAACTAAATAGATAATTCACAACTCACAACTAATAGTTTACGACTCATAGCAACTTGGCAATTCAACTCTCAATTCCTCACAACTCGACTCTTAGTTAACGTCTGCCGATTTCGTCTTTCTTCCTTAAGCATCTCTTTGTCTTTTCTCATATCACGTACGTGTTCTGTAACCGTCCGCGATCACGAACACCGTACGCTTTTGTCACGTCGAAGACACAAGAAATCACGAAACCGATAGACCGCCGGTGATCTTGTCACGTAAAATAACAAAATAAAAAAAAGAAATTTGAGGTGAAAAATAAAAAAAAGAAAACCTTATTTTTTTCTAACAACAATCCACTTTACAATCCACTTCCGAACTCTAGGCGCGACTTTCTAAGACTGACTCTTATGATTTGACTTTCGATCGGATCCGATTACTTTCTTTTGTCATCCCTCAACATCCCCACCGTCCATGCTTTTCCTAGGCGTCCACGACCGTTGCCACATGCTCTTTCTTCTAGAACCTTCGGTGGAAGGACCGTTGAGATGTTGATGGTTAGGCACTTCAGCGATATACATTGTCGCCGAGTGCCGCCACATCTTTATCACCATCGTCAGTCCATCGGATTTGAAGTATGCCGGTCGTGACAATCTCCTCGCGTCGCATTTCGAACATTTCACAAATAAGGTAAAGAAATTGAACTTCGTATAAGATGATGGAAATTTTATTGTATAAATCCAACAGAGTGACGGTTCAAAGTGTTACAACAGAATAATGTGTTGAGCGCTAATGTAGGAGGGTTTTTATATGGAGGTTTTAGTCCCTTTGGAGAGGTTATCGTCGGATGTATATCAGAGGCGGCTATTCAGTTGCTGTTTTGTTATTATTTCGATAACTGTGGCATGCAGGATGTTTTGTCTACTTTATTACTGTTTCTGAGCGGGTGGCCTTTCTTGAGCGTGTGACACTTTCTTCCGTTCTTCAGTTGAACTATTCAACTGAAGGATTGACGACAAATTGAAGTTTGCCGACCCTTTGGGCCAGTCGGCACTTAGACTTTCTTGCAACATTGTTTATAGTTCATTAGATTCAGCTAGAATCAAGCAGACGATAATCACTTATTATACATGACATAGTACCACGTCAGAATAATTTACTTATAATTCTCAATGAGAATTGATTGTAAAATTCTTCCAAAAAAAAAAAATTGTTTATAGTTCATCCGATATTTCTTAGGCAATCTGTCCACGATACTGCAGTAGTATATATGTATGTATATATGTATATATGTATTGTATATAACAATTTCCAAATAGTAGCAACTTGAAATCGTACATGAACACTAGAACTAGCAGAGTGGTTAAAAGAATCAATTCAGAATTTTTCATAAAAATTTTGTAGATATTTTGTGAAATGTATAGATAGAAATTTATCTCTACTAATCTCGGGTAATTCTCATATTTATACAACTGTAAAAGAAATATACTTTTGTCATAATTGGAAATACCTATCAGATAATCGCAAATATTTCAGATAATTGTGTTGTTTCTTTCATCTTCTTGCCCATGAAAAAATACCAAAATTATTAATGACTCTATCTTCTAAAAATTATAGGGAAAGGACTTCCTATGGAGTTGATCGTGCTTATCTTTGTTTTATTGATCATAGTGGTGACTCTGTTAACCTACTTCACAATCAAAATTCGTCGTGAAAAGGTAAGTCTATATTATTGAATATTAATTAGTAGTCTGCGAATGCTTATGAAATTGTATGAAATTTGAATGTGAAAAATGCACAGAATGCACGTAATATGGATTAATAAACAGAATGCTCGAGGTAAAGTAATTATAATATTTAAAAGGTGAGACAAATCTCCATCTAAGTTCCATTTCTTTAATCACGTTCCTAAAAATATAAATTTGTATATAGATCAAGTAGTCTATTAATGTTCTAAATTATCCTGATGTTATGAAATACAATAGAATCTTGAATATCGAATCGATTAGAATTAGTCATGCCACAAATTGTTCGAATTATCGAATAATTTTCTTCTTATATAAGTGAAAATCATTTATTTTCTTTCAACTATTTTACAAATATTAATATAATATCTTCGAATAAAACTTTAACAATTTCTCTCACTTCTTATTTTTGTTTTCCAATGTTTCTTACAAAGGACTATACTCAAATTTTTCATTAATCGATCTTCCGAAATATAACCAATTGTTGTCTTAATATGTATATCAATAACTATTATTATATCATTTCCTACATTTCCATATTTTTAGACCATGAGAAAGGAATTAATGGAATCAGGATTGATGCATTTCGAAGAAGGAGCAGTAGAATGTTTAAATCCAGAGTTAACAGTAGACGATCAAGCAGAATTGCTTCCTTACGACAAGAAATGGGAATTTCCTCGGGAAAAATTGAAATTAGGTGAGGAATCTTAACATATATATAATTAACTAAAAACATATATTGTGTCTCGTAAATGTCTAAAAGTTTTTAATTTTTATGTGTTGTCTAATATATTTTTATGCTGAGAAGCAATTCCCCCCCCCCCCAAAATGTATTCACTAGAAAAGAAAGCGATAGGAAACTAGTTTATCTTTGATTCATAAATCATTTACGTTAGTTGTAAGAACGTCATTGCTTTTTATGAGAAAATTTTCAAGTTACTACTTCCCTATAGCAAAAAAAATTTGAGTGCAAAGATTTAATAATCCACGAACTAAAGACGTATTAAAAATACGCAGATGTGTGAATACATTAAAAGTGCCGTTCCGTTCTGTGATTTCCCGCATTCTCGAATCATTTTAGAGAGAAATCGTTTTGTAAGAGTTCGGAGTTGTATAGTACGGGAGATACCTATCTACGTATATATAACATTTATGCACATATAAAATAGATAAAACATGTAAAATAGGTATAATAGTAAATTTAATACATTAAATATCATTTACGATGTAATATTTAACAATGCTTGTGCAATTATTCTGGCACATATAGTTTGTGTTATAATAAATTACAAACACTCTGTCCAAATTTGCACACTTTAACCAATGATATTTGTATATAAAATATAGTTCGTTTATCGTTTCAAATATTCATTTTTTATAAAATTTAAGAAAATTTCCCATACATTTACTTCTTGTTCATCATATGATTAACATTACAAATAATGATGCGATAAATCTCACCGATTTATCCGAATTGGAAATACAAACTACCACGTCTTACGTTTAATCACTATTGCAAACATGTAAATACACTATTTAGCGTGGTTTGTTGATGTCGATTACATATTATTATTGTTAGCACTTTACGCATTTCCGATAAATTAAATTAATTTGATGAAATGAATATATTGCATAAGTAAATGCTACGTAATATATTTTTGGATACGCTTTTAAACATAAATATGCGAAACATACGCATTATTTAAAGAATACAATATGAAAAACACATTTTTATAATCTTCTAATCACACAATACATTTTTATCGAGGTTTCAACTAGTGCAAATGCGATTATCACAGAACTGGACAAGTAATCGTGGTAATTATATATTCGAGAAACTAATGGCAATGATCCTAGGTTCAATAACGAATCCGCGGTCGACGGGATAATAGATGAACGTGCTCACAAAATCTAAGTCGGACGCGTAATATTCACTGATCGTAAGGTGTTACTCTATTCGTCGATGGGGTCGTAAGAAGGAATGAATTTCCATTCCGATGATGCCACAGGGGAAGACTATATGGGGTGTGTCTAAAGACACGAGATCATCGGATTCGTGGAGGATAGCCTTCGTTCAGAAAGTAAGGGAAATTGGCGTTGCTGCTAATTGGTCAATCTCCATATCGGTGGTTAGAAAAAGATGCTAGCCGCCCTCGAGGGAAAGTTGCTAGCGGGAGACGTCGTTCGTTGAAAAATAAGTCTCCTCTATCTTCTCGTAGTTGGGACAAAGACTGTTTGTCTGTTTGAAGGACTTTAGGTAACTAGATCTTAGTGTTTATAACGGCTCTCGGGCTAGCTGAACACGTACTGTGGAGACGCGTCTGCATCTGGTAACCATCATACCCGAAGAATAGGATTTGCGTGTGGCGAGCCACAGGACAGAAACCGTTGGAATGTTTACTGTCGTGTAGCGCTACAACTATTTCTTTCAAGGAGAGCTATAGAATTACTCCGTACCTTTGTTAGACAAAGCGTTCATCCCGTGACCGCGGCTACGTTCAGCGACTGGCTATCGCCTCGAGCCCAAGCTCATTATCACAAATCTCGAAAAAATACAATCGGATCGAAAGACGACAATTGTTTAATTACGCCTATGATAGAATCTAGATTACGGTGTTAGGGGATTATCCCGAAGTTCCAAAGGGGAGGCTTCGATGTCCTTTCATCTCCGACATATATATATGTCGGAGTGGTGTTGTGGATAGGGTTGTGGGTGTTTGATGAATCTTCATTGAAATTAGTCATCGTTACGGTATAACAAAGGTACGGTTTATTAACACAAGTATGGATACCACAGATTTGACAATCAACCACGGCGATTAGGCGCTCGCGACACTAGTGACAATGGCCTTAGGTTCTATAACGAATCCGCAGTCAACGGGATGATAGATGTACGTGCTCACAAACTCTAATTCTGACTCTTTGTTAATGAAACGCGTAATATTCGCTGGTCGTAAGTCGTTACTCTCTTGGGATCTCATCGACGAAAAGAGTAGTTGACTAGTGCAAGTATGATTATTACAGAATTTAACAAGTAACCGTGGTAATTAGATACTCGAGATGCTAATGATAATGATCCTAGGTTAAATAAAAAATCCGCGGTCAACGGGATAACAAAATGCGCTTCCTTCCAAAGTCCAAGATGTACTCAACTTGCTTATCTATGGTTCAAGTATTGCTAACTCTTTGTTAAAACGTGGAATATCCACTGAGCGTAAAGACGTTAAGTAATTCGCTAATACGACCTCACGAGAGAATAATTTTCCGTCGCGATGATGCTGCAAGGGAAAACTATGATGGGGTGTGTCTAAGGACAGGAGATCATCGGATTCGCGTAGAGATGCTTTCGTTCGGAAAGTGAGGGAAATTGACGTTGCTGGTAATTGGTCAATTTCCATGTTGGTGGTTAGAGAAGGATTCTAGCCGCCCTTGAGGGAAAGTTGTTAGCGGGAAGCGTCGTTCGTGAGAAAAATACATTTCCCCTATCTTTCCGTAGTTGAGACAAGGACCGTTTGTCTGTTTGAAGGACTTTAAATAACTAAATCTTAAGATTTATAACGGGTCCACAGGCTAGCTGAGCATGTACTGTGAAGATGCATCGATATCTGGTAATCATATTGTACTTACTTATAATGAGTTAATAAGTTTATTAACATATTATAAATAATTAGTCATGTCACTGCGCCACGCCAGAGAAACTTACTCAAAATTCTCAATGCGAGAATTGATTGTAAAGTACTTGTAAATAAAAAAAAAAAATCTGGTAATCATCTTGCCCGAAGAATAGGGTCTGTGTGTGGTGTGCCACGGGACAGAAACCGTTGGAATGTTTATTGTCGCGTGCCGCTACAACTACTTCTTCTAAGAAGAGCTATAGAATCACTCCATACCTCTGTTAGACAAAGCGTTCATCCCCCCCTTTTTTTATTTACAAGTACTTTACAATCAATTCTCGCATTGAGAATTTTGAGTAAGAGTCTCTGGCGTGGCGCAGTGACATGGCTAATTATTTATAATATGTTAATAAACTTATTAACTCATTATAAGTAAGTATAACTTATAAATAAGTATAATTTATAAATAATAATATTATAAATACGTAAATATTACTTATTAGAAATATCTAGCTGAATCTAGTGCTTAGGTCCAACGGATAGTGTTTTCTTAGCCTGCGGATCTGGTCCGACGTATTAAGTAATTTAGTAATTAGGGGGTTTCGATGGTTATTAACTCTTATGATACATCTATTACTACATTTTGTTATTTCTTCTTTGACCGTGGTTATCTTGAGATCGCGATGTATTGCTTCGTTGGTAACATACCAGGGTGCATCTATTATAGATCTTAGAGTTTTCGATTAGAAGCATTGAAGTATTTCAATGTTGGAATTACTTGCCGTTCCCCATAGTTGGATAGAGCGTAATTTTCCTCTGCGTGCTTACGTTGCAACGTCGGCCAATGAGCCAGCAGAATTTTTTAAGTTTAGCCTTGAGTTGCTTCGATTTGTCTATGATGTGTTGTTTCCATGTCATTCTCCTGTCCAGAGTCATGCCCAGATATCTGACTGAATCCTTGTTAGGAATTGTTATATTGTTAATGGTCACCTGAGGGCTGGTTTGTTTTGGCAGCCTGAAGGTTACAGGCGTGGATTTATTTTCGTTAATTTTGAAGCCCCATTTGTGGAACCACTTTTCCATAGAGTCGAGACCTCGCTGGAAAGTGGAGGATACAATTATCGGGTCTGCGTGTGATGTTAATAGCGCTGCCTCATCAGCAAATGTCGCTTTGGTTGTCTCTGTTAAAGTTGGTAAGTCGGCAGTGTGGATGGAGAACAGCAGGACTCCGGGGACACTGCCTTGGGGTATGCCAGCTTCTATTGGAAATGTTGTGGTTGTGGCGTCCAAGTATTTAACCATGAATTGTCTATTGGTTAGGTAGCACTTTAGGATGGAGTAGCAGCTGTGTGGTAAGATTTTCTTTAGTTTGAATAAAAGCCCATCATGCCACACTTGTCGAATGCCTGTTGAATGTCTAGGAATACCGCAGAGCAATATTTTTTTCTAAATTTTGGCTGATATTATGTGATATACGATGAATTTGCTCTATTGTAGAATATTGCTTCCGAAAACCGAATTGATGATCTGGCAGTGTTTTCAAATCCTCTAAGAGTGGAAGAAGTCGATTCTCGAATAGTTTTGACAAACTAGGTGGAAGACTAATTGGGCGATAGGAGCTAGTTTCGTGTATTGGTTTTCTGCACTTAGGTATGAGAGTAATCAGTGATATTTTCCAGAACTTATGTGCAATCCATGTGATGTGATGAGTGCAATCCATTTTATGGGAAGTTCCTTGATTGCTTTATTACATATTTGCTTATGTCCCGATGCTTTCCTGGGATTTAGGCGACGAATCAATTCTGTAACTTCTAGAGAAGTGAAGGGTTCAATAGGAGGAGACATTTGGAAGGGAGAGTGCAGGTATTCAGTAATGTCCGCTGCAGCTTTGGAGGAATGGAGTTTAAATACTTTAGACAAGTATTTAGCAAACAGGTTGGCTTTATCTATAGGGCTACGCGCTCATCCACCTTGCGGACAGCGAATTGGTGAGATTATTTGCGGGGGACGCGTGAGTTTCCTGGAAGCCTTCCATAGTGAGTAGTTGGAGTCAGCTGTGGGAGACAGATTGGCGAGATATTTTTGGAAACAGTCATTTTTATAGTTTTTAATGATTTTGGTTAAATTCCTAGTTGCGTTATTTAGCTTGCGTTTGTCGTCAGGTGTTCTATGACTCTGCCATACTATTCTAAGTCTACGTTCTTCTGCGATTTTTTCTAATATGTGATGGGAATATTCATTTTTATTGATAGAACTCTTAGCAGGTGTGGAAGAGCGGATAGCGTTTATTATGCTAGTGTTTAAGTATTCCGTGGCTGTTTCAATATCTTCATTTGTTTTTTGGGAAATTAAGGCTGATGTTGAATGATTAAAGACATCTCTAAAGAGCTGCCAGTTGTTGAGTTGGTTATGAATAAAGCCATTAGGTGGATTTTCGATAATTGTTGAACTAATTGTTGCAATAACGGGGGAATGATTTGAAGAGAGTTCCGCCGAGGAGTTGATTTGGACATATTTTGGCGAAATATTTTTAGTTATAAAGAAGACAAGTAAATCAGGTTAGTGTCGGTGGACCAGTATATGGGTTCATATGTGGTGAGGTAGTTGAGTCTGTTGGTGTTTATGCTATTCAAGAGATTTTTGCTCTTACTGTGATAAGTCTACTGTCCCATTGGGTATGTTTGGTTTTACAGGCTCCTCCAGCTATGAATCTATTGCCCAGAGCATCAAGGAAGTTATCAAAGGTTGTTATCTTCTTTGGCGATGGAGTGTCTGGAAAGGCAGTATACTGCTGAAGTGGTGATTGTATCATGGCAGTCTTCTATTGCTACGTTTGTTTCTTGGAGGTAGTCTTTCTGGAATGATGGAAGTTCGTAGTGCTTAATGCTGGATTTGATAATGATTCCGGTGCCGCCGTGGGCCTTTCCACTGATATGTTGGGTATAGTAGAAGTTATAACCATGTATTTTCTGATAGTTTTTGTCGGTGAAGTGGGTTTCATATACGAGCATTACGTCGATTTGCTGTTGTTTTAGGAAGAGTTCTAGTTCGTATTTGTGTTGAGCTAGACCGCTGGCATTCCAAAGAGCCATGCGTATTGGTTTTATTTTGCGTCGGGGCCTATTAATTTATCCATGATGAGTGTTAATAATAATAGTAAGTTATTAATTTGTTCTGATTGTTTCCCATGTGCTTTTCCTGAGGGATGCTTGGTATCATATATGGTGTAGTACGGTATTTTTATATAGCTTTTTATAGTGAAGTGTTTTTCTGAAACGAGTAGTATATCGATATTATTGCTATACAGGAATGTTTTAGTTTCTAGGGCCCTTTGTTGTAGGCCGTTAGAGTTCCAGGCTGCTATTTTAAGCATGTCTATTTTTATTTTTTGCTCAACATGTTTGTAAGTAGTTGTAGCATGACTGTGATTTGTTCCGTTTGCTGTCTGAGGACTGCGTTTTGTTCGCTTATCATTTTTGTAAGTATTTTGGTGTTTTTGATGGATTGTTTTAGTAGTTCTTTGATTTCTGTAGCGTCTTCGGTGTTGTTGCTTTGATTCTGATTGTTTATAGGCGTTTCTTGTCTAATGTTTTGGGTTACTTGCGCGTAGCTTCGGTTTCCTTGGGGATCTGTTACACCGGGCCTCTCTGCCTGGCCCAGGTCACACACCGCGGGCCAGACGGACACCAGATGTCCGCTTTTCCGTACGGCGTACCCTCAATATCCTTAAGCACCCGTCATAAACCCGAGTCACTTGCCTGCAAAGGTCCTTTAAACAAAACAAACATCTGGTTCTGAGGAATTTCTAAACACTATTGTCTACCACGGCTGGACAAGGGAAAGTTGGTTTTTCTCACGCACGCTGCAACTTTCCTCCCACTAACCACTTTCTCTCGAGGGCAGTTAAGACCCTTCGTTTAACCAATTAAAAACGAAGCCTATTCCCTCACTCTCCTAAATAACATCGGCACCAACAAATCCGATGGTCCCGTGCGCTAGACACACCCATCCTTAGCTTTCCTCGGACACAGCATCGTCACTCAACTTCACTTCTTCTACATCGTTGGAAAAGTCAACTACTAAGTATACGCTAATGCCCAACGGGGCAGTCTAAGCATAACGCGAGAGTCGGTCTCGGTATTGTCGAGCATACATTTCCTCTCCTAAATCTCATAGTGCTACGTCCACTAATACACTAAATCTAATTATAAGAGCCCTGCTCTAACGCACATATCTATCTTAGCTTCGTGCGACAAGTTGTTAATTACTTATTTCTCTACGTCAGTGTAATCTAAGTGCTGGAAACATATAATTTATAATTCTGTGAATCACAGGGTTATACAACCTCAATCACCCCTATTATCTCAACGGAAATCAGGGGATCGATCAATTCGTGGTGTCGATTGTTATAATCGTAACGGGGATTTACGACCCCCGTTGACGTCTCTCCTTGCGATTACGTCTCCCCGCGATTGGTCGAAGAAACAGGATCTGTGTTTCTGTTTATAGCTTTTATTTCATTTTGTGCTTTCAATGTTGCTTCGTTATCCGTTGTACTTTGTTGTAGTTGGTAGTTATCGACTGATCTATTGCGAAGTGGTGGAAACAGTTTACGTTGTAGTTGTTTCCTGATTTCACTTCCTTTATATCTGGCTGGGTGGTTTCCATTACAGTTGTAACATTTAACTTCTTCTACTTTCCCTATGTAGAGACAGTGTGTTAGATGGTTTTTAGCACATTTAACACATGCCGGGCTTCTGTTACAATAATTTTTAGCGTGTCTGTATTGTTGACACAGTTTGCATTGTGGTATATCTTTTTTGTGGCGTGGTGTTGGTTCCTTGTTGTTGGTGCTAGGTTCCAGCTCTATTATGAATAAAGGTAGTGGTTGCTTCGCGTCGTATCTTGTCATATTGTTCATTGCTCTTGTTTGGTGGCCAACATTTTGCTAATTCTTCACTTAGTTTTTTGTGTTAGTTTTTGGATGTAGTCCTCTTATGACTACTTTGTAACTCCTTTCCGTTTTGAGCTGGTACGTGTGGTATATAGCATTTTTTTCTTTTAGTTCTTTTATCACTTTCCTATAACTTTCTGGGGTGTTTGTTTGTATTTTTACTTGTTCTAGTTTTGTTTGTTTTATTATGTAATTTTCCTTCCCAACTATATCGTTTAGTCGATTTATAAGCGGGTCTATTATCTGGGCCTCGACAAATATTGGTGGTGGTTTTGTAATGTGCGTTGATTTAGTTATGTTTTTGGTTGCTGTGTCATCGATTATTTCCTCCGTAAGTGAGCTGAAGGAGTTTCTTAGTGGTAATTCTTGCAGCCATCGCTGCTTTTCTGTATCTGGATTTCCTGTTATTTTTCGTTTTTCGTTGTAGCTCGCCACCTTCCAGCTTTCATCCTGTTGAGTTGTTTCTTTATTGGTTTCCATATCAACTTCGTTTGTAACTGAGCAGTCCTGTTCTTGGTTTATTGGTTGGCTTGGTTTCGATATGTTTTGTTGTTTTATTTATGTAGTATTGTTCGTCTTTGTTAATTATTTTTATCGGTGAGATGTGTTTTTCCATGTTAGGTTTGCTTATAGTCTTCTTAGTAGAAGACACGGGTTTCCACCATTTAGCTATGGGCGTAGCCGTTCGTAACCTTCTTTTCCCCACTTGCCGCACTTTTTCTTAAGCACTGTTTTTCATGTCCGCTTAGCTCGGCTGCTCGGGCAGAACTGACTAACGAAAAATTGTCATCAACGAATCCGCTTATCTCGTGCCCTTAGACACACCCATCACCAGTTCTCCGCGGCATCATCGTCATAGAAGTTTGAGCTACTTTACGTTTTTTGACCCGTCAAAACTTAACTTGCGCTTTGTACACGCGATACATTCGTAGACTTGTCGTATTCGAAGTTTTTAGAAATAAAGTATATATTTTAATTTGTTAACTAAGTGTTGGCATCAATACAACCACCTCCAGTATCTTAACCGAAATAGGTTAGGTCGATCATTTCGTGGCGTCGATTATCGATCAAATCGTAACGGGAATTTACGACTCTCGTTGGTATGCTTCTTCGCGATCGCGTCTTTCCGCGAACGGTCTTTAATATATTTTTCCAAGAGAACGGTTAAATTGACATCCATGGTTCCTTTGAGACTTTTGATCCTTATGCTTGGAAAATACAAGGTCAGGGTGAATTCTGCAACATGTTTTTTAAGAGACCTTTACCAATCCGAACATCTATGTAGACTCACCTGCCAAAACCATGAAAAATGATTTTTGAACACCCTGTACAAAAATTGAGCTTAGAATAATAAAAAATAAATGGAAACAATAACATTTAATTAGCATTTTTTATCAAATTTATCATCTTACATCTTCTTGTACTTCATACTTATATAAGAACAGAAAATTTTAAGCTCTCTTTGTAATTATAAAATGCAATGTAGGTTTCTAAATGAAATGTCATAGAATAAAAAATTTAAGTTAAGCAGAGTTATGCGTAACTTTTTTTTAAACGCATTTAGCATAAGAAAAATACTAAAAAGAATCAGATTTTATAATATTTAGCAATTAATTTAACAATTAATTTTTACGTTTAACTAAAAATTAAATTAACTATGTAAATTTATCTAAAAGAATATTGTACATGCATTGATTAGATTGTTTCTTTGTTAATTAAATTATTGTATGTAATTATATATTTTTAACATTATTATTTTATCAACAATACTGTAATTTCGACCAATCGCGGGGAGACGTAATCGCAAGGAGAGACGTCAACGGGGGTCGTAAATCCCCGTTACGATTATAACAATCGACACCACGAATTGATCGATCCCCTGATTTCCGTTGAGATAATAAGGGGTGATTGAGTTTGTATAACCCTGGGATTCACAGAGTTATAAATTATATATGTCCAACACTTAGACTACACTGATGCCGAAATAAATAGCTAACAACTTGTCGCACGACGATGCGATAGATATGTGCGCTAGAGCAGGGCTCTTATACTGGAAATTAGTGTATTAATGGACTTAGCACTATGATGTATTTCGGAGAGAAGATGTATGTTCGACCACACCGAGAACCGACAAAGATTTGCGGGAAGTATACGACTCTCGCGCTATGTGTAGACTGCCGCGTTAGGCGTTAGTTTTTAGACTGACGGTCGCTCCTTTTTTCATACGGAAGAAAAGTTCGGTGTGGGTGTGCCCCTGTGCCTAAAGAACGCGGATTCGTTGTTCCCAATTTCGTTAGGAAAAGTGAGGGTAACGAACCGAGGTGTCGATTGGTCATGACCTGCATTACTGCTCGAAGGGATGAGTAGGGAGTCTCCTACCATCGTGGTGGATAGATGACTGTGTGCGTGAGAAAAATCTAGCTTGTTTTATTACAGGGCTATTCAGATTTTCCTCATGGGTGCATACCCGCTTTCTCCGTGTTTTAAGTGCGACTAATAAACCCAAGGACCTCTCTAAAAAACCAGATGTGCGTCGAACATACTTTTAGGCTTAAGACATTCTTCAGGACAAACAGATTGACGACACATGGCGAAACAATACAGGAAAGTGAAAGTTATGGTGGGCCCTTAGGTTTATTGAGGGTCGAAGTGACGTTACGCAGGTCGGTTGTTGTCCGGTCGCGCGGGCTGGCGTGCAGATGTTTTAGGCGGCGTAACAAATACTGTCACATTTATCGGTTTACTAGTCATATTACGACTCACTTGTTTGTTTACACTTGTTCAAAACTTCTTTTTTTGAAATTATGCATACGTATTGTATAGTTGCATGAAATTAAATTACTGGTGTTGTCTTCTTATTTTAAAAATGGTCTTTTAATTTTCTTGTTTAAAAAATTCTTCCTATTGAAAAATTCTGATGCTCTTTCTCAAATTTTTTAAATCTCGCACTGCTTGATCTGTCAGTGTTTCAATATCTACCTGTTTCAACAATGAATACTTCATTAATATATTTCTTATACACGAAAAACAACTGTTTGTTATCCTCTATCTTGTATTGTTATATGAAATAATCAAATAATTAGCAAACATATTTGGAAATATTTTATTTTTCGAATAAGATTGTAAGTGATTTGAAAGTAACTTTATCTTCGAATAAATTTGTTATTTTATTATGAATAATTATTTAATCTATTATTATTATTCGTAGTAATCAAATATTTGGCAAATAAATCATTTGAAAATAATTAATTTCTCAAATAAGATTTCATTCATTATTTCTATTTCAAACAAAGAGTGTCCAACCATGATTAGTATTATAATGCTTTTCCAATTTAAACAAGATTATGTCAAATAAGATACAAAATTGTAGGTATTAATTATATTATTTTTATAGCGAAATAGAATTTGGTGGTACGTACATACCTTGATTACGCAAAACGTTTAACAGGAAAACAATTAGGAAGCGGGGCTTTTGGCGTTGTTATGAAAGCGGAAGCAGAAGGAATTTGCGAGAACGAACCGATAACGACTGTGGCTGTAAAAATGGTTCGGCGAACAACAGTTCCAACTTGTGTTCGTGCGCTTGCCAGTGAGTTGAAAATTATGGTGCACCTTGGAAAGCACTTGAACGTCGTTAATCTTCTCGGTGCTTGCACGAAAAACATTTCTAAACGTACGTATCATATAATAGATCCAGGACTTACAAGGAACACTACAGTAACACGTATAGTATCCGTATAACGCAGGACTTGCATAACAAATAAAGTTGAATCAAAAAGTTCTACTATGTTTAACGTGATTATAAAATCGCTGAAAAAGACTCTATACCCTGTGGCCTCAAATTATTCAATAAATTCTATGGCTCAAAATAAGAGGGAAATCAAGAATAACAAAATTGTAGCACAATTTTTTGAGTAAATCGAGTTTAAAAATTTGTCAAGTATACAGTATATATTTACCTAATTCCTAGCTTGAGAGGATAATCAAGGGGATTATTCTAGATTTGAAAATAAGTTAAAAATATGGAATAAAATTTTTTCGACTGGTCTCATTTTTTAAAAATATCAACCTAATAATTGTCAGGTTTAAGTACCTTGTCTCTTTGCAAGTGTCTTAATGCTTATGAATGGGATTATACGTATCGACACATCACAATCGCAGGAAGAGAAACTCTTTGTATTTATTTAATATTAATTTAAAGATATTTTAATAGATAAAATCATAAAAGTCTCTATCTGGAGCTTGCTGACCGTTTTTCACATAAATAGACCTAGTTCTTAAACTTAATAGCATTTTCCTTCATTATTTTTATAAAGTTTCTGTTATATCTTTTTAAACCATACCTAAAAATCTAAGCGATTCTATCATCACTTGAATAATGTTCCTTGAAAATTTAATGTTTTAAATACTCTTCATTTATTTATGAAATATTCATTGTAAGTGAAAATTAATTCTTAGATGTGAATTTAATATTACCAAATAATAAATAAATTTGTATATTTGATTATTAATAATTTAATTTTATTTAATTATTAAATTTTGGTTAAAATATATGAAATTTTTTTTCAAAAATTTGAATTTTTACCTATAATATCTGAAATGAAATTTGAATTTTTTCGACTGAAGTCTAATTTTTGAGAAATAATACTAACCTAATAATTTGTCAAATATTAATATTTTTTAGGTGGAGTTTAAGCTTTAATCTTGATAGTTTTCTGATCTTCTTTTAATAGGTGAATTATTAGTGATCGTAGAATATTGCCGATTTGGAAATTTGCACAATTATTTGCTGCGACACAGGGCTGATTTCATCAACCAAATTGACCCTGCAACTGACAAATTCGATCCTACTATCGGTTTAGATCTTTTAACTAGATCTGTTAGTGTTAGCAGCAACAACAGGTTTGCTTTTGTTTTTCACTTCCACATAAAAACTCATATCATAATAATATCTCTATTTATTAATATACTCGTTGATAATTGCTTGTTTTATTCCATTACACAATTAAATGATCGATTGAATGCAGCTCGTGCAAATGAAAATGTGTACAGTTAAAATCTATATGTATAAAATAACCAACTTCCCATTGTATGTTAATATTCTATGTTAATAATATATGCAATACTATTAGCAGTATCCTATAAATATTTTAATCTCAGAATGCAACACTGTGTTTAACATTAGAATATTTGAAAACGAAAAAATCATACAGTAAAACCTCTCGTATCCCAAACCTTCAATCGAATACCATAATATTCGAGTTTCCTATTGTCCGAACATTCTTTCGCTGGAATAGAACTTTTGCTAATAACTAGATTGCGGATGTTAATGCACTTATAAGAAATCCAGACTATAGCGTGAACACAATATGTAGAAAGATATGGAATATCCAAAATAGCTATACCATATACTTCAATACAATACTGACTGTGTTAATAACTCTGATCACCTTAAATATCTCCGTTCTTTCTACAGATATAGAGTAACATTTTTTACAATAGTTTAATGATACAGAAAGTGCTATAGTATGACGGTAATGATATTTTTGTAGGTTGAGGGTTTTCGGGCATTTCAAAACCATCTCCACTTTTTCAATTATTTGCTATAGCTTTTTATTCCTAGTAGAATAGAGAATGTTCATTTTAGTTACGATTTCAACGAGCCTTAATGCGAGGTCATTCGGTAATAAATAGAAAATAAGCAACAAATCTTGCATCATAATAAGAGATATCCGAATTGGTGGCTATTTGCATCGATGCAACTTTGAATTCGTCGGATTGCCAAAACGTCGACAGAAACCATTTGTCTAAACATAAATATAAGTAGACACAGATACATTTTAGATGTTCATATAACTGGATAATTGTTCAGTTAATAGAAAATCAAAGTTAAATTAATCAGGCAATAAGTAAAATTCCGTTCATATAAATCAAGTTCGTATAAACGGAGTTGAGTAATTATGTGGATTAGAGTATTAATTCGCCGATTTCGTTAATTTTTAAATATGTTGTCCAGATTGACATTTTGCATAATTTTTCCTCATACATATCACCGCCGCTAAGCTTTCAAGTTATAAAACAATTTACGTTTCATACTATAAATATTATTTAACAATGTACTTAAAAGATTTTTGTTCTATAAGGAATTTTTCAATGATTGTTTTCGATGAATTATTGCATGTTTACCGTTTTGAAAATCAGAATAAAGTGCAACATTGCATATCAACCGATTAAAAAATATAAAATAAAACTTTTTTGTTCTCGAGTTAGAAAATCGAGTTTGAAAATTTATCAAGTATACTTAATAAATTAATGGCTAATTCCAAACTAGGCAGGAGTAAATAATCGACAGGAGGTCATTCTACGTGTGAAAATAAGTCGAAAATGCAGAATAAAATTTTTTCTCAAGACGCTTTATTTCCGAAAAAATAAATTTGAAAATTTATCGTACGCATGTAAGTACTAAATGGAGGTTAGGTTATCCAGTCGGCAATTAGCCATATTCAATATACTTGATAAATTCTCAAACTCGATTTTATCAAAAATTAAGTCGAAAATGAGAAAATTTTATTTTATATTATTTTCTTATTTTTCTATAAGGAATCATAACGTGCCCACTTTTACGTGTTATTCGGCCGGACCCTATATATAAATGTATATAATGGCGACTAGCCTGCTGATAGTACACTTGTGCGGTTGTAGAGTTCGTCAGAGTAAAGAAACTATGGAAAGAGCTTTTTTCTCCTACCGCTCTACTGAATGGGCGAAGAGAAGGAGCCACCAATTCGATTGTAGCCCAATCGATTTATACATTTGATATACACATATTTTTCTCCTCTGTTTCATTTTCTTTATATCTTCTTTATTTAAAAATAATTACCATCAATGAATCAGGATTAAATTGAGTTATACAACAATATGATTACCGTCAATATGATTAAGTCCTTTTGCGAATATCTCGCAAACTATAGCCGAGCGACGATTATATACAGAGTGGTTGGTAACTGGTGGTACAAGCGGAAAGGGGGTAATTCTACGCGAAAAAAGAAGACGAAAATATAGAATAAAAATTTTTCGTTTGAGGCTTTGTTTTCGAGAAAATCGACTTTGAATTTTCGCTCGGTACGCGTGCACTTTATCACGTCTCGTTATAACGGATCTCACTGTAGATTTTTTAAAAAATTAAAAACAAAAATTTTTTTAATTTTTACTCTATATTTTCGACTTCTTTTTTCGCGTAGAATCACCCCCTTTCCGCTTGTACCACCAGTTACCAACCACCCTGTATATGGGAAAAAGTCAGAATTTGAACTCGACAACATATTTCATAGTCAATGGAATCGGTGAGGTGTATTTTATTCTATATAATTACTTAAACTATAGTACTGTAGTTTGGATATAGGAAACTCTACTGTTTTTGTATGTCCCATGTTTTTTAACTTACCGCTACACAGAATTAGCGAACTATTACACATTTCTGCTTCCTTCCACTCTTGACCCATAACCCTGCTATTATAATATAAAACTACTGATGCTGTGCATGGGGTTACGGTGTTAACAAATTCGTGTTCTCTTTTGTTCATACGACAGGATAAAATACGTGGCATTGTCATTTTCTCGCAGTCGTAGCGAAGATTCAGCCACCGAATCGGCAACATGTCAAACCTCTGCTACGGATTCTCAAGGAATTAGTATGTCGCCAGATGGCTGTGTTCTTAGTAATAATTCCTCTCAACCGGGATGGAGATCTAATTATCGCGGTGATTACAAAGATCACAATTTGAAGCCAATCTGCACGCAGGATTTGTTATCCTGGGCGTTCCAAGTAGCGCGAGGAATGGAATATCTTAGCCAAAGAAAGGTACATTTCAACAATTTCTCTTCTTTTTTAATTGTTTAATTTGCTATGTATATAAAATAGTAAAAGGTAAATCTCAAAGGTTTATAATTTACGTCACAATTATTGGAGAATGTAAACTAAATGGATTAGATTAAGATTAACTGGAAAATATTTGTATGTAAGAATTATCTACAGTGCCATTCACCTAATTTGGAATTCTCAAACACGAGAACTTGGACAATAACAACACGTTGTAACCAGTAAGCTTACTATCACTATTATATATCGACATCCACCATCTAATCTACGAGCTGCTTCTAGAACTAGGGTTACATAGATCATGTCGTTTATTGAAAAGGATTGACTCTGAGCATCTGAATTTTATATATGTACATACATAACACAGACAAGAACACAGAATGGTTTCGATTGTGGTCCCTTGTGGTGGAAGGTGCTTACCTGAAAGGTAATTATGCACAATGTTATTATTCGCATTCTTACAAACATCATGGTCCTTTTTTACTCCGTTCTCTACATTTCATTTTTAACGTATTACACATTTTCTTCTCCACTGTAATTAAAAATTTATTAACGATCACTTATTATTAACACTCGATGTATCTGGGCCTTCGTATCGTCTCTCACAAATACCGACCACAACAGTATCAAATAAACGAGAATAGTAACACCTCACTTCTCATAGTCAGGATACAAAGACCCAGTCACAACATTCAGCGTAGGCACCATCCGCCACAAGAGACCACAACCAAACTCTTGCCTATAATCTATATATGTACATATATAGAATTCAGATGCTCAAAATCACCCATTTTCAATAAACATGATCTATGTAACTCTAGTCCTAGAAGCAGCTCATA
Source organism: Bombus bifarius (assembly GCF_011952205.1). NCBI lineage: Eukaryota > Metazoa > Arthropoda > Insecta > Hymenoptera > Apidae > Bombus > Bombus bifarius. The sequence continues at coordinate 214,722 of NW_022885326.1, forward strand.
GATTAGATTATGGATGTCGATGTATAATAGTGGTAGTAAGCTTACATATAACCAGTGTGGTCATTTTCCAAGTTCCCGCACGTGTGGGTTCCGAGTTATGTAAATGGATGCGAAATGAAACTTGAAATATATCGTGACAACTAAAAAATGTATCTGATGAAATAAATTTTAAGCTATCAAAAATAATAGAAAAATTTTCAAAGCGCAATATGAAAGTAGTATGAAATGAGGAAGATGATAACCTCATTAATTCGCTAATTAAATTATGAATATCAATAAATGAAAAATATAAACAAAATCATTTGCTTGAAATATAATTTAATCATCATTTGTAGGTGTTACACGGTGATTTAGCCGCGAGAAATATCTTATTAGCCGAAAACAACGTAGTGAAAATCTGTGATTTCGGCCTAGCAAAAACTATGTACAAGGATAATAATTATAAAAAGAAAGGAGGTGGACTGTTACCTATAAAATGGATGGCCATTGAATCGATTAGAGATCGAGTTTTCTCAACGCAATCGGATATCTGGTCATTTGGTATAGTTCTATGGGAGTTCTTTACATTGGCTAAGACACCTTATCCCGGAATGGAAGCTGAGAAACAATATCAGAAACTGATTGAGGGATACAGACTGGAGCAACCGGAATATGCTACTTGTGAAATGTGAGTTTAATTTATTGGATTGAGTGAAAAGTTCGTGTCGTTTTTTCAAAGTCAAATTACAAGACGATTCTCTTTTTTTTCAATATAACTTTATCCAGTACGGTATTCTTCATTTTTGATATAAACCTTTCTCCATCTTTTAGATAGCTTTATTATACCATTGTTATAGAATTTTGCACATTTCTGTCCAGAAGACTATTTTATTTACTCCTTTTAATCTTCCAAGAAATTAAATATTTAGGAATTAATCGTTAAGGAAGTTTTGTAGGGACTGGAATAAATGGTAATTGGAGGGTGCGACAAGACAACTCACCCGAAATGTATCAATTTTTGCCTTCTAGCCAAAGACATATGCGGTTTTGCATTGTCTTAAGATGACTACCTTAACCAATTCTGGATGCTTTCTAATTGTTGCTTTCTATCGCTTCAACTGCGAGCTGTATACATCCGAATTAATTGTTTGATTTTTTGAAAGGAACTCGTAATATGGAATTCCCTTGTGACCCTAGCATGCGTGCAGCATAACCCTTTCCGGATGAAGATCTACTTTTGGACTCGATAATGGTGGTTCACCTTGTTTGTCCTTTGACCATGATGACTTTTTTGCCGTAGTATTATAAAAGATTCACTTTTCGTTGCCGCCGACTATCCACCTCAAAAATGGATCATTTTCATTCCATTTGATCAAAGAATCGCATAAGGACAATCCAATCTATCAAATTCTTTTCTGACAATGTATGTAGTCCCCAAACGATAAGATAATTTACGTACCTACCCAATCTTCTATAGATATTTCACAATAAATCTTTGCGATATTTTATGTAGCTTTGAAATCGCCCGTGTTGTATAATGATGGTTCTGTTCATTAATCAACATATTTTATGAAAGACAATATAAACACTAGAATACCGCTTCACTTTTATGTTCCATACATTAAATTTAACAAATTAAAGTTAAAATATCTGTTAGACTAGTGATTTTGGAGTATAAATCGGTTGATACTCTTTTGTAAAGAATAACGATCTACATCGATCAGTGCATTAAAGCATCTATAATTGTATTTTAAAAAATGTATGTCACCTTCATATAACGTGTCCGTCTCGAAAAAAAGCACTTGCACCAGATTGTGCCCCCCCCCCCCCCGAAACTATAAATTGCTTATTTAAATTATATTTTTCTACAACATGTAGTGTATGAGTAATTTGCGTTTATAGATTTGAACTGGTCATCCTGTAGATATTTGAATCCGAAAATGCTTGATTTAAAATAATTCTTAGTTTTAATTTTGTAAAACTTTGCATATGGAGAAGGGAAGACAGGTCCCATTGAAATCCCTGAAACTGTTTTCAATTCTCCGACACAAGATTTCACTGATACCAGACTTCACCGACAATAGCTTTGGCAATATTAGTACAGAGAAATGAGACAGAATTTTTACTTGTGTAAATTTACTGTCGCAGATATTTGATAGTCGGTTGCCTTACGACGATCGGATTAAAAAGAATTATCCCAAGCTTAATATGCAATACAAACTGGCTAATAATTAAATAAGTTATTGTTATAAGTTTGATTTCAATTAATTTACGCTAAGTTTGTATGAAATTTCAACGCAAATCAATATCAAATCCATGGTCTGTATTAGGTTTGGACATTATTAATCCGGCGTCGACAGCGCTGTAAAGCGGCCGGCAATCATTAACTACTCCAATAACTATTCCTACATAAGTAAAACTCCTCTCTTATTTCCTTGTGTTAATACTGTCAGTCAGTTAAGGATGTTATCGGTGAAAACAGTGTCTACGAAATCTGTGTCGATGGTTTCAATAGCATGTGGAAGGAGAGAACAATGCCCTTGCGTTTGTTTTACTTGTCTCTTATTTTGATGAAATTAAAACTGAAATATTTTTTAAACTAAACATTTTCGTATACGAATACCTTTACATTTTTTTATAGGGAGTAAAAAAAACGCATCGATTAATATATAGGAAGATAGAAGGTTCCATGTTAAAAAATTATTGAAACGTCTAAATCTCGAAAAATATTTTTTTTTTTTATTATTTAATTTGTACTTTACAATTTGTCCAGCTAGACATTTGGTAAATTTTTCTAACTTAATTGCTAAATAACATGTGGATAGCTACCCCCAGTGGGATACCATCGAAAAATATGACCATTGTATGACAATTGTATCATAATATGTGTCTCTCGGAACAAAATAATTCATTCCTTAAGCGTTTTCGCATATCATAATATCATTAAAAATAACAGAGAATCGCTTTGTAACAGAATTACTAATGTATTTGAACGTGTATGTACATATCGGATATTTTTAGTAACTCTGTTACAAAAAAATTATATTATGTACACACGTATACATATATGTATATGTGCCTCAAATTTTTCTTATTATGTAGTGTTACCGCTTTTTAGGAAAAAACCTAAGAAAACGAGAAGAAATATTTTAAGAATATTTTAATTAAGAAGTATTCAAATATTTTAATTAGCCCGCAACAGTCTCAGCTTACTGATTTTCGGCTTTGGACAAACTTTCGGTTTTACATCTCTTATGTCTATTTCTCTTCTTATATGTCTACCTTCCCTCTTTTACACTCTATTCTATTGCACTACCTTAATTGGATCACACTAGTAAATATAATACAGTCAGCATATGACTTCGTAAATTTTGCACACTTTTTTCATACTTTACCCACATGTATCTCCATATAGTGGTAGACAGAAGAATGTTTAAAACTGATACTTGTATATGAGCATAACTGAAATTCATATTAAACATCTTTCCTGTACATTTGTCTATTCTAAGATGTACGTCTATGTTATACATTCATTTTTCTTGTTAATCATAGTTTAGTTTTATAAAATTGCAATGTTTTATCCCAGCTTACTCTTTAAACTTTCTCGTGAACGTCACTGTCTATAACATATTACCTACAGAACACTGTTTGACACAAGATAGCCTGAGACATCATATATCATTTTTGTAATATGTTATTATTAACATATATAATGGATAAAACAATTAATATTTTTTCTTATTTGTTAATTACCCTGAGGCTATAAAGCTCCTTTTTCTCAAAAAGAAAAGAAACCGTTTTACTGTCGTATATCTTTACATCCTGTATGTATTATAATATTACAATTTAATATTGTGAATATATTACAGATATGACATAATGCTGCAATGTTGGAAAGCCAAGCCTACCCTACGTCCGAGTTTCACAAAATTGGTACAGGGTATTGGCGAATTATTAGAAGAAAGCGTAAAAGCGGTGAGTTTGATGTTAACAGTTTCTTAGTATCTCCCAATCTATTTACTTTAAAATTTCATTTCTAAAATCCTACATACATTTGTGACCATTCTGTATAACACATATGGAAAATTACTGTCTTCACTGATATGAAAAATATTTATGTTTCATCTTTCATTGTGAAAACTATTATACTTGGAAAGTTAATTACGAAAAGAAGCATACAAAATAATAACGTAACTTTACTGTACTTACCTTTAATTTTACAATAATAACAATACTTGTTTGATACAAGAATATGTCTACTTTGTGTCTCAAATATGTTAATTTTCATTGCAATTTAAATATGCTGTACTTTGTGATAAAATGAATGCGGTAAGGTACGATTATTTGAGATACAAGCTTCAATATTTTAAGATTCAACCTTGAACTATACGTAGAATAATTAAATTTCTATATTAAAAAGATTATTAATATATGTAAAATACATACTTGTGAGGAATTAAAATTTTATTACAAGACTATATAAGTCTGTAAGTTTTTAGGCTTAACAAGAGAACACATTTAAATAACATTTAAACAAATACATAACATTTAAATAAATTTCGTTAATACTCCAATAACATTTAATTATATTTCATAGCATTTTGCACGTCGTTATAATCTCATTGTAACACATTAAATGTCTATCTAATTTGCAGCATTACATCAGTCTAAACGATCCTTACATGGACATGAACACGACGCTGCTGGAAGGTGGTCGGAGCGACTATCTAACTATGCTCTCCGCACCTGATCACGCAGCACTCTCTTCTCCCATCCACGATTATTCAAATTTGCCCGCGTCAAACACAACGTACCTGTGCATGAGTCCCACTAGCCAGAGTGGGTACGATTCAGAAATATTCAGTCCTAGACCTAATCAAGAGAGAACGCACTTTAAATTTCCGGTCACTACCGATTCAGAAGACGCTGTAGAATTGTCACCAATGTTAAAGAAACTAGAAGAAGAGGATCCTTATCTGAAACCAATTAACGTACACGCGCGGCGAGCAGAGTTCGTCCGACAGCAAGAGACAATGAAGAATCAACCAATAGATCATCAACCCATCAATAGGGATTTCGCATATTGTAATACTCCACGAAATGTTCAGTTGATAGATTTAAACGAGAAAAATGAAAAGAATGAGAAGGATTCTGACGACATTGAAATATTAAATAATGGAAACACGTTATCAAAGAAGGATTTCATACCAGCCATCATTAGGACACAGGGCAATTACGTAAACATGCCGAAGCAGAAGAATGACTTAAGGTTAGACATGCCAGCCAGTTTTAGCAATCCTAGTTACGTGGTGATGGCTAATTGCGAAAGAGATCAGATGAAAGTCTGAACCTGTGCATGAACAAAATTTGACAATTGTTTTATAATGATGATTAACTGAAGGGAATGTCTATTTCAGGCGGGCTTTCATGGATAGACATGTGGATATGGATATGGTAAATGGAGGAAATGAACAATAATACATCTTTTTACTGTCTCCTCCCGATAGGATCTGAAACACTTTGTAGTAATTAGAATCTGTATACAGTGGCTACAAAAAGTATTTATACACTACTGTACATATTTATCATAGCATTCACATATTAATTAGTTAGGCCCAAATATATAAAATTTTGTATCATTTAATAGTACATATGCACTTTTATGTGATTGTAAAAATTTAATAATATGAAAATGAAATGTATAGGACTTGATTTAAAAAATGCTTCATTGGGTATGTAAGGGTATGTACAAATACTTTTTTTGTAGCCAATAAATGTGGCAAGAAAATTAAATCACTTTGGACATGATTTAAATCTTAAACTGTGTCCTTGTTGAAACAACAAAGAGAAGTTCTGTTGCCTGTTGTTGCTGCATGTTCCAAACAGTATTCAGTAAATATCAACTTGTAGAAACATTTTGTTTACACTGAAGCAACATAATTAGAGGAGTATATAAGTTTTAGTTTCAAAGAGAAATTTACTTCTAGTTGTTCACATACAAATATGTCATAAAACAATTGAAAAAGTGTATATACTAAATGAACATTTCTTTCTGTTGTAAAGTACTGCTGTATATTGCTTATCTTTTCTCTTTTTTTATTTTTACCATTTCAGACAAAAACAGACAATAAGCAGTAGCTTTTGTTACTGGCAACTGTGGTCAGTAATCATATTCATTATTAGGAGGCTTGAAAAGTATTGTTTAATGTGTTAAAGCAATTGCTTAGCAAGTGAATAATCAAGGTTCAGAACAATGGGCAACAACAATTAGTAACTTTTTCAAGAAAAATAAAATATGAAAAATCCTTCACTGTTGCTTCAGTTTTAATCAGTCTTGTTTGAAGGCCTTGAAAATTTTGGTAATATATGAAAGTCTTAAGAATATCTACTGATAAACCTACTGGTTTACAGACCTTGAGCAATATTCTATTGAATATTTCAAGCACTTTGATTTACTATTGTCTAAGTGATACATTGACATAAGATACTAACTCATTATGGGCCAATATTGCATTAAAGCACCATTAAAGATTGTTTAATTAGTTTACATTATTGAATTCTTCTTATTAACATAGCAAGTACTAAAGAGAATCAAACGACTTGTTTAATATTCTTTTGATAATACTTCTTCTTCATAAAGTAGATTCCATAGTTTTATGAAATTTAAAGAATCAAGATTGAAAATTCAGGACTTATCAATACTTATCAGAATTTTAAGCTTTGGATTGTGTTCAAAATGATTTGAATCTTCATAGTTTTTTAAAACTTTGAATAGCTTCAAAGTTAAGAATCGGGTAACCATCACTACTGTTTGCTATTAATGTGCATGAGGGTGAGCTCTTACGTGTCATGAGCGTGTATATGTGATTAAACAAGATCGATTTTAAACGTCACTTTTTGCATTTGTGCATGTTGCTCCATCTTTAATGTACCATGACGAAAATCATTTAAAATGATTTGACGAACGAGATAAAGAACATATGTATGTTATATAATATATATGATTGATCCTTTTAACGAGCTTTTGAATATTCATAAAAAAATTTCATTAATATGAACAATACTACATGATAACCTTTCGGAAAAGAGACATATTTGACAAAAATGACAGAAAATAAAATTGTAAAGAATTAAGGATACATAATTATTCGTTTTTCAAAACTAAACATTCTGATATTATTATCTGATACAGGAATAAAAAAATAAAATATTTTAATTTTTTATGTTAATTTTAAGGCTAATTGAGGTAATAAAACAAAAAAAGGGGATGAACTTACAGAAAAGTTCTATCCTCTCTAGTTTCAATAATTTTGGAATATGTTATAGAAATCAACATTTTGGATAACTTTTTCCTATACATATAACCAACGGTTTCGCTTAGTTTCCGAAACATTTGTAAAAAACTGTCTACATCACTATAGTGAATTTTGTCTATAGTTGTGTGTCTATTACCGCTTATGCGTCAGTATTTTATAAACGAAGGTCAGTCGAAGCTTAAAGGCCTCGTGCACAGTTGGATATGGGAGACTCCAAAAAATATCTGTTGTAACTTATAACTCAATTAAAAGCGAACATCATCAATATATTGAGTTTAGGCGTCAGTTCGACTTTTGAATCCGGCAGTTACAAGGCGGTCAGGAACACTTTTATTATAACCGACATTGCTTGGAGTCTCACATGTCTAATTGTAGATAGGAAAATTGTATATAGGAACAAATTGTGCAAAATCTTGATTTTTATAACATATTCCAAAATCATCGAAATTGGAGAGGATGAAACATTTCTACAAGTTTACTACTTTTTAATACCTGTTTAAGCAATTGATACATCGCATACGAATCGAATCCTATTTCGAAACTAACAGAAGAAATTAAAATTTAAAAAATACGTTATTAGTATGCATTTAATCATAAATTACCGTTTCTAATATGATTTAAGCATTAGTCGTAATCAGATATCGTACACTTTGAAGGATTTGGAAACAATTCCCTAATTTTTCTACGTCTTTTTATATTAATGTTCAATTAATGTTTAATATTCTTACGAAATCTATAATTTGATTTTAAACGATTTTATTCGAGTTTATGTTTTATACGTTAAATAGGCAGTAGAATGTTAGCATCTCTTCCAAATGAAGACTATCAGGAGAAAAATATGTATACTTTGTACTTCTTCATAAAAGAGCAATTTTACGATTTTATATATCATTCACTGTAATTTTTAAAATTCAGTGGTTTATATATCAATCCTATACTACCAAAATTATACTGTTATTTGACTTTAAGATTAGACATATATTTTTTCATTATTATGATCATTTCACAATTATCCACCGCTATAATATTTTACATGCATGTGATTTTTTACAATAATTCAGGAATCTGATTTATTTTTCGGAAGTTTAAAAAGTTGTTTTCTTTTCGATATCGTTGAGTCATGCGGGCCCATACAGTTTAATTTAGGTATGTGCTAGATTACTTAGCATTTTAGGATGTTTAATTTTAATTTGCATCCTATTTTTTATGCGATAAGTGGTAATTGTGATCTTTATATATAGAACACAGAATACAAATTAAAATGAACCAAACTCTAAAATTAAGTAGTTTAACTTAAGCTCTTGTGGGTCATCTACGAATCAAGAGTTGGAGAACTATCAAAAGTGGATGTATTTTCGACGAATCGCAGGGAGACGCAATCGCGAGGAAACACGTCAACGGGAGTCGTAAATTCCCGTTACGATTATAATAATCGACGCTGCGAATAGATCGATCCCCTGATTTCCGTCGAGATAATAGGGGTGGTTAAGGTAGTATAACGCTGTGATTAACAGGGTTATAAACTTTATATTCCCAACACTTATACACACGAAGTTACACCGTTTCGTATGATATAAGTCGTAGACGATGATTTGGCGTATGAAGATGCGATATACATGCACAATAGAGCAAGGCTCTTACAGTTGAGTTTGTTGTTTTAGTTGACGTAGCAATAGAGGAGACTAAGTATATGAAGTGACTGTTCAGTAGTCCCGAGAACAAGTTTAGACGTGACAAGTAGACAAGTATGACGTGATTAAGACAAGTTGACTATTCTAACGATGAAGAATAAGTGAAGTTCGTTCTTATGTGATTACAAAGGAAAGCTCGGAGTGGGTGTGCCTTTTGAACTAAGGACGTGGATTCGTTATTTACACTTTTCGTTAGAACAGTGAGGGTAACGATCCGCGATGTCCATTGGTTATAGCCAATATTAATAAGTGAAAATTGGAGGAGGAAGCCTCCTACCGATGTGGCTCGGGTTGAAATTGTGCATGGGAAAAACCGGTTTTTCCGTTAGACACCCATCCGCTTTCTCCGTAATTTGTAAGAACGTGCAATAAACCTAAGGACTGTTTTAAATACCAGTTATAAACCGAAAATACTTGCAGGATTAAAGGTTCCTGCAAGCTAATAAGATTCTGTTTATGGTGGGGCCTTAGGCTTATTGAGGGTCTGTCGAATGGGGCTTGGGCCTTGATGGTTAGACACTGGAGGACGTCGCACGGATCATTTCACGAGACGTAACAGTGGACTTATCATGCCTTTCATATGTAGTCTTCAAATACACACGTAGAAACTGAGGATTACAAGAAAAGATCATGATAATTCTTCTTCTGTTGATTTTCTGATTTTGATGGCTCTTATTTGGTAGCTAAAAGAATGTATTTTTATATACTATAATCAAAAAGCCAATAACGCAAAAACCAATAATGCCTATAACTTGTATAATATTGTGAACCTAATCTTATAATCTGACATTCAATATTTTTTTAATATTTAAGAAGCTATAAAAACACTTAATCGAAGAAACCAAATAGACAGTTTTGGAATTAATTGGTAGTGTAATAGAATTTTACAGTTGTTTGCTTTCTAAAAAATGTGATTTAACATGGTTTTCCCTGTAGTCTTTATTATATTTAGAATGAAAATGTGAATCAAATTCCAAATATGTATGTATGGAGATACTTCGATACTTCGATATGATATTACGCCACACGTAGACCGACTTCAAAAAAGAAGGAAAGTATCGTCAATTCGATGAGTATATATATTTTTTAATAGTATTATTATACGAATAAATGTGAAATCGTATTGATGTGATATAAAGACATGTACAGAGACAACTTATGAACTTATTATTTGTTAAAGAGAGATTTAATTATCGTTAATTACTATATCTTTGAAAAATTGAAAATATTTAAACAACTATAACAAAATGTTTCAGATCTATACAATTTATAAAAGCATAATGTTTGAGTAAAATGGGTTCGTTTATCAATACTATATACTCAATGCGTTATAAGTTTGAACGGAGGATTTAATTCGAATCTAATAGGTACGAATTTCGAAAAATTTTATATATTTAATTACAGCCAAAGATGTACAACTTGTTTTAATCTTAATTACACAACTCTACTCGTTAGATAAGAGAACATCATGACGAAGCGCGTGTGTCGGTCTAATTTAAATTGTCTAACGTTTACGTTTAGAATGTATAAAATTTGTATAATAAATTTTTTACCTTCTTCGCAATACTTGTGTGTTCGTTCTTAACAACATAGCAATAAAGTACATGTTTTTTATGACTAGACTGCGAATGTTCATGCAAGAATACAAGTAAAGAAATAAAAACCAGATAGAAATTTTATATGATTAAAAAATTATAAAAATATGTTGTTCATATATTATTTTTTGAATAACGCGTATGTTTCGCATATTCATGTCTGAAAACGTATGCAAAAATATATTGCGTATCATTTACATATTGCAATGTATTTATCTCATGAAATTAATTTAATTTATCGGAACTATGTAAAGTGCTAAACCACGTTAAACAGCGTATTTGCAATGTTGACTGCTAAACGTAAGACGTAGCAGTTTGTATTTCGAATTCGAATAGTTCGATTTGACTTATCGCGTCACTAGCCTGCAACGTCAGTTCTGCCCGAGCAGCCGAGCTAAACGGACGTGTAAAACAGTGCTTCAGAGAAAGTGCGGCAAGTGGAGAAAAGAAAGTTACGAACGTCAACACCCATAGCCAAATGGTGGAAATCCGTGTCTTTTACTAAGAAGACTATTATCAAATCTAAAATGCAAAATCACATCCCACCGATAAAAATAATTAGTAAAGATGAAACATACTACATAAACAAAGCAACAAACATATCAAAATCAAGCCAATCAATAAACAAAGAACAGGAGTGCTCAGCTACAAACGAAATTTAAATGGAACCAATACAAAACAATGAAGAGAATAAAACCAGTAACGAACTAATCCACCAGGATGAAAGCTGGAAGGTGACAAGTTACAACAAAAAACGAAAAATAACACCAAACACAAACGTTAGGAAAGCTGTAGAAGCAGAAAAACAACAATGTCTACAAGAAATCACACTCCGAAACTCCTTCAGCGCACTGCCAGAAGAGAAAGAAACAGACCCAACCGGAAAACCAATAATTCACATCTCCAAACCACCGCCAATTTACATTGAAATAATAGACCCTCTCATTGAACTACTTAACAACACGGCAGGAAAAGAAAATTACAGTACAAAACAATTAAAACAAGACCAGGTAAAAGTACAAACGAACACCCCAAAAATTTTCAGAAAAGTGACAAAAGCACTAAAAGAAAAAAACGCCGGGATCACACTTACCAGCTCAAAGCTGATAAAAGTTATAAAGCAGTAATCAGAGGATTACATCCAAAAACAAATGCAAATAACATATGAGAGGAACTAGCTAAAATCGGGCATCAGGTAAGAGCAATAAACAACAAAACCAGGTACGATACTAAACAACCATTGCCGTTATTTCTAATAGAACTTGAACCTAAAAACAATAACAAAGAAATTTTTGAAATTAAAAAGGCTCTAAACACAATAGTACAGTTTAGCCACCTAGACATAAAAAAGACATACCGCAATGCACACGGTGTCAGCAATATGGACATACAAAAAATTACTGCAACCATACATAGGAAAGATAAATGAAATAAAATGCTACAACTGCAATGGAAACCACCCAGCTAGCTACAAAGGCCGTGTAGTCAGAAAGCAACTGCAACGTAAACTGTTTCCGCCGCTTCGAAACAGGACACACAACAACTTTCACGCGCAACAGGATAGCACAGAAACTGTGACAACACCAAATCTACAGCACGTAATGAACAATAACTACAGTAACACCAACACTGTTGGTAGCCGAAGCTACGCGCAAGTAATCCACCAATCGCCACCCTTAGACAACCAAAATCAGAACAATAATAGCAACGACACTACAAAAATCAAGGAACTGCTCAAACAATCCATCAAAAACACCGAAATGTTAACAAAAATGATAAGCGAACAAAACGCAGTTCTCAGACAGCAAACGCAACAAATCACAGTCATGTTACAACTTCTTACAAACATGCTAAGCAAAAAATAAAAACGGACACGCTGAAAATACCAGCCTGGAACTCAAACGGCCTACAACAACAGGCCCTAGAAACTAAAACATTCCTGTATAACAACAATATAGACATATTACTTGTTTCAGAAACACACCTCACTCCAAAAAGCTACATGAAAATACCATACTACACCATATACGATACCAAACACCCCGCAGGAAAAGCACACGGAGGGACCGCAGTGATAATAAGAAACGATATCAAAAATCACATAGCCAAGTAAGAAAGGAATATACCCAAGCAACCACCGTTACAGTACAAACTAGCAGTAACCACTTTCAGTTGTCAGCAGTATATGTACCACCGCGACATAAAATGACAACACAAATGTGGGAAGAGTACTTTCAACACTTAGGTGACAAGTATATCGCAGCGGGAGACTACAATGCAAAGCACACGCTATGGGGATCAAGAATTGCCACTCTTCGAGGTAGAACCCTGGAAAAATACATTCGAAACAACAACCTCAATATATTATCCACGGGAAGACCGACATCCTGGCCGACAGACCTGAGCAAAATTCCTGACCTACCCGACTTTGCAGTTACAAAGGGACTAAACGTAAATAAACTAAAAATAACACCCAGCCTCGAGCTTAGCTCCGATCATACACCCATAATAATTACATACAGAAACAAACCAATATTTTATAGCAACTCAGCGACACTATGCAACAAAACCTTTTAAAGAAATAATCAAGAGCAAAACCAACTGCAACATCCCATTAAAAACACCCGAACACATCGAACAGGCAGTAACAACATTGATAGAAACTATCCAAGAAGCAGCATCGGCAACTACTATACCTGAAACAACCAACAGACAAACAAAAATAATTCCACCAGACATATTTGAAAAAATTAGAGAAAAAAGAAAAGAGAAAGCAAAATGGTAAAAACATAGATCACGAGAAAACAAAAAACACCTAAACAAACTTGTAAAGGAAATAAAAAACAAAATAAAAGAGCACAACAATAACGAATACACAAAATTCATAGAGTCACTCTCTGCACACGAGAACTCCAATTACTCCCTATGCAAAGCCACGAAAAAAATAAAGAAGTTAATAAACCTATTCCCAGCAATCAGAAAAGCAGACAACACATGGGCAAGAAGCAACGAAGAGTAAGCTGAAGAATTTTCCAACCACCTTTACAACACATTTACACCACATAATAACAACAACAACCCCAAATGCCATACGGACGAGGATGTGCAAACCACTAGTACCTCAACTGACAAACACTACACCATACCTAAAACAACAGCACAAGAAATTAGAAACATAATCGAGAAGACAAAAAAATAATAAAGCACCAGGAATCGACCTAATCAATGGTAAAATCTTGAAAAACCTTCCGCCAAAAGCGATAAGACCAACAACGATAATATTTAAAGCAATTCTAAGAATACAGTACTTTCCTGGACTATGGAAAATAGCACAAATCGTAATGTTACCCAAACCAAACAAAACCCCACATCTAACTGCATCCTACAGGCCAATATCATTACTATCTGCGTTCTCCAAATTACTAGAAAAAATAATATATAACCGCCTAAAACCAACAATAGAAAAGGAAAAGCTAATACCGGACCATCAATTTGGATTCAGGAATAAACATTCCACAATAGAACAAATGCACAGACTCGTCAATGAAATCTTACAGGCGCTGGAAACAAAACAATATTGCACGGCAATCTTTATGGACATTGAAAAAGCATTTGACAAAATAAACCACGAAAGCCTACTACAGATAATCAGGAAACAATTCCCGGAGCAAATATACCAATTAATAAAATCTTACGTAAGCAGCAGAACCTTCGTAATAAAAATCAAGGGCACATACTCCGAAGTCAAAGACATCAAGGCAGGGGTTCCGCAAGGAAGCGTCTTAGGACCAATGCTATACACACTATACACTAGCCAACATACCAACAACTAGCAATAGCAAAATACTGACATTCGCGGGCGACACAGCGGTACTAGTCAGGCACACTAACCCAGAAACAGCAGCCAAATTACTACAAGAACACATTTCAAAAATAGAAAAGTGACTGCAAGATAAACAAATAAAAGCAAACCCCGATAAATGCAACCTTATTACATTCACACTGCGAAAACAGACACCACCAATCATCATACTGAACGGCACGCACATACCGCAAACAAGGCAAGTCAAATACCTAGGTCTCCACCTAAGAAACACAACTCACATGGAAACAGCATACTAAATCAATAATAGACAAAATACAACAGGGACAAACAACAAGGAGACAAATGCATTGGCTAACAAGTCGAAAATCCAAATTAAGCGTAGAAAATAAATTAGAAATATACAAAACGATCATAAAACTTATCTGGACGTACGGAATATCACTATGGGGGACAGCAGCAATGAGCCATATAAACAAAATAGAGACAGTACAAGCTAAAATTCTTAGAACAATAGTAAACGTCCCATGATACGTTAGAAACGAGGATATACGGAAGGACCTGGGAATACCAACGGTCAAAGAGGAAATTAGCAGACACGCAGGAAAATATAAAAAGAATAGGAACACATCCAAATCGGCTAGCTGTGGAAACGATCAACACCTCAAACATGGATAGAAGACTGAAAAGGAAACACCCAGCAGATCTCACAAAGGACACAACCTAACAAACACGAAGATGGTATCTCACTGGGGATAGCCATCCACATGATAATCTAACAGTTAAAAAATTCTACCAAATGTCCAAACTGGACAAATTGTGAATTTAAACAATTAAATAAAAAAAAAGAAAAAAACTAGCCTGCAATGTGAATCATACTTGTTATCATATGTTAAGTAGAGCTAAATGTAAGAGAAGGTTTCTTAAATTTTATAAAAAATGAATATTATATTTTGTATACAAACGTCATTGGTTAAAGACTGCAAATTTGGACAGAGTACTTGTAATTTATTATAATACAAACTATACATAGTAGAATAATTGTAAGAGTATTGTTGAATACTAAATTGTTGAATTACTAAGTTGTTGAATTACTAAATATTATGTCATAAATAATATGCAATATATTAAAATTATATAAAACATATCGCTGACATATTTTGTCCATTTTTCGCGTGTGTTATATACACACTTCGGACAATCTCCAATAGTTTAGCCTGTATAATTTAACTCGGTTATAATTATTCGAGACTTGTGATAGTGAGCTTGGGCTCAAGGTGACAAACAGTCGCCGAACGTAGCCGCGGTTAAGGGATGAACGTTTTGTTTAACAAAGGTATGGTGTAGTAGTATAGCTCTTCTTAAAAAGAAATAGTTGTAGCGGCACTCGACAATAAATATTCCAACGGTTTCTGTCCCGTGGCTCGCCACACGCAGACCCTATTCTCCGGGTAAGATGATTACCAGATGTCGATGCATCTCCACAGTACATACTCAGCTAGCCTGTGGACCCGTTATAAATCTTAAGATTTAGTTAATTAAAGTCCTTCAAAGAGACAAACAGTCCTTGTCCCAACTACGGGAAGATAGGGAAAATCTATTTTTCTCACGAACGATGCTTCTAGCTAGCAACTTTCCCTCAAGGGCGGCTAGCATCCTTCTCTAACCACCAACATGGAAATTGACCAATTAACAGCAACGTCAATTTCCCTCATTTTCCGAACGAAGGCTTTTCTTCACCAATTCGATGATATCATGCCCTTAGACACACCCCATCATAGTTTTTCTCTACAGCTTCGCCGTGACGGAAAGTCATTCTCTCGTGACGTCTCATTAGCGAATTACATAGCGTCTTCACGATTAGTGAATACTCCACGTTTTAACATAGATTCGAACTTAGACTTTGACGAAAACGTGAATTCGCTATCCCGTTGACCGCGGATTCGTTATCGAACCTGAGGGCACCGTCATTAGTGTCTAATCACCGCGGTTACTCGATAACTTTGTAATAATCACGATGTATTAATAAACATTACCTCTATTGTATAATAACAATGGCTAATCCTAGTGAAAGTTCGTTAAACGCCCCTAACCCTGTTCTTAATGTGAACCCGACATATATATATTATGTGTGTATATTTTATATTACAGATGTCATATGTCTTTCTTACATATTTAAACACATAAACATCTGCAGTCTTTTTATTAAAAAATCGTAGGACTACATTTCCATGCCTGTGTCGTTGGCAATCCTAATCGCATAAGGAACATCATGTATTGTTACATTGCTATGAATACGTCGACCTTGTCTACCTATATCTTCAATTAAAGTCTTCTTGTACTCCAGCCATCTGGAATACGTGAAAAAATATTATTATAATTAGAGATTAGCAAATATAAGTTATGTTTTCTTTTAAAATCAATTCTAACGATTCAGCAATACATATATGTAGTATCGTGGACGAAAAGCTTAAGAGATATCGGGCGAACCATGAACAATGTCGCGAGAGCCGAGGCGCCGTCGGGTCCATCAATGTGTCATCGGTCTTTTCAAGTGCATAGTTTCGTAGAAAAGACCTACGTGACCCTGGCCACGAGCGGTTGCGGAGCACGTGCGTGGTGGGGCTAAGAAAATAGACAAAGGGACGCTAAGGGAAAAAGACGAGTTAACGATCAGTGTTAGTCGAGAAACAGAGTTTGCGAGTGGCGTTGCCGAGAGAGTGTTGATTGCATTTTGTGAAAGTCGAGTCGTTATCTAATTATTTAGTTGTGCTGTTTTCTGTACGTTTGGTGTGAATAGTTCAGGTTGAACAACAATCGTCTTTTTCTGTCCGATTAACATCTGTATCATCCATTCCTTGTAAATATATTATATTACGATATTACATATATATATATATATATATATATATATATATATATATATATATATATATATATATGTCGGATTCACATTATAATTAGGGTTAGGTTCGTGAAACGAATCCTCATTTTGATTAGACATTGTTGTTACGCAATAGAGAAGATATTGACTAGTGCAAATATGATTATTACAGAATTTAACAAGTAACCGTGGTAATTAGATACTCGAGATGCTAATAACAATGATCCTAGGTTAAATAAAAAATCCGCGGTCAAAGGGATAACAAAATGCGCTTCCTTCCAAAGTCCAAGTTGTACTCAACTTGCTTATCTATGGTACAAGTATTACTGGACTAACGGTTTGGCTAACGAAGGTATGGTATAATAGTATGGCTCTTCTTAAAAAGAAATAGTTGTAGCGGCACTCTACAATAAACATTCCAACGGTTTCTGTCCCGTGGCTCGCCACACGCAGACTCTATTCTCCGGGTAAGATAATTACCAGATGTCGATGCATCTCCACAGTACATGTTCAGCTAGCCTGTGAACCCGTTACAAATCTTAAGATTTAGTTAACTAAAGTCCTACAAACAGACAAACAGTCCTTGTCCCAACTACGGGAAGATAGGGGAAATCTATTTTTCTCACGAACGATGCTTCCCGCTAGCAACATTCCCTTAGGAGCGGCTAGCACCCTTCTTTAACCACCAACATGGAAATTGACCAATTAACAGCAACGTTAATTTCCCTCACTTTCCGAACGAAGGTTTTCCTTAACGAATCTGATGATCTCGTGTCCTTAGACACACCCTATAATAGTTTTCCTTTGCACCATCATCGTGACGGAAAGTCATTCTCTCGTGAGGTCTCATTAGCGAATTACATAGCGTCTTCACGATCAGTGAATACTCTACGTTCTAACAAAGAATTAGTTTAATAATACTTGTATCGTAGGCAACTAAGTCGAGTCCGACTTAGATTTTGAAAAGAAGTACATTTGTTATCCCGTTGACCGCAGATTCGTTATCGAACCTAAGACCATTGTCATTAGTGTCTAATCACCGTGGTTACTTGCCAATTCTATAATATCCACGCTTGTACTAATAATCGTATTTGTACTAGTAAACATCTTCTCTATTGCATAACAACAATGTCTAATCCAAATGAAGATTCGTTACACGCCCCTAATCCTAATTATAATGTGAACCCGACGTATATATGTAAGAGATGAAAGGACATCGGGGCCTTTCTTTTGGAATTTTTGGAAAGACCCCCAATACTTTAGTCTAGACCTTTTATTATAGCGGTACTTGAATAATAAAACTTAGAAGTAGTTGCTTATGATTTAATCCGATTATGTGTGCCCGAGAATTATGACAATAGGCTTGGGCTCGAAGTGACATAACCGGTCGCTGAACGTAGCCACGGTCACGGGATGGACGTTTTTACCTAACAAAGATATGGAATAATTGCATAGCTCTCCTTAAAAGTATAGTTGACCCGAGAGGTACAGAGAGGTACGGAGAAGAGTATATAAGTGCAGCTCGACTTGGACAGAAGAAGTCAGTGGAGTTCTACTTGTGGACGAGTAAGTTGAGTTACAATTGAATTGCGAACCAGTGAGAAAGCACATTTGCTACCTCGTTGACCGCGGATTCGTTATTGAGCCTAAGATCATTGCCATTCGCATCTCGAGTGTCTAATTACCACGATTACTTGTCAAATTCTGTAATAATCATATTTGTACTAGTAATTATCTTCTCTATTGCATAACAACAATGTCTAATCCAAAGAAAGATTCGTTACACGCCCCTAACCCTAATGATAACTATATATATATATATATATGTATATGTATGTATGTGTGTGTGTGTATTAGAAATTTACAAACTATTAAATTGAAAAGTATTTCGTGAAACTATATGCCTTCGTTTTTGTGTTAAGAGAAATCAGGTTATCAGTCAAATATTTAAAGTTAATTAAAAAACAAAGCTTCGTATGAAAAAAATTGTATTCTGCGTTTCTTTACTTAATTTATTATGTTCTTTTAATTATATTACCAGTTACAGGATATCCTATATGTATTAAATTGATACATATGAAACGACGTTTCTTTGAAGATTGAATTTGACGCGCCAATATTATTCGTTAAATATTGTCCTATCGTTAATGAAGGATCAACCATATTAAAGAAGAAGAAATTTACTGTAACACACATATACCTTAATATTAAGGATATATATAATAAAAATATGAAACTTCATTGTGACTTTAATATAGTATATATGTATAATCAGAACACTTATGTAATTCTTTTTATCAATTTAAATTTGAAACAGGTTTTTTTTATTCACAAATACATTAGAATCAATTCTCGCATTGAAAATCTTGAGTAAGCTTCTTTGGCGTGGCGCAGTGACATAATTAATTATTTATAATAAATTTATTTCTAGCTGAATCTAGTGCTTAGGTCTAAATGATAGTGTTTTCTTAGCCTGCGAATCTGGTCCGACGTATTAAGTAATTTAGTAATTAGGGGGTTTCGATGGTTGCTAACTCTTATGATACATCTATTACTACATTTTGTTATTTCTACTTTGACCGTGGTTATCTTGAGATCGCGATGTATTGCTTCGTTGGTAACATACCAGGGTGCATCTATTATAGATCTTAGAGTTTTCGATTGGAAGCGTTGAAGTATTTCAATGTTGGAATTACTTGCCGTTACCCATAGTTGGATAGAGCGTAATTTTCCTCTGCGTGCTTACGTTGCAACGTCGGCCAATGAGCCAGCAGAATTTTTTAAGTTTAGCCTTGAGTTGCTTCGATTTGTCTATGATGTCCTTTCCATGTCATTCTCCTGTCCAGAGTCATGCCCAGATATCTGACTGAATCCTTGTTAGGAATTGTTATATTGTTAATGGTCACCTGAGGCCAGGTTTGTTTTCGCAGCCTGAAGGTTACACGCGTGGGTCTAAACGCGTGGTTGTCGTTAATTTTGAAGCCCCATTTGTGGAACCACTTTTCAATAGAGTCGAGACATCGCTGGAGAGTGGATGATGCGATTATCGGGTCTGCGTGAGATGCTAATAGTGCTGTGTCGTCAGCAAATGTCGCTATGGTTATCTCTGTTAAAGTTGGTAAATCGGCAGTGTAGATGGAGAGCCAACGCCCATGCCGCGCTGAGTGCACTCGTTCCCGCTATCCATGATGAGTGCTAATAATAATAGTAAGTTATTAATTTGTTCTGATTGTTTCTCGATTAATTTTTCGAGTCTAGAGAAGTAATCCGTGTTTTGTGAACTGGGAACACTATTTTGAGAATGGTCCCTGTAGCTATTCGGATTATTTTGATTTCCCTGTACTGCTTGGGCATAGGAGATTGAAGGAGTTGAGAATTTTTGAGGATTTGGTTAGTTATTTCCTTGACTCTGAGTTTAGGATATTTATATTTGTACAAGGTCTTGTAGGCTGAGCAACCCTTATAGTTCGCAGGATGCTCTCTGTGAGAGAGGATGCACTTCGCAGGGGTTTTTGGAGATTTAGTACACTGATCAGTGGGGTGAATATCTGCACATTTAACGCAGCGGAAATTATGGTTGCAATATTTCTGCGTGTGACCGTACCTTTAGCACCTTTTACATTTCACTATCTCTTTTTTTATAAAAGGAGGTTCGAATTTTACTGCTGAGTTCATTAGTCGGTTGATGTTGTAAATTTGTTTATTGTTTGGCTTTTGTTTTAAGTCAATGAAGAATAAGGATAGCGGGTTTTTCGAGATTTTATGCCTTATGTTGCTAATGTTTGTTACTTCATGGCCATGTTTTAGGAGTTCGAATTTCACTTTGTCTAAGTTAGCAGAGTGGTGGATGTTGCGCAGTACCACACGAAAAGGTCTTTCTTGTTTGAGTTGATATGTGTGGAAGTTTGCGTTCAAGGTTTTTAGTAACTTTATTAGTTTTCTATAGGAGTCTGGGTTAGTCGGCAGAATTTTTAGCTTGGTTATTATTTATTTTTAGTTTGTAATCCTCTTTGTTGCTATCTTTCTCAATGAACTTTATCATTGTTTGAATGTCGATGACATCATCAATAAAGATAAGTGGGGGAGGGGGATTTTTTGTGTATGTCGGTTAGTTAGTGTTGCAGCTACATCCATGGAGTCGTTTGTGGATTCTAATATTGCGAATCTATTGTAAGTGGTTACACAGCTTTTTGACGATTCGTTCTGGCTAGTGTTTGCGTTTATTTTAACTGTTTCTAGCTTACGCTTTTTTATTTTGTTAGTGTCGTTTGAAAGGAGCGATATATTGTTCTTTTGCCACGGAGGGGGTAGAGCAGTGTAGTTATAGTTTTGCTCAAGAGAGCCTGATCGAGATACTTAGGCCATCTTCGAGCTAGTTAATTCAATTTAAAATAACCAGTCGAGAGGCTATGATTCGGGTCAGAGATTAGGAGCGTTGGATTTTAGAAACACTTGGTTTATGTCTGTTCCGATTCACTTTCGACGGATGGGCGTCACGTGTTGTATTGTGTACTTTACAGGGTACTAAACACACGTCTGCGCTCTTCGGCACTCAACAACAAACTGATTTGAAAAAGGTTTTTTTTTATTTATTTAATTTAAGTTTTACAATTTGTCCAGTAGGACATTTGGTAAAATATGATAGCTTAGTGGTATAATATTATAACATGTGGATGGTAACCTCCAGCGGGGTTCCATCTTCCAAGTTGTTTATTTTATTTCTATTGTGAGGTCTGCGGGATGCTTCTTCTTCAGTCTTCTTTCTATTATGGTTTCATTCGTTTCAGCAACCATCTTGGAATTTTTAAATCTTTTCGTAAATCTTCATTTCTGACGTGCCATGGGGCGTTAACTATTGCCCTTAAAATTTTTGCTTGCTCTGTTTCTATTTTACTTATATGACTCATTGCTGCCGTCCCCCATAGTGGGACTCCGTATGTCCAGATTGGTTTGATTATTGTTTTGTATATATTTAGTTCATTCATTATACTTAATTTAGATTTTCTATTGGTTAATCAGTACATCTGCTTCCTTTTTTCACGTATTCTGTTTATTATTAATTTTATTTGATGCTTCCATGTAAGGTGTATATCTAAATGCTAGATATTGCCTAGATATTGCTATTGCCTAGACTTGCTTTGTTTGTGCTATGCGGGCGCCGTTCAGTTGGATATCTGGTGTTTTTCCTTTTCTAAGTGTAAATGTTATGTGATTGCACTTACTGGTGTTCGCTTGTATTTGTTTCTTTTGCAGCCCCTATTCTATTTTTGTAATGTGTTCTTGTAGTAGTGCGGCAGTCGTTTCTGGATTTGCGTGCCTCACTAGTATGGCCGTATTGTCCGCGAACGTTAGTATTTTGCTGTTGACAGTTGTTGGTATGTCTGCCGTATATAGTCTGTATAGTATTGGTCTTAGGACGCTTCCTTGCGGTACTCCTGCCTTGATATCCTTAATTTCAGAATATGCATCATTTATTTTTACTACAAAGGTTCTATTGTTTAAGTAAGATTTGAGTAGTTTGTAGATTTGTTCTGGAAATTGCTTTTTGAATGTTTGAAGAAGTTTTTCGTGGTTAACTTTATCAAATGCTTTTTCAATGTCCATAAAGATTGCCGTGCAATATTGTTTTGTTTCCAGCGCCTGTAAGATTTCATTGACGAGTCTGTGCATTTGTTCTATTGTGGAATGTTTATTCCTGAATCCAAATTGATGGTCCAGTATTAGCTTTTCCTTTTCTATTGTTGGTTTTAGGCGGTTATATATTATTTTTTCTAGTAATTTGGAGAACGCAGATAGTAATGATATTGGCCTGTAGGATGCAGTTAGATGTGGGATTTTGTTTGGTTTGGGTAACATTACGATCTGTGCTATTTTCCATAGTGCAGGAAAGTACTGTATTCTTAGAATTGCGTTAAATATTATCGTTGTTGGTCTTATTGACTTTGGGGGAAGGTTCTTGAAGATTTTTCCATTGATCAAGTCAAATCCTGGTGCTTTACTTGTCTTTGTTGTCTTGATTACGTTTGTGACTTCTTGCGCTGTTGTGCTGAGTATGGTGCAGCGTTTATCAGTTGTGTTGTTGGTATTTTCCACTTCTTCATTTGTTTGCCATCTGGAAATGCTGTTATTAATTTCGTACGGTGAAAATATATTTTGTAGGTGCTTCGAAAATTCTTCTGCCTGCTCTTCGTTGCTTCTGGCCCATGCGTTGCCCATTTTTCTGATTGCTGGGATTGATTTTATTGTTTTCTTAACTTTGTTAGTGACTTTCCATAGTGTGTAGTTGGTATTCTCATGCGCGGATAGTGATTCGATGAATTTTGAGAATTCGTTATTATGATGTTCCCGTATTTTATTCTTTAATTCCTTTGTAAGTTTATTTAGGTTTTTCTTGTTTTCTCGTATTCTCTGTTTTTGCCATTTTGCTTTCGTTTTTCTTTTTTCCCTGATTTTATCTAGGATGTCCTGTGAAATAATTTTTAATTGCCTGCTATTTGATTCATGGGTGGTGGATGCCCACACAGTTTCTTGTATTATTTCTGTCATAGTTGCTACTGCCTGCTCAATGTGTTCAGGTGTTTTCAATGGGATATTGCAGTTGATTTTGTTTTCGATTAGCTCTTTAAAAGTTTGCCAATTGGTGGTTTTATTGCAAAGCGACTCTGATTTGTTATAAAGTAGTGGTTTGCTTGTATATTCTAATATAATTGGTGTATGGTCGGAGTTAAGCTCAAGGCTGGTTGTTATTTTTAATTTGCTTACGTTTAGTCCTTTTGTTACTGCAAAATCCAACAGGTCGGGTGTTTTATCGAGGTCTGTCGGCCAGTACGTTGGTTTTTCTGTAGATAGTACGTTGAATTTACTGCTTCTAATGTATTTCTCTAATGTTCTACCTCTTAGCGTGTTAATTCTCGAACCCCATAATGTGTGCTTTGCATTAAAGTCTCCTGCTGCTATATATTTGTCGCCTAAGGATTGGAAGTCATCCCATTTTTTAAGTGTCATTTTGTGTCTCGGAGGTACATATACTGCTGATATCTGGAAGTAATTGTCATTGGTTTGTATTGTGACAGTGGTTGCTTGTAAGTGTTCTTGATTTGTTTGACTGTGTAGGTGATGCATGATGTCATTTTTTATTATTACTGCAGTTCCTCCATGTGCTTTACCTGAGGGGTGTTTGGTGTCGTAGATGATGTAGTACGGTATTTTCATGTAACTTTTTAGAGTGAAATGTGTTTCTGAGACAAGTAATATATCAATATTATTTTTATACAAAAATGTTTTAGTTTCGTGGGCTCGACGTTGCAAGCTACTGGAGTTCCAGGCTGCTATTTTCAACATGTCCATCTGTATTTTTTAATTAGCAAGTTTGTTGAGAAATGTTAGGTTGGTATGATTACTAGTTACTACAAGCTAAGTTGATACGACTTCTAACGACGCTCTTTTGTCTTAGAAGTCGACCACGTGTTAATTGACCAAGTGTATTCTGTGAGTTAAGAGGTGTTGTACGAGGCGGAGAAATATATGGAGTAAATCGAATCTGTGTGAATCGATTAATTATCAACCCCAAACCCACATCAATTAACAAGTTTGGGAGTAGTTGTAACATGACTGTTGTTTGTTGTACTTGTTGCCTTAGTACTGTGTTTAGCTCACTTGTGTTTACCATTTTTCCTAGTATCTCCGTACTTTTAATGGATTGTTTGAGCATTTGTTTGATTTCTGTATCGTCTTCGATTTTGTTGCTTTGATTTTGATTGATTGTAAGCGTTGCTTGTCTAATGTTTTGGGTTACTTACGCATAGCTTCGATTACCTTGGGGATCTATGTTTCTGTTTATAGCTTTTGGTTCATATTGTGCTTTCAATGTTGTTTCATTATCCGTTATACTTTGTTGTGGTTGGTAGTTATCGATTGATCTATTGCGAAGTGGAGGAAACAGTTTACATTGTAATTGTTTCCTGATTTCACATCCTTTATAGCTGGCTGGGTGGTTCCCGTTACAATGATAACATCTAACTTCTTTCATTTTTCTTGTATATGGGCAGTGTATTGTTAAGTGATTTTTTGCACATTTAATACATGCCGGGCTTCTGTTACAATAATTTTTTGTGTGATCGTATTGTTGGCACCGCATGCGTTGTGGTATATCTTTTTTGTAGCGTGATGGTTTCACTGTTACTATTGTGTTTAGAATTTTTTTGATTTCATAGATTTCCTTGTTATTGGTTCTGGGTTCAACTTCTATTAAGAATAATGGTAATGGTTGCTTCGTATCGTATCTTGTCATATTGTTTATTGCTCTTGTTTGATGGCCAATTTTTGCTAATTCGTCACTTAATTTTTTTGTGTTAATGTTTGGATGTAATCCTCTTATAATTATTTTGTAACTCCTTTCCGTTTTGAGCTGGAACGTGTGGTATATAGCATTTTTTTCCTTTAATTCTTTTATCACTTTCCTATAATTTTCTGGGGTGTTTGTTTGAATTTTTATTTGTTCTAATTTTGTTTGTTTTATTGTGTAATTTTCCTCCCCAACTATATTGTTTAGTCGATCAATAAGCGGGTCTATTATCTGGGCCTCAACAAATATTGGCGGTGGTTTTGTAATGTGTGTTGATTGAGTTGTGGTTTTTCTTGTTGGGTCATCGTCTATTTCTTCCGTTAGTGAGCTGAAGGAGTTCCTAATGATAATTCTTGCAGCCATCGCTGCTTTTCTGTATCTAGATTTCCTGCGGCACTTGTGCCTGGAACTATTTTACGTTTTTGGCTAGTCTTTGCTAGCTTCCAGTTTTCGTTCTGGTAACATCTTTCGTTATCGTGGTTGCACTCCTCCTGTCTCCACTGCTCTTTCATTTTTTCTGTAGCCATATCGTTTTGATTGTTGTTATTTTGCTGCTGTTGCTTTAAGCCTGGTAAATCTACCGAACCGTTTATATAATACTTTTCTCTTTTGGTTGCAATCTTGATTGTTGGTATCTGCTGCTGCATTGTTTGACTTCCCCTCACTAGCACTATTCGTAACACTTCTCTGAATCACTTCACTGGAGCGCACGATTGTTTACACGCGTCTGTTCGCCTCGGTTGCCCGAGCCCGAATGATTTGAAAAAGGTGCCATAAGATTTATAGAAATATAAATTTAGCATTTGGGTAAGGTTAAAGACATTCCCAATTTCACTTTAGCAATATTTTAATGCATAAATTATTCTAAAGGAATGTATGACTGAAGAAATTAGAACAATTAAAATACCAAACATCAAAATAGTCGTTGAAAAAATATATTGAGTGATATGGAAATTACTTTAATTAGATATACGATATTTGGATGGTACTACGTGCAATTAAAGTTCCACTGCGTAAAACAATATCTGATACGTATTTAAAACTTCAGAATTAACAAAGCTATACTTATTTCCAAAATTTTTGATGTAGGAAATAAATATAAAGGAATACAACATAGAAGATATCTTATAATCCTGATAAAAAAACGAATAAACAAAGTATATAATAATAAGTAGACAGTAAATTTTTATGCAAATTTATATTTTTAAGAATGCAATTTGAAGAAGTTAGAAGAAGTAGCATCTATAAATTTTTCTTAAACGAATAAAAATCTGCATTTAATAACAAGAAATGACATACCTGCGATTCGTTACAAATTTTTCAAATAATTGCCCCTCAGTAGGAAATTTGGAATCCAAGAACAACTTTACGCGTTCCCAAATATTTGCACGATTATGAATTCTCAACCAATACCGTGGAACCAAAAAACATCTTACGGATGAAGTAGCTACTATTCTTCGATTAACCATATTTTCTCCTAATTCATAGGTAACAATTTTATTATAGAAATAATTTTTGTTAAAAAAATTCTTAGACAAGTAAATTTAACAAAATATTACCTAAGCCGAAACACGCACCCCTGTTAAACGTACAAATTTGCATAAATATTGTACGTACGTCAGTCGGATAACGTTGTTGAGAGGTTGATGAAGGTTCTCTCATTAACATTTCTGCTACATCCGTAATTTTTTGCCATTCATTGATCTGTAGATTTATATGTTGTCAAAATCAATGTCCAACTTACAAATTTTCTATTTACAGTCAGTCGCGGTACTTACATATCAATAAAATTACTAAATTTCTAAAAAGAAATTAAAAAATTAAAACAAAATTTATAAAAATTTTGAGATAAAATTACGTTAGAAATGACAAAACCATAAATTTTTCCAATGCTAATATATTTTACTTCTAGTATTTTATATCTTTTCACTTTCTTTTTCTTAATAAAGAAGATGAAAGTAGTTAAAGTACGTTATATTTAAAGAACGTACGAATATAGATTTTTGTAACTGACTGTACTTACATTCAACTTCCTTGCCTGCATTCTTTGTCTTAAATAATATGAAGATGTAATAATATTTGCCGGTGTCGTACTTACGACGTCTAATAATGTAGTTGTAATGACGCTTGAACGTTCAAAATCCATTCTCCTATCAGTTGCTTTCGATGATAGTAAGAGCTGTGCATAATCTATGAAATCTCGACTTCCGTTGATAGCATCGTCTATGCCATTTGCCTTTAGAATTAGGTGAAAATACAATTATAGTATGAAATACATTCGGTATTATTGTATATATATTATTACATTATACAGAAGTCCGATTTTAATCTATAGATGCGAAGTACTGATAAATTATCTACTATAAGAAAAGAATGTTTTGACAGGAATTAAATCTTTAATAGTCTTCTTATAGTAGGCTGTAGAACTAAAATACAAGTAAATAAAATAAGAATAAAATAAAAAATACAAAATTTAGTCCTATTCCCCGTATATTACAAATTACATTTATCACTATTATTAGGTATCATAAGTATATAAAACATACTTTGGTAGTTTCATATTCGTATTCCAATTCGTTCATCTTTGTAGCCATTTCTAAGCTCTTTAATAATCTGGGTTCCTTCTTTGCATTATCCTTTTCAGGATCGTATAATTCGTATTCAGTTCCATAAACAGAATGTGTTTTACGAACAATCATGTGTTCTATCAGACGACATTCACCTTCTAATAGGAAATGGACATGATTCACCATTCCTTTACCATCACCTAACAAAACCTTAAATAATTATTTTGTCATTCCATTTACACTTATTCCGCTTCAATAGTATTAGTATAGTATTCAATAGTATTTGGCCTCGTTTTAATCAGAAAAATATCACTAGTACGATAATGAAATCTTTATTACGGAAGAACTGGTAATACAAAACTTCGTTGTGTTAGCATCGTCCCATCGCGAGCACTTATGAAGTATTTAGTTACTAATGTAATATAACAAATGTAAGAATACGTAATTTTCGTTTTTCTGTGATATTAATATTATGAGTATTATTTTATGCAATGTAATTTTATACCTCATCAGGTTGAAAATCCTTTAATTTACTGAGAATACAACATTCTCGTATTGTTTCTTCGTCCCAACATTTAAAATAATTGAAATGTATTAACGCATCCTGCAATATGTCCCACTCTTTTTTTAAAGAAGACCGCAAAACGTCATCGAATTCCAAGCGAGGAATGCGGATCAAATCTACTGCGGCTATAAGCAAAACAAGATTATGTTTCTTACATATAATATTTTTGTATATTTTGCATATTTTTACAATCTCAGTTACTCTGCTATAAAGCAATATATCTGCGTTACTTTTAGTAACACGAGAAAACGCTTAAAGAACGATTTGTTTGACTCAAGAGGACAGCTTATTATAATGCGAAACATTCTTTCTTCATGGTCACATTTTTCGAGATTTAAATATTTTCGTAACTTACTTTTTAATGAAACCTTATATATTTCCGTATATCAGTTGTTAAAAACTGGCGATAAATTTTCACTGATTACAGCAGTACACCCACTATATATCGCTTAAAGTTAGAGGTTTATCAAATTTAGCTCCTTAATCTTCGTACAAACTCTAACTTTATCTAACTTTAAGGGGAATAGACTGAAATACTACGCCACATACGCGCTATTGTTCGTGCAGGAAGGATAGCCTGCTACGAAAGGAGGAGAAATTGCTATTTTTGGGTGTCAACGTGACGCAGTTAGAAAACGCTGTGGCTACGGAAACAGACAGTAGAGGAGAGGGGCGCATAAAGGCATAGTGACTACCTCATTCTCGAGCAAATAGTTATCGACGAATTAGCAACTTTAGTCTCATCCATCAAAATCAAAGTTCATTGTCCGCTACCTAACTATCTGCAGTTGTACAAGACTTCCTCGTTGACCCGTACGGCATATTTTTGTCTCGATTATTGAAGGTTATCCTTTTCCGTCGCACAAAATGGTTGTTACATGTTCATCAATCCGAATCCAGCAAAATTGTTAGACTCGCGATTTCTCCTATTTTCACTGTGTTGGGCACACCGCCAGAGAATTTAGGTCTTTGACGTTTTTAAAAGTCGCGTTCGCTTCCCAGTTCACCTAACACTTATAGATACGTTTTTTATACCCTATATAACAATCTATATATTTTCTATATATAATATATATTATATAATACTAATCTTAAATTAAGTATTTTAGGATACAAATACTTTGACACTTTTGTATAGAAAATGAAAAAACGTATCGAATAATATATCAAAAGGTATAAGATTCAATTTTGAAAAGTTACGGAAACATCTAAATCTCGAAAAATATAATCATAAAAGAAATATTTCGTGTTATAATATTTGTCTCTTGGAAGCAAGCAATTCATTCCTTAAACATTTCTTCGTATCATCAAAAGCGACGAGATATTGCTTTGTAACAAAATTACTGAGATGTATAATGTGAATCTGTTTTATTTTGTTTATGCTTTATATTTTCACAGATTCAACTGAAGAAGCAGAACTTGAAGAGAAATCCATTTTACCTATTAAAAATTATAACTTTGGATATTTTATATATTTTTGTACATTATATGTGAGGTGGTAAGTCGTGATAGGTGCAGAAGGAACACTTGGGTATTGTTAGCAATATATATTTATTAACATATACCGTATATGTACACTTTACGTAGAACTCGCGATTACTATTAGCGGTTCGTGGGATTACAAGTTCGAATGATGATTGCTTAAGATGTCGAGAAACTCGGATCAATTATTTCTGCTAACTACCAACTAGCAACTCGGACTGACGTCCAACGACTGATTTTCCGTCACGATGATGCTGCAGAGGAAAACTATGATGGGGTGTGTCTAAGGATACGAGATCATAAGATTCGTCGAGGAAAGCCTTCGTTCAGAAAGTAAGGGAAATGGACGTTGCTGTTAATTGGTTAATTTCTATGTTGGTGGTTGAGGAAGGATGCTAACCGCCCTTGAGAGAAAGTTGCTAGCGGGAAGCATCGTGAGAAAAGCAGATTTCTCGTATCTTCCCGTAGTAGGTGATAGACTTAGGGACTGGTGAGACAAAAGCTATTTGTCCGTTCGAAAAACCTGTTGAGGTAAATGTTAGATTGGTGTGATCACTAGTTCCTACATGTACCTAGAGTTGGTACGGTTACTAACGACGCTCTTTCGTTTGCGCGTCCGCCACGTGTTAATTATCAGAGAGTATCCGGTGTGTTGTAATGGCTGTACATGGTGGTGAAATACAGAATATATATATACAAAATTAAATCTGTGTGGATCAATTAAATATCGAACCTCAAAACGTATTCAATAACAGGTTATGAACCCAGGACGGCGAACTGTGCTATTAAAGATATTTATTTGTCGAGTTCTGTTTCTGTGAATATCCGAGAAAAGGCCACACCATGGCCTATCAGGACAAGATGAGCGATGTGGACAAGGACATGAATCCAATTCTCAATAAGGATAACTGTATGAGTACTAGAAGACGATGACGGAAGCTTCTATGGTTTTCCTGGGTTGCTGGGATGCGGTGGATTCAGGATTGACTGCAGCAGAAAGGATGAGACCTGAGTACGTCAAACTGGATAGCAAGGCGCGTGCATTTTCCGGCACGTTCGCCCCGAGTATCTCACGGACATCAGCGGTCTGAAAACGGCGAAGGAGTGCTGGAAAGCACTGGAAGAGATCCATGGGAGATCCACATCGATGTACATTGCCTTGTGCCTGCGGGAACTGGGCACTATCGAGAAGACGCCCAGCATGGATATTTCTGTGCACTGTGGGAAAATCCAAGTTCTGTGTGACAAGTTGTCTAAAGTCGGTATTAAATTTGAAGATCACATTGTGGAATCTTTCATTTTGGCTGGACTTGTGACAGATCCAGATTATTCAACGTAGCCAATGCCCTAGCCGCGCTGAGTGCACCCGTTCCCGCCAGATCACGAAAGTTAAGCAGCGCCGGGCACGGATAGTACTTGGATGGGTGTCGCCTGGGAACTCTGTGTGGCGTTGGCGAAGCGCGCTGGGCCCGCCACACCCCCCGGTGGGGTTCGGGCTTAGGCGCTGGCGGCTCAGAGCCTCGGGGCCGCCAGCAGTCCGGTAGGGGAACCGGGCTGCCTAGCACGGCAGCTCCGGCGACGAGGCGCGGTGTGACAATGGCCACACACCGTTCCATCAGCGGTGGTATTAGGCGCGGGGCGTTGCGACGCTCACACCGGTTCCCGGGCCTCTCTCGATCGCAGCAGGGATGGTCATCGTGGAGATTTTAGTTGGTTGGAGTCCGACACTACCACGCCGCTTTCCCCAGAAGCGGCCTGACGTCCGTGCGGATTTCCTCCACGTAAATATAAAAAAAAAGATTATTCAACGTATGTCAGAATAACAAAGATTGATAAGGACCTGACCTCGAGAGCGGTGAAGGCCGACCTTCTAAGCGAAGAAAGAAGAATTGATGCGGTTGCGGAGTCGTCCGAGCAAGGTAGCGCGTTAGGGACTAGAAGACAATGGAAACCCAGGCCATACTAAAACAAAGATGGCGCGAAGCCGAAGAGCAGAGACACAAATGATCAAAAGATGAAAAGGGAATTGAGCCAATTGATATTGAGGTCCAAAGTAATGGTGAAAATAATGAGGGACAAGTTGATTTTTTCATGGATAATTTAATTAATGAAAATAATCAGAAGGTTCAGGAAGAGGCTGTAAGTGTACCGATTGTGCCTAGAAGGTCAGCAAGACTACATAAGCTAAAGAGTTGTAACAGTTGCGCTCATGTTGCAACGGTTTGTAAAACTCAAAGTTTGTATGTGTCAATTAATATGTACGAAGCCCTGAGGGGACCCGATGCTCAAAAGTGGACAGAGGCAATGTTGAAGGAGTTGGACAATCTCGTGAATAAAGATGTGTGGGATATAGTGCAAAGACCATTGAATAAAAATATCATTGACTGTAAGTGGGCCCTTGCCGGCAAAAGGGATTCTGATAGATATAAGGCTAGGCTTGTAGCTCAGAGGTTTTGGCAAAGACCTGGGATAGACTATTCGAAGACCTTCAGCCCAATTGAAACGTAGGATCCTGAAAATTTTACTTGCTCTGTGTACTGAGGATGAGTGAAGCTATGAACACATTGATGTAGAGTGTGCATACCTCAACAGTCCTTTGGATGAGGACATATACATGGAGCAAGCTGAATTTTTTTAAATACCAGGAAAGGACAGGACTCAATATGTATGTAAGCTTAAGAAGAGCCTGTATGGACTGAAGCAAGCTGGAAGAATGTGGTTCAAACATATTAATAGTATTCTGAAGGGTATGAATCTGAAACCATGTCTGAGTGATCCATGTGTGTATGTGAATGTATCCAAAGATGTAATTGTCGTGGTGTATATGGATGACATTCTTGAATTTGGAACAAAGACTGCGATCGGTATGCTCAATGCTAGTATTAAGGAAAAACTAAATGTTAGGATGCTGGGTACTGATACTCAATTCTCGTCCATCCATTTGAGTAAGCCAAACAGCACTACTGTTGTGTTTGACCAATCTGTGCAAATAAGCTAAATGCTGGATCTGTTTGATATTACTAATGAGACTGGAGTGTCAACACCACTAGGTAAGGAGTATGAAGCTGGTTTTGATGTTGAGTGTGATGAACCTTTTGACAATGAGTTGTATGAACAGAGTGTATGCCGCTACTGTAAGCCGTTCTGATGTCGCATGTGCAGTAGGTAAGCTAAGTCAGTCATTTTTATAGTTTTTAATGATTTTGATTAAATTCCTAGTTGCGTTATTTAGTTTGCGTTTGTCGTCAGGTGTTCTATGACTCTGTCATACTATTCTAAATGTACGTTTTCTGCAATTTATTCTAATATATGATGGGAGCATTCATGTTTATTGATACAACTCTTAGTAGGTGTGGAAGAGCGGATAGCGTTCATTATGCTGGTGTTTAAGTATTCCGTGGCTGTTTCAATATCTTCATTTGTTTTTTGGGAAATTAAGGCTGATGTTGAATGATTAAAGACATCTCTAAAGAGCTGCCAGTTGTTGAGTTGGTTATGAATAAAGCCATTAGGTGGATTTTCGATAATTGTTGTGCTAATTGTTGCAATAACGGGGGAATGACTTGAAGAGAGTTCCGCCGAGGAGTTGATTTGGACATATTTTGGCGAAATATTTTTAGTTATAAAGAAGTCAAGTAAATCAGGTATTTTGTTAGTGTCAGTGGACCAGTATGTGGGTTCATATGTGGTGAGGTAGTTGAGTCTGTTGGTGTTCATGCTATTCAAGAGATTTTTGCCTCTTACTGTGATAAGTCTGCTGCCCCATTGGGTATGTTTGGCGTTACAGGTTCCTCCAGCTATGAATCTATTGCCCAGAGCATCAAGGAAGTTATCAAAGTCTTCTTTAAGAATGGAGTGTCTAGGATACTGCTCAGTGTCAATATACTGCTGAGGTGGAAATTGTACCATGACAATCTTTTATCGCTACATTTGTAGTTTGGAGGTAATCTTTCTGGAACGATGGAAGCTCATAATGCTTAATGCTGGTTTTGATGATAATTCCGGTGCCGCCGTGGGCCTTTCCACTGATATGTTGGGTATAGTAGAAGTTATAACCATGTATTTTCTGATAGTTTTTGTCGGTGAAGTGGGTTTCAGATACGAGCATTACGTCGATTTGCTGTTGTTTTAGGAAGAGTTCTAGTTCGTATTTGTGTTGAGCTAGACCGTTGGCATTCCAAAGAGCTATGCGTATTGGTTTTATTTTGCGTCAGGGCCTATTAATTTATCCATGATGAGTGTTAATAATGATAATAAGTTATTAATTTGTTCTGATTGTTTCTCGATTAATTTTTCGAGTCTAGAGAAGTTATCCGTGTTTTGTGAACTGAGAACACTATTTTGAAAATGGTCCCTGTAGCTATTCGGATTGTTTTGATTTCCTTGTACTGCTTGGGCATAGGAGATTAAAGTAGTAGTGAATTTAGGAGGACTGGGTATTTGATTGGTTGTCTCTTTGGCTCTGAGTTCAGTATATTTATTTATATGTAAGGTTTTGTAGGCTGAGCAGCCTTTGTAGTTAGCAGGATGGTCACCTTGACAGTGGATGCACTTCGCTGGGGTTTCCGGTGATTTAGTGCACTCGCCAGTGGGGTGTGTACCTGTACATTTAACGCAGCGGAAGGCATGGTTGCAGTATTTCTGCGTGTGATCGTACCTTTGGCACCTTTTACATTGCACTATCTCTTTTTTAACAAGCGGTAGTTCAAATTTCATTATTGAGATCATTAGACAATTGATGTTGTAAATTTCCTTATTGTTAGGCTTTTGTTTTATGCCCATAAAAAATAAAGACAACGGGTCTTTCCAGATTCTATGCCTTATGTTACCGTCCGGTCAGCACCCGTTCTCAGCCGCCTGGGTGGCATTCGGTCACTCCAGCCGTTCTCCAAAATATATAATAAGTACGAGCAAAGCCTTCTCCCACTCCAACGAATAAAAGAATATAAATGCTCCCTTCAAAATCATCCAGTCAGTCTGAAAAATTCTTAACTAACCAAAGTATCAAAAGTGTATCATCGCGAACCGAAAATAATACTGTACAAATTGAGTAAAAATAAAAAGAACTCGATCTCCTGTTCGGAAATTAACAAGTTTCTTATTTTTATCTTAATTTTACGCTACAATTACTTCGTGGCCGTGTTTTAAGAGTTCGAATTTCAATTCATCTAAGTTTGCTGAGTGGTGGATGTTGCGTAGAACCACTCGGAAAGGTCTTTCTTGTTTGAGTTTGATATGTGTGGAAGTTGGCATTCATGGTCTTTAGTAGTTTTGTGAGCCTTCTATATGCGTCTGGGTTTGTCGGCAGGATTTTGACTTTGTTGTTGATTATCTTTAAGTTAGTCCTCTTTGCAGATATATTTCTGTATGGACTTAATCATTGTTTGTATGTTGATGACATCATCAACAAATATCATTCAAATATCAAATCAACAAATTGTTGGTGGGTCTGCAACTTCCATGGGATCGTTTAAGGATTCCAATATTACGTATCTGTTGTATGTGGTTACTTGGTTTGGTAACTGTTCGTTCTGGTTGGCGTTTGTGTTTATTTTAGCTGATTCTATTTTACGCTTTTTAGAGTGTTTGGTGTCACTAGTACGGGGGGATCTATTGCACTTTTGCCACGGAGGAGGTAGCGCCAAGCAATTGTGGATTTGCTCAGGAGAGCCTGGTCGTAATACCTGGGCCATCATCGAGCTAGTTAATTCAAGTTGAATAACTAGTCGAGAGGCTATGAGGCTATGATTCGGGTAGAGGTTAGGAGCGTAGGAATTTTTCTCTAAAAAGATAGGAAACACTTGGCTGTGTTCACTTTCGACGGATGGGCGTCATGTGTTGTTTTACGAACTTCACAGAGCACTAGACACACGTCTGCACGCTTCGGCACTCAACAGCGAACTGACAATCGACTTGTGAAGCAGAATTTGTAGCAATGCAGGAGATAACAAGGGGACTGTGTGGAGAGTCTGTTAAGGGAGTTAGGTCAATTGTCATATTGTCCCCGCCTATGCAAAATTTTCTATGACAATATTGGAGCTATTTCATGGTCCAAGGATGAGGTTGTAACGTCAATTCACATCAGAGACCAGGCCACACACCGCGAGCAAGATGGCACCCAGATGTGTGCACATCCTTGGCGCGTACCCTCAATAGTCAAAGTACCGGGGGTCTTGGAATTTTCATAGTTAAGGTCCTTCAGACCAAGCTAATACCTCTTGTCTTAGGTTTCCTTTTACGTTTATTGTTTATTACGGGTTAATACGGAAAGTTTATTTTTCCTCACGTCTGGTATGTTCCGTTAGCAACTTTCTCACGAGGACGGCCAACCCTTCCTGGTCCGTCTTATTATCCAATCGGAAACGGTGTCTACTGCCCTCACTTTCTTAACCAAAATTTTCATCAACAAATCGGATAGTTCCGTGTCCTTAGACACACCCACCCCTAACTTTCCTCAGACACAGTATCGTCAGTAAAACTCACTTATTCTGTATCCTTAGAATAGTCAACATACCTTTACCGGTCTCTACCCTTATAACAATCGCGTACGTAACGTATCATTGTAACTAAGTTTTACATAACGTGGTTGGAGTGAATTGTGATTTACATTAATTCAGTGCGTATTCCAGTTTGATTGCTGAATTTGTAATAAAGTTCAATTAAAAGAAAATTAATAGTTGCGTTACGACTCAACTATTTTTATTTTATCACCCAACCCTCAAGTTT
Source organism: Bombus bifarius (assembly GCF_011952205.1). Classification (NCBI taxonomy): domain Eukaryota; kingdom Metazoa; phylum Arthropoda; class Insecta; order Hymenoptera; family Apidae; genus Bombus; species Bombus bifarius. Next base: position 251,694 of record NW_022885326.1, read on the forward strand.
ACGTGACAAGGTAGTCGCTGAGAATTCTAAACATGTTCAAATCCGTTACTTCTATGTTAAGAATTGCGTGTCAGAGGGTATTTTAGATTATGTTTATGTACCAAATTCTGAGAATGTTGCAGATATTCTTACCAAAGGTTTAAACAGGATTAAGACTTTAAGATTAAGATTTTACCACAGCTATAGGGCTTGTAGAAACTATCAAAGGGGAGTGTTGAGATAAATGTTAGGTTGGTATGATCACTAGTTCCTACATGCAGAGTTGGTACGATTATTAACGACGCTCTTTTGTCAATTATCAGAAAGTATCTGGCGTGTTGTAATGGCTGTACATGATGATGAAATACAGAGTATACAAAACTAAATCTGTGTGAATCAATTAAATATCGAACCTCAACACCTATTTAATAACAAAAGCTTAGCTAAATAAATCCTAAGATTTATAGCGGGTCCTTAGGCTAGCTGAAAATATACTGTGAGGATGTATTATGGACATCTGGCAATCATTTTATCCGAAGAATAGGGTCTTTGTGTAGCGAGCCACGGGACAGAAACCGTTGGGAAGTTTATTGTCGAGTGTTGCTACATATGCATTCCATACATCCTTGCATCCTTAAATGTTGCACGAATTCATAATAATTCACAATCTAATAATAATATTAACTTGACTTGATATTAAAACTTAACGATACAAGATTATTTTCAATATTATATGGTAGATAAATTTATAATAAAATACAAGCAATAAATATGTAGTTCTGCTGTACATACATACTTTTTGTAAATACTGCTGCTGATCTTGGTATTTCATGCAACAATGCGACTTCACCGAATATATCGCCAGAACTCAGGATGCCCATATCAACCTCTTCCGATTCACCTAAGCACAAATAAAATTTATAACGTTTCCTTACGCTTTTATAACACAACTACTTCTGCTCAGAAAATTTAAGAAATCCTTGTGCAAGTCAAAATAAGGCGGCAATAAAGAATAGAGATATTGTATTTAAAACTTCGTTTGTTAGTTTATGTAGTTATTTGTAACTTTACAAAACAAAGTAAATTTGTAACATATTGCAGGGCGACTATAAATACGATATAGATTTCTTTTGCTTTACATAATTCGAAAAGTTTTGTTTTTGTCTGTAATTTATATTTACGGAGAATTTGAAGACTTATATAAAGGAAAATTTATTTTACGTACCAGTCCAGCGATCAACAACTATTTTCGATACACCGACTTCTCCGCTTATAATGAAGTAAAGATTTTCAGCTTCGCGACCTTGTCGCACAATTACGCGATCAGGTCGTAAATATTGATAAAAGCATACCCCCGCTAAAATTTCTCTCAAATGTTCGGGATATTTTTTGAACACGCGAAACTTTTTAAATAATTCATATATATATTTTCTGTCGTCCGATGATCGGTCTTCTGGCCTCGTTAATAAATAAGAACGATCCTTAAATATAAAGTGTAACTTTTATCTAAATTATTTCGATGAATTATGATTAACAACAATTTGTAGTTTTATTGTATTTCATATTATAAATAAACTACGGATGTTTATACAAATTCATATTTCCAAAGAATAGAACTGAGAAAGCAGAAGTTAAACAGAGATTTGTTTCCTGCACTATTTATAGATTGTTAGAGAATGAATAAGAGATAAGTGTACTTAAAATTTTCTTAAATCCTTTGTAAAACGAGTAGTCGAAAAAGTGGACAAGCGTTATATATTACATACAAATGTTATCAGTTTACAACTGTACATTTGAACAAAGTGCTCGTATTTTTATAACACAAACTATAGACTAAAATAACGGTAAAAACATTATTAAATATTTATTACTAGATATTATTACGTATATAATATTCGGTATATTATTTACATGGAATATATTGCTAAAATATTTTGCATATCTGTGTTATGACTTAATTCACAAAAATTACTTTACCTCCCATTTTAATAGTAAAAATACGCATAAACAATATGTTTTCAGAAACCCTCGAAATTCTAAGAAAAAGAAAAATAAATGGTAAAACAATCTCTTTTCCTTGTTATATAGTTTAGGAATCAATAATTTGGTACTTGAAGCTTACTATTTTATATGCATAAACATCCGCAGTCTAGTTACATATATACATATAAATGAAAAGAAATGTTGAACCTCTAGAGTAAGAGCTTTCTTTTCGTGTTTTTTTTCTTGTGCCTTCCGAATATTAATTGTAATATCGTCACTGACTTCTTCAACTACAGACTTCTCGGTTAACCATTCGATATATTCCAAGACCAATCTCACTGCAGCTCGGAAAAGATAGATCCCCTTTAACCTATTGACCTAAACAGTTATTATCATTACTATTATCGTATTATTTTAATATTATGTTTTAACATTATTATTAATATTATTTTCAGTGATCATATCGTTGGTTTAACGGAAAAATAACATCTCGAAAATTGTTAATTTTGAGATATCTGTGAAAATTGATTCCACATTATTTTGTACCTGACTGTAAAATGTAAACATATTGTAACTATGCACTGTATTTACTAGGACAGAATTGAGATAATTATTCAATAAAATTATACTTTTTAAGACACTGTTTTAATTCACAAAATCTGTTTACATCATTTTTGCTAATAAAAAATAGCTGCAAAGAATATTTTGTCACAAATCCGAAAAATTTGGAAAACAATAAAAATAAATAGTAAAACAACATTTCTTTTGGTTATACAAAAATTAAGTTACCTGCAACGTTATTATTTACAATTCATTCAGAAATTTTCTAACGATGTAAATTTATTAATATAAATTTAATTAAGTTTGCTTTTTTCTAAATTAGATATTAAATTGATATCTAAATTTAAATTATTTAATTATTCATTATACAAATAGATAATAACTTTCTAGCTCAGCTCAATTTCCTGAGAATTTTACTTTCCTAGATATATTCTTTTTTTGATAATATGACAATGTATAATATTATACCTACATATGTACAATAGTTTAATTATTACATATTTTTATTCTCTATGGTGTTTTATAGTACTTTATAATCGTATTTTTTATACTTACAACTAATTCTTTTTCTTATCATTTACAACTACAAATATAGTTATACTACAAATATAGAATGATGTTCATATAGTAAAATTATTATTTAAGAACTTTTTTATAAATATATATAGCTATATCTGAATATATACTTATATGATCATGTATTAGATTGTCCCAAAAATTTCTTTCATTTTATAAGGAAATATTATTATTATTTCCATCTATTATTTCCTTTCGGGACAACCTAATATACACTAATTTGAAACAATAAAACATTTGGTATTTTTGTATGGAGCTTGTAGCATGTAGTGTGTTTTTAGTTGTCTACACTTTTTTTATTTTCGCTGTATATACTTTGTCTTTTATATAAAGTTATTAAAGTATTTTGTAATTAATTCAAAAATATTTTATCAAACTAGAAACAATCTTTCTTCCAAATTTTAAATATGGTAGTTATTCGTTTAAGGATTATTATCAGCATTTCTTTTCATCTTCTCCTACAATTAATAATTACAGGATATGAGGAAATTAAGTGGCATGACCATGACCTCGTGATTCTATATCTCTGAATTGCTAGAGATTTGTTTAAAAAAATTGCCGTACTATTGACCTAGATTTTGAAATTCAAAGTTAAACTTTTTTTGCTCCAATTGTATTCTACTCAAACGAAAAACAATTGGTTCAAGAAACATTATAATAAATTGTTTTTTAAACAAAATATCAGAAACAATGAATCTATCTTTGACCGGTTTTTGGAAGGAATATCTCGATACTTCCCTATATGAAATAACGAGATGAATCGGCCAACGCATAAAGAAATGCGATTCTATTTTAAAAAAAAACATAGTCGACCAACTGCGAACATACCAATAACATTAAGTCGTGCTCTCTTCGACGCCATTCAACTTCTCTTTGAAAGGTCCTTTTTTGTACAATAAGTAATTTCATGAAATCATGAAGTTAGTTGCTTCATTCTATTTAAGGTAGACTATCTCACGTGCTAAGAAATATTATAATTTCCTGTTTTCTCATTAATATCATGTTATTTATTTTGTGCCTGACTGTAAAATGTAAACATATCGTAAATCATGTCAATGGAAAAGCCAATGGAACTTTACAAAACATCATTTTTCGAAAAAATAGTTGAGTTGCAATCCATGGTTCGTTTGACAAATTTGGTCCTCGTGATGCAAGTAAACGAAGCAAGTAAAAAAATTTTGATCTTGAATTTCATCTTTTTTTAACAAATCTCCACCAGTCCAGAGATGTAGAATCACTCCGTGGCAGTCATGTCACTTGCCTTCTTCATCTCTATGTATGAAGTATATGTATACATAGTTGAATCTGGGGCTGCCAAACCGATCCGAAGTTAAACCACTAACGAAGTACAGGGTATAGGTTAAACTGCTATGCTTATACCTAAATCACGTCCCGGAATCCGGTAACTTTTGGTTTCGCCTCTCGTCAAAGTTTTTTCGACCCGTCCCAATCACAGATACTCAGGTATCTGCATACCACTATTTGAACGGTATGTAGAGTAATACAGTATATATGTACCTGTATATCATGTCAGTGATATTGTATTTTTTTAGTTGCTAAAAAATATTGATATTCACAGGATATTTTAAGTACAAACATTTTAAAAATATATGAATTATTTATTGAATTCAACTGAATTTATTTCTCAATATAGAATATATTTCTATAAAATCAACAAATATAATAATAATATTAACGAAAACTTCCAATTTTATTTAAATATGTATCTTTCACCGAAAATTAGAAGAAACTAATTCATTAATACAATTGCACAGAATGTACTTACTCTTTTTGGAATTAATGATCTTCTTGCTAGTATTTCAATAAATGATTCACGAAGTGAAACTCTTCTACTGTATAAACGCATCTTTCGTTTTCTTGATTAACCAATTGTAATATTAATTTAATATAAATTAAAGTCACTTTATAATTTTATAAACATAATTTAATTTTGTTCAATACTGAATGGGTATGCGATGTGACTTGACGTTTTTTCACAACATGTGTGTTGTTTTATCGATAAAATTATACAGAGTGTCTTGTAAACGTGCGACTACTGTATAGTTTCCTATACTAACATATAGTATATACATATAGCACGTAATATAGCAAAGTTATATTCCATGTATAAAAAATATTATATATCATAATGCTATGTAATTATCGCAAGATGTGACAAGTTATACATATGTACGACGTGTGTTTGTAATTTCCTTTGATTTTTCAAAGTCTACTGATACTTGATCTGTAACATACCTATGTATAACTTACTACGTAGTTTTTCTGTATAGATATTAACATTTTGATTTTCGTTACTATTATTATCTGTAGCAAGAGATGTTTCAAATAAAAGTCGAATCGCTTCAAGGGAGATATATTGCGATACTGTCAGTTTTTCTGTAAGTGGGCACAAAAAAGTTATGCAACCATCAACTTTTTAAGTAGAATCATATATTTTTTAATACATTAATCGATGCAGTTCGTGATTCTTTATTATAAAAAATTATTAACCTATTTATGTCAAAAAATTATTAGTTTAGTGGATACTTTAACTCTTATTTTGTAAAATTCATCGTACGAAAGACAACAAAAGATGTAACTCTTTCTACTTTTGTATTCCTCTTCCATAGCGGACATTGGTTTGGTAAATATTCATTAAAGAATGCTGGAGTATAATTAAGATCGACCTTGAAATTCAAGTATATATCGTGTTCTTCTAATCATCACGAGGATAAAAACTGATCAAAAGAACAATGAGTTGTAATGTAACTCATGTTCTCTTTAAAAATGTAAAGTCTTATTAGCTTTTACACTGACATTTACTTGGGAAGCTTAGTACTTAATATGTTAAACGATGCAACTCGTTATCCCATACAGAAAAGTGCATAGAATCATGGTGAAATGGTATAAAGTATGCTTTACGGCCTTGCCGTATGCTTTTGCGTATTTTACAAAATAGCTTTGTAAATATTATTGAAATTCCCAATGAAAAATTAAGTATTTCGGAAATTACAATCCCATTGGAAGTCATTCTTTCCCTTATCCGGAGGTCTACCTATATAAGAATTCGAGAACTAAATAAAAAAACGAAAATTTGTTTTACTCAACAAAAATTATTAGCAGAATTGTTAAATTAAGCCTTTTATGTTTTTAATAAATATTTCACAAACTACATTGCATTATTTAATTAAAAACAGCACCTTATCTATAATTTATATTAATTGATATTTGTTGTATATTGGGTATATTATCGTCGTTAAAAAATTATTTTGTTGCAATTTAGCGTATACAGGAGCCTATGTATCTAAGCGGAAAGTTAGGGATCTGCCCTGTTTGGTTACACATAAGCATAGACAAGAACCTATTGAATACCAAGCTACAAGAACCTATTTAATTCTACAGTTCTACGGAACATTCATATCTACTTTTCTATCCGAGATGGACAAGTATGAGAATGACAAAATCACACAATAATGAAACTAATTGTAAGTTGTCTAAGAAAGAGAAATTAATTGTTTTTAACGAAAGTTGTCTATTGGATTTCCTGACTTAACAATTTGACCTTAGGAGTTTCTTTCTTGTTTAAAGCAAAGATAATGTGCGAGCACTTATTTTGAGTTTAGATTGATTTTGTTTTCTTTCGCCCAGCTTTTTATATGTTATTTAGATAATCTTGTGGATTTTTTATTGTAATTTCGATATTTTTATGCGTGACTAGTATGAACGTGTCGCCTGCAAAACTGTATATACCTGTCTTCGGTGTTAATGGCATGCCTACTGTGAATAGAGGATAAAGAACAGGTCCAAGGACGCTTCCCTGTGATACCCCAGCGTGGATTTCTTTGAGCGTGGAGGTTACATTGCCAATTTTAACGTAAAAATATCTGTTTGTAATGTATAATAAGATCTATTCGGTAAAAAGTCATTTGGTAAAATTGTTTGTAATTATTTTTACTAGACCTTCATGCCTTTATCGAAGGCTTTTTCTACATCAAGGAATAATGCAGTGCAATATTTGCCTTCTTCCATTTATTTGATTATGTTGTTTACCATTCTGTATATTTGCTCTATGGTATTGTGGTTCTTTCTATAACCGACTTGATGATCTGGGATTAGGTGCTTAGTTGATATTTAATCTGTTGTGTATTACTTTTCTACTACTTTGGAGATAATTGGAAGTAAAGATATCGACCTATATGAGAATGGTAATTTAGGATTTTAGTCTGATCTTTTGTAACAATATTATTTCCGCACATTTCCAGATCTGTGGAAAGTATTCAATCTTTTCTTTTTTTTATCGTGGGGAAATCCTCACGGACACCCCGCCACCCTCTGGAAGACGACGGGGTAGTGTCGGACTCAAACCGACTAAAACCCCACGGTGGCTATCCTGACGTTTAGGAGTGTCCCGGGACCTCTTTCGAATTACTGCCGGGGCACTCCTTCGTCTACTTCCCGGGTATTTTGGGGAGCTCTTTCTATCGATTTGGCCGCCAGGAGGGACTACGCCTCCTAATGCCACGGGCAACGGGGCCGTCGTGCAAGTCCAAGGAGGTCTTGAAACTCCTTTGGCGTGACAACCCCTATGGCGTCCTAAGGCGGCGGCGGTGTAGCAGCTCTTCGGCGACTACCGACCGAAGCTCCGCGGTGCGGGACTCTGGACGGATGACACCGTCGCACCCTGACTCTCTCCGCCAACTCCTTCGCAAGCACGACATGCTCGCAGAAGCAGCGGAAGGCGAGGTATTCCCGCTGCCCCCTCAGCATAGCGCGCACGATCGCCGAGGGGGCCAAACTCTCACAGATGGCGAGCTGCAGTACACGGCGCTGATCTGCCCACGCTGGACAGAATTCTAACGTATGTTGCGCCGTGTCCTGCACTTCCTGACACTGGTGACAAGTGTCAGTCACCTATCGCCGAATCCTTAGCAGGTACTCCCCGAACGCTCCATGTCCGGTGAGCACCTGCGTCATCCTGAAGGTCAGCGGGAGCCCGTCGCGGTTCTTCCAAACCTCCCAATTAGGGAGAACAGCTCTCACACTACGGTGCGCCCGCACCGCATCCTCGGCGAAAAGATCGGAGCGCCACCGCTCCCAGGTGTCCATCCTCGCCTCTTCGCGGACATCCAAGGCCACCTGCCCGGCAATAGGGGGAATAAGCCCGCTCGAGCCCAAGCCTCTTAGGTGTTGATATTCCCGGCGGAGTGCCAAGGCCTGAAGCTCGAACGGAGGGGAAGCCGCCAGAACAGACATCGACACATAGGATATGGTTCGATATCCTCTAACGATCCTGATGGCGGTCGTCGTGTGCAGCCTCCTCAACAGGAGTAAACTGCGACGGTTCGCCATCAGATCTTCCGCCCGCACCGGGACCCCGTAAAGAACACGGGATCGAATCATCTCCTCGTACAGCCGACGAACTTTGACTCCGGCCCCGCCGATATTCGGCAGTAGGCCGCATAAGACGTTGGCTGCGGCCGTTACTTTAGCAACCAGGAGCTCGAAGTGCGACCCGAACGTCCACAGACTGTCGATCGTAAGACCCACTCGTCCACTCTCCAATCCGAGAACCGTCGGAATGCACTAGGGGTGGCCCACGTAAGATCAATTACAGAGCATCCCCTCCACACTACACAGTTGCTCGCCGAGCCCCTGTTTACGAGCAGCAGCCCGAAGCCAGCAGCCCAATCTAACAGCGCTCGGCTGCGGGCGTCCGTCCTGGAGTTTCCCCACTGCATGGCATGGGCATTAAAATCCCCCAGAACGAGGACTTGCCGGGGAAGATATCGAGACACGCAGTCGCGGACCCCGTCCAAAAAGCTGTCAAAAGCAGCCCGGCCGCTGTTGGGGGAAACGTAAACGCCTACCACTACCATGCCAGTCCACTCCATCGCGATGAATCCATTGTCACGATCAAGAAGGGTACCGGAGACGGACGTACCTGGCGTTGACGTCCAAATCATGGCGACCAAGCGGTCCAGGTCCGAGACCCAGATAGGGGAATCGATCACTAGATATGGCTCGGCCACTACCGCCAAGACGACTCTGCTCTCCTGGGTGGTTTGGAAGAGCAGGTCTTGCGCCCGCCTCGATCGATCCAAATTTGTCTGGAGGACGCGGTAGAACTTATTGTACTAAATCCATAGCCTCCTCCCGGCCATCTACCGCTTTGGCAGTGCTTCTTCCGACTAGCGACTGGCTAGCCGCGTCGTCGCCCTACCTGCAAAGTATTCAATCTGATGATAGCATTAGTTAAGATTGTTAGGAATCTCACTTCCTTTCCTGGTAGTTCTTTCAGCATTTTTGATGTTATTAGGTTGTATCAAAGTTTTTATTGTTTTTTAAGCGTCTGATACAGGAGTGATTTCTTTCTTTTTTTTTTTTTTTGTTTCTTAGCTTCGTGGCTTAATAGATTATTGTTTTCTATATTTAAGAGAATGTGCAGCTCATTTGTAAATATAATTTGTAAGTAGACTACCATCGTTTCCGCCTAACCTCGTATAGACTTTGTCCAACTTCCATCTTGTTTCTGTATCGGTGACATGGGAGTAATTGATCTTTTCAATATCTTTGTACATTCCCAAAGTGAATAAGTACTTTGTTCCTTCGATATCGTGAAGATTTTTTATGAAATTTACAAAGTTGCTGTTGTTTGATTTTTGGATTTCAGTTCTAATTTTGTTATTGAGTTTATTGAGTTGATATTGTACAATTACCACTGTGTCTTTTGCTATTGTTTTCTCAGTTTTTCTCTTTTTTAATCAAATCGATGATGTGCTTTTGATACCGTGTTGTTAGTGTTCTCTTCTTATACTTTGTGGTGAGGTTGCTGTTGCGTGCCGAAGCGCGCAGACGTGTGTTTAGTACCCTGTGCAGTTCACAATACAACACGTCGAAAGTGAATCGAAACAGACATAAACCAAGTGTTTCTAAAATACAACGCTCCTAATCTCTGACCCGAATCACAAATTGAATTAACTAGCTCGAAGATGGCCTAAGTATCTCGATCAGGCTCTCTTGAGCAAAACCATAACTACGCCGCTTTACCTCTTCCGTGGTAAAAGGACAATATATCGCTCCTTTCAAACGACAAAATAAAAAAGCGTAAGCTAGAAACAATTAAAATAAACGCAAACACTAGCCAGAACGAATCGTCAACAAGCTGTGTAACCACTTACGATAGATTCGCAATATTAGAATCCACAAACGACTCCATGGATGTAGCTGCAACACTAACTAACCGACATACACAAAAAATCCCCCTCCCCCACTTATCTTTATTGATGATGTCATCGACATTCAAACAATGATAAAGTTCATTGAGAAAGATATCAACAAAGAGGATTACAAACTAAAAATAATTAATTAAAGTTAAAAATTCTGCCGACTAACCCAGACTCCTATAGAAAACTAACAAAGTTACTAAAAACCTTGAACGCAAACTTCCACACATATCAAACTCAAACAAGAAAGACCTTTTCGTGTGGTACTACGCAACATCCACCACTCAGCTAACTTAGACGAAGTGAAGTTCGAACTCCTAAAACATGGCCATGAAGTAACAAACATTAACAACATAAGGCATAGAATCTCGAAAAATCCGCTATCCTTATTCTTCATTGACTTAAAACAAAAGCCAAACAATAAACAAATTTACAACATCAACCGACTAATGAACTCAGCAGTAAAATTCGAACCTTCTTTTATAAAAAAAGAGATAGTGAAATGTAAAAGGTGCCAAAGGTACGGTCACACGTAGAAATATTGCAACCATAATTTCCGCTGCGTTAAATGTGCAGATATTCACCCCACTAATCAGTGTACTAAATCTCCAAAAACCCCTGCGAAGTGCATCCTCTCTCACAGAGAGCATCCTGCGAACTATAAGGGTTGCTCAGCCTACAAGACCTTGTACAAATATAAATATCCTAAACTCAGAGTCAAGGAAATAACTAACCAAGTCCTCAAAAATTCTCAACTCCTTCAATCTCCTATGCCCAAGCAGTACAGGGAAATCAAAATAATCCGAATAGCTACAGGGACCATTCTCAAAATAGTGTTCCCAGTTCACAAAACACGGATTACTTCTCTAGACTCGAAAAATTAATCGAGAAACAATCAGAACAAATTAATAACTTACTATTATTATTAGCACTCATCATGGATAAATTAATAGGCCCCGACGCAAAATAAAACCAATATGCATAGCTCTTTAGAATGCCAACAGTCTAGCTCAACACAAATACGAACTAAAACTCTTCTTAAAACAACAGCAAATCAACGTGATGCTCATATCTGAAACTCACTTCACCGACAAAAATTACCTGAAAATAAACGGTTATAACTTCTATCATACCCAACATCCCAGTGGAAAGGCCCACGGCGGCACCGGAATTATCATCAAAACCAGCATTAAGCATTATGAGCTTCCATCGTTCCAGAAAGATTACCTCCAAACTACAAATGTAGCGATAAAAGATTGTCATGGTACAATTTCCACCTCAGCAGTATATTGTCCTAGACACTCCATTCCTAAAGAAGACTTTGATAACTTCCTTGATGCTCTGGGCAATAGATTCATAGCTGGAGGAGCCTGTAACGCCAAACATACCCAATGGGGCAGCAGACTTATCACAGTAAGAGGCAAAAATCTCTTGAATAGCATAAACACCAACAGACTCAACTACCTCACCACATATGAACCCATATACTGGTCCACCGACACTAACCTGATTTACTTGTCTTCTTTATAACTAAAAATATTTCGCCAAAATATGTCCAAATCAACTCCTCGGCGGAACTCTCTTCAAGTCATTCCCCCGTTATTGCAACAATTAGCACAACAATTATCGAAAATCCACCTAATGGCTTTATTCATAACCAACTCAACAACTGGCAGCTCTTTAGAGATGTCTTTAATCATTCAACATCAGCCTTTATTTCCCAAAAAACAAATGAAGATATTGAAACAGTCACGGAATACTTAAACACCAGCATAATGAACGCTATCCGCTCTTCCATACCTACTAAGAGTTCTATCAATAAACATGAATACTCCCATCACATATTAGAAAAAATCGCAGAAAAACGTAGACTTAGAATAGTATGGCAGAGTCATAGAACACCTGACGACAAACGCAAGCTAAATAACGCAACCAAAATCATTAAAAACTATAAAAATGACTGTTTCCAAAAATATCTCGCCAATCTGTCTCCCACAGCTGACTCCAACTACTCACTATGGAAGGCTTCCAGGAAACTCACGCCTCCCCCGCAAATAATCTCACCAATTCGCTGTCCGCAAGGTGGATGAGCGCGTAGCCCTATAGATAAAGCCAACCTGTTTGCTAAATACTTGTCTAAAGTATTTAAACCCCATTCCTCCAAAGCTGCAGCGGACATTACTGAATACCTGCACTCTCCCTTCCAAATGTCTCCACCTATTGAACCTTCTCTAGAAGTTACAGAATTAATCCGTCGCCTAAATCCCAGGGAAGCATCGGTGCATATCCGACCGATTGAAAATTAAAGAATTAATAAGTTTTACTAAGAAAAAATAAAAATCGTGGATTACAAATTAGTCATGACGTCAAATCTGATCTGCAGTTAATTTTTTCGTCCATTTTTATTGTTTTTGTAAACGAATACATTACGTATGGCAAAACAGAAACATCACGTTAGAAATATTATTCGCAGTTTATCAACTACTAAAATTGCTATTAAAATGAAATTTAAATTTTATTATAACAAAAACATTATCGAAAGGAAAATAAATTTAATATTAAATCTACAAGATTATTATGCATAGAGAATATATCAAAATCATTGCATCCATTAACATTCCACTAATCCATTATCCACTGAAGGAACTTCGTTTAATTATTCCGCGATTTTGTTATTCTTATAGTTGTGTTTATCTCAGATAAAAAGGTATGAACTTTTCGACCGAACTATACAATAAAATAGACTCTTGTAGCATAGAGTCACAACGAGTAATATCTCGTTTATGATGGAGCTACATAGGTTTTAGCGCGAAACAACTTCAGTACTTGCCCATTGGAAGCAGCACTAATCCAGGAACAACCAGAACCGTAAATGTGAGTATTCCTCTTGTCACTTCCTCTCTGACAGAACTATGTAAGAAATTCAAAACATAAATTGAGCATTATCGATAATACAGTTTGTACACCGAAAAACGTTATTCGATATGAACTCTATATCATATATTATTTATGATGTTACCACTGACTTGCACTGCTTGTACATGTGAAACGTCAAGGCACATTTCAATGAGTTTATGAACCCAATGAATATATACATATTATGCTGTGAATTCATCTAGCGTGACTTTTGGTTTCCATAAAGGCTTGAATTTCATATAACTAAGTAATAATGGTAAGAAATAATACAAACATTAATTATTTTATACACATTAGATACAATTTATAATATTTTAAATATATATTTTCGAAAAACATTTGTTTCATAATGAGGTAATATTGTAAGGTAATGTTGTTATGAAAGATATTTGTAAATATCTTTTACAACTTTACCTCATTATGAAACGAGTTTGAACTAATGAAGAAAGTACAAATTTTCATTGCTTGATTCAATATAATAATATTAAAATAATATGTTTCAGAGTTTTGGTTTGCCACCACTTGTTCCAAAACCTACTGTAAACGATCAGTTCAACGTTCATGATGACAATTATGGTATACCTAATCCAATGGTTTCAGGGTACGACTAAATTATTACACAATTTTATTAACAGTTGAATTTCTAACATTTAATATCAATCATATTATTATTTCTTGTTAGATTAACAGCATCTAGGCAGCACATAGGTTATGCACATCCATTGGAAGCATCTGAGAGAAGTGTAAAAAAAAAATAATTTTATTTATTGGAGTAACAATTGAAAATCATAGAGAAAGAACAGAACTGTTAATTTTTTTATTTCATTGTCACTTTATGACTAGAAAGGGATATTTTAAAATAAATTAATAAAATACATTGTTAAAAATGGGAAGAGTTTGTTAGATCCAAAGATATAGTCAATGATGTTTCTTAGAAGCTAAAAATATAACTATTAATACTTAGCCAACCGCACGCGCCACAGTGAACCATACGTTTCTCAATGTAATAGACAAGCCAACCTATACACTGTCCACTGCATATTTTTCCAAGTATTGAGGATTAATGTTCACTACTTAAAAAACAAAGAAGTCTAAAAATTATTTAAGTGGTCAATTATATTCTGCGGTAATGATTTTGTTTAACGATTTTACATATTGTTTATACAAAACATCAAATTAAAAATACATATTAAAAGTATAAAAAAATATAAGTAAAATTAAAAACAAAAATGACTAAAGATAAATAACATAACTCAAACGTGAAATTAAAAATTCATAATGTATTTTAATATTTTTTTACAGCGTGGTATCGTTCAATTATAACTTTATTTAGTCATAACTGATAGTATACCTTTCTAATTAATTTTAACACCATTAAATTGGTGTATTTTATTATGTACTGTACTTTATATAAGCGGAAAAAGTGGCGCAATTAATTGAGAATAGTTCCAGGTAAACAATAGCTGATAATAACAAAAAAAAGGATGGAGAAACACGTTACTAAATTCAAAAAAGATCTCCTGTTCGATCATGCAGCGATGTATTTCACAGAGGGGAGAACTCCCTATCTTGTTGGCTAAGTGTTAAAACAAATAATATTTTTATATTGTGGTAAACAATATTTTTAAAATTATAGAAAGTGGGAAAGAAATATATTTTTCTAAATATATATATAATTTCAAAATTAAATAAAAGAATAATTTTTATATAAATATAAGAATAATTGACAAGATACTCCATTTTAAACTGTTTCTCTGTAAAGAATGAGAATTGTGACTTATTGTCTTCTCTTGTGATTTTCAATTATTTGTACAAAAATTTGTAATATATATTATATATGTGTATATTTTTTAGTATGAGAAAAATCGTACTCGCATGAACATGGTGTTATTAAGAAACACACAAGGATTACATGCTCCAATGCGTCTAGCAATGGAATTAAAAGCTACTGAAAAAATTGGAAGACTTCCATTTCTTCCATCATCACACATGATGAAAGATGTGTTACTTGGAAAGGATGAAGAAATAGGGTAAATTAATTAATATATATCATCTATCTAAATTAAATAATTTATTAGGTAGAGAAATTAATTTGATACCTTTATATTGAACCAACTACAGATCTGTTTGAAACCCAACATTTTCCTCTATTTTTGGATTTTAAACTATCAATTTTAACCATGAATTGACAAAACAAGTAACATAATAGTAATACTCAAATGTAATAAGAACTCGTGCAACTTAATTAAATAAACTAAAATTGGTCCAAAAGTAACAAAGATAAATAAATGCTAAATCATAAATATCTGATAGCCTTATACAAAAGAGTCATTGAATTAATTTCTATATCTAATATAATTAGATTGTATAAATTTATGCATTTATGTGAAATTTAAAGCTATAAAAATAAACAGAATGCATATAAGGTAGAATAAAAAGAGTAGAACACTCATTGGAATTTTTAGTAAGTAAAACAATTTTGTATTTAGGTTCCCCTTCATTATATTCATAAAAATATGTATTTGCATAAATATTCCCAATCTATTTATAATTATACATGTATCCTCAGGACATTAGTTTATAATTTATGAAACGTTGATTAATATAAATATTAAGATTTTAATAACTTTTTATACATTTAGGTTTGAAGACATATTAAACATACCTGAATTTAAAGAACAAATGGGGCAACCACATGCTGTTGTTGAAAAAAGTCTTGGAATATTATAAACACGGATATTTCTATTTCTAATGAGTTTGGCTTTGTATTATTGAATATCTTAAGTAACAATAAATGTTTGGTTCTTATAATTAGGTAATTTATTTTAAATAGCTAGATTTATTTAAGTGAAAAATTAAATTTCATTACATATATATCTAACCATATGAGATGATTTATCCTGCTATTACATATTTTCTTAACTTCTTGAATTCCAACACGTAATTCGTTATCTTTCGTATCTTGCAAACGCGTTTGAATTGATGTAAGAATTGTTTACACTTTATTTTCTTGCATATGTATTGCAAAAGGAATATGAAACTTTTTCTTGTATCTGAAATAGTAAATACACATATAACGCTACATTTCATAATCCTTTATTCGCAATAAAATTATATGATTAAACTATAATTTTTTTTAATTTACTCACAAATTATTGTATCTAATAATTGTTTTTCTTGCTTTCACATAGATTCGAGTTCAGGATTTTGTTTATGATTGTTCAGAATGTGATTCTGCAGTAAAAAATTATTAAAGCTGTATTAAAGCTGGATGTCTAAGCAATACATTTTCCTTTTTTAAAAATAAATAACATAAATACTTGCGTATGCAATATATTAATCATCAAATAATATTTATTTTATTACATACACAAAAGTTCATATCATAAAATTATGAAATTAAAATTACATAATAATAATTATTATTATACATTGTCTTTACCAGAAGTATCCAAATTATCTAAATATCCATAAAAATATCTTTTAGTATTTTTAACTGATGCAAATGATCTTATATGTGCTACATATTGTGCAATATCTGGGTAATGTTCAACAACATTTCTAAAAAGCCATTCAAATTGTTTAGAAGTCAAAGCATTTACTTCTGATATATTTAAAATCCCATCTTTTTTTCTTTTTTTTTTAATGTGAACGAAATCCACACAAACACCAGCCTCTCCGCCCCCCCCCCCGCACAATACCTCCCTAATGGAGCGGTGTGCGGCCATGTCACACCGCGCCTTATCGCCGGAGCCGTCGTGCCAGGCAGTCCGGTTCCCCTGTCGGACTGCTTGGCGGCCCTGAGTCACTTAAAATCCCACATATCTAATACACAAACTGTATAATTTAAAAGTTTACATGCATTAAAACTTAACTGAAGTTTCACCATTCATAATAAATAATATATGTACAACTAGAAATATATTAACATTTAAAACATTGTTATTTTCTTTCAAATTTATATTTTTTAATAAAAATTGTATAATTCTAACTATATATATGCAATAAAATAACTGAAAAATGATAAGTTTTATAGTGAGGATACTTACCACTGATACCGTTCTGTTTCTTTCTTGAGATATAAACTTCTTCAAACTTCATTGGAGAGAAGCATGCACGAAGTTCAAAAGATTATCAGTAATTAATTTCACGCACTTGAAACAAAATTTTTTAAATAAATCGCGATTATTTTTCAGGGTATAAATATTTATTTCTGACAATTTATATATCAGTAATATTAACAACAATAACAATTTCCAACTATAAATATAAATTACGTTTCGTTAAAAATATAAAATAATCTTCGATATGTTATCGAACTATTAACGCTCAACTATGTTCCATTATTGGCAAATCAAATTCAAGGTTACAGATAAAGAGAGATTTACATATGTATTAAATAAAATAAATATGGCATAATTCGTTATATAAATACGTAAACGCTTTTAAATATAGTTTTTAAATAATATTAATTATTCTCTTATATACTATAAAATATTCAAAATTTACTTAATTACACCTGAATGTCTAAATACAATATAAATGCAATAGTTTAAAGAACGATAATGATTTTGAAAATCTATTATATTTAATCGAATGTAGGTTTTAAAAATTTAATAGTATTCGAAAAATATAAAAATTTTAATAAATATGAGTAAATGTATTTGAAGCAATGATCTTTTGAATTGATTGAAGCAATGGATTTTTAAATATTATGTGTTTAAATGTATAAATCTCTTATTTAAATATTATGATTTAAAATATTAAACAAATAGTTTAAATTATTCACGATAAGAACTTTAGAAATGTATTATATTTAATCGAATGTATATTTTAGAAACATAATAATTTTCGAAATATTATAAATATCTAGATTTAATTACAAACAAAAGTATATTTGAGACAATATGTGTTTTATTTACAATATATTTAAATATTGTAATCCAACGTAAAACTCAAATTATTCAAGTTACAATGTTTTTCATAGAATACTAACTGATTTGTATTACAAATCATTACTTAAAATTTAAAATTTGTAAGAAATCATATATCGATCATTTTACACTCGATGAAATTGTTATATGTGTTACATGTTATATGCGTTCGATGTAGGTATGTAATAAATTTGGTAATAATTAGAATTAATTTCCTTACAACGTTATTTTGTGATAATAGATTTTGTTTACTCCTTGTTTTAAATAACCTGGCATAAAACCACAGTTTATCCAAAGAAAAATAAATATTCAGCACTACGACAGACATGAAAGGTTATCGCAATTAAATTACAGAATTATCAAATAGCCAGTATAGTTCAACTCCGTATCCGATTGTGAGATACTTTTACTTTATTAAATACTATTAAATATTAAATTAATTTGAAATTAATCACAATATCATCATTTCATTATCAGGTTCATTATTTAAATTTTTAATAGAAATATATGATAACCTTCGTATTACACAAGACATAATTTCATATAATATTGAAAAATATGGATATTAAGATTTTGGACGGTGGATTTAGTTCACAATTATCCACTCATATTGGTGCAAAAATTGATGGCGATCCTCTGTGGACATCAAGATTTTTAGCGACAAATCCTGATGCAGTTTATGCTACGCATTTGGATTTTCTACGAGCAGGTGCAGATATTATTGAAACAAGTACGTATCAAGCTTCAGTTCCTGATTTAATGAAATATTTATCTGTAACTGAAGAGGAAGGTATAAAATTATTACACAAAGCTGCAAATCTTGCTAAAAATGCAGTGAATGATTATATTAAAGAAATTATAGACAACAATGATATTGAAAATAAGAATCCTATCATTGCTGGCTCCTGTGGACCTTATGGAGCTAGCCTACACGATGGTTCTGAATATAATGGAACTTATGGTAAAACAACACCTCGTGATACCATCATTGAATGGCACAAATCACGTATAAATGCTCTTGTAGATGCTGATATAAATTTATTAGCACTAGAGACTATACCTTGCTATCAGGAAGCAGAAGCATTAATTGAACTTTTAAGAGAATATCCAAACATTAAGGCATGGCTTTCATTTTCTTGCAAAAAAGACAGTCAAAACATAGTAGATGGGAGTAATTTCCAAGAAATTGCTTTACGTTGCTATAAAACGGCATTACCAGGACAAATAGTTGCAATTGGTGTAAATTGCATTGCTCCAGAAAACATAACTCCTTTACTAAAAAATATCAATACAGGGCCAGCAAATGAGTTTATACCATTAATTGCATATCCTAATAGCGGTGAAATCTATTTACAAAGTGAAGGCTGGATAAAAAATGGAAATTCTGCTTCATTTGAAAATTTTATTCCTGAATGGCTAGAACTTGGAATACGTTATCTTGGAGGTTGTTGCAGAATGTATGCAGAAGATATAAAATCAATTAGAAAAGAAGTAAACAATTTCAAGAGGAAAAGGGAGTCATAATGGATTAACTGTTTTATTTAATCAATTATTTTAAATACGTCATTATGTTAAATCAATTATTTTTTTCTTGTTTATTTTAAGTAAAGTTTTGTGACCTATATATTAAATATTTAGAAAATATATGTATGTTTCTATATAATCTTATATTTTGACTAATATATCTTAACAAAATATATCAAAATTAATAACATCTATATATACAGGATGGTTGGTAGTACAAGCGGAAAGGGGGTGATTCTACGCGAAAAAAGAAGTCGAAGATATAGAATAAACTTTTTTTTTAATTTTCTTTTTTAATTTTTCCATCGAGACAACGATCTACAGTGAGATCCGTTATAACGTACCGCACGCGTACCGAGCGAAAATTCAAAGTCGATTTTCTCGAAAACAAAGCCTCAAACGAAAAATTTTTATTCTATATTTTCGACTTCTTTTTTCGCGTAGAATCACCCCCTTTCCGCTTGTACCATCAGTTACCAACCACCCTGTATATATATTACGATTAATAATTTTCAGTTAATATTATTTGCTGCTAAGGGAGGAAAATATATATATATTTATCATATATTCATTGCACATACATATATATTGTTATATTTTTTTTGTCATAAAACAAACTGTATTAGTCTTGTTTATTTGTTGTGTACTGCATTACAATAATATGAAAACACTATAAAAACTTAAATTCAGCACTATTAGTAATGATAATAAAAAAACAACTTCCAATTTCTGTAACAAAAAATATCAATTAATGTTGATTATCAGTTAACGCTTATCGCATCAATGTAATTTGCTAAATTTAAAAGTGTTAGGCATACATATGATAGATATCATCACACGTAGTTTATCGTAACATACGTAAACACGTGACTAAATCTGATCTTAATGTAAAAATTGTACAGTGTAGGTACAAGAAGAAAATTAACAGTTTTTGGAACAATTATATTTAAGCTTTTGTTCATGTTAATATTTATCTCACTGATTCGTTATGGACTTTGGAATAAGTATATTTCATAAAGCCAATTGTAGAAATTATTGCCTCAGATTCGCAAACACATCTAAACGGCCAAGACGTGCGTGAAATAATAAAAGTTGGTTTTCTCGATGTTACAATCGCATTACTATTACACAAAATTATAGTTATATTTAAAATGTTTAAAACTGAAAAATAATTTTATATTTTTACTCGTGAAGAGATATCCTTGATATTAAAAATATTTGATAACAATTTTAAAAGAGAATCATGCAAGAAGTGAAGGTGTTAGATGGTGGATTTTCTACACAATTAGCAACTCATGTTGGTGATATAATAGATGGTGATCCTTTATGGACTGCACGATTTCTTGTTACGAATCCTAATGCAGTTATTTCTACGCATTTGGATTTTTTAAAAGCTGGAGCGGACATAATTCAGACAAACACTTATCAAACATCTGTTGATGGTTTTTCAAAGTATATGAACCTTTCAGAAGAGGAAGGTCTTAATTTGTTTTCTAAAGCTGTAGATTATGCTAAAGAAGCTATAAATTTATACAAAGAAGAGATAAAAAATAAAAGAAATGTTATAAATGCAAATCCACTAATTGCTGGATCAGTTGGGCCTTATGGAGCTTGTTTGCATGATGCTTCAGAATATACTGGAAAATATTGCTCAACTGTGTCAGAAGAAATTCTTATGAATTGGCACAGACCACGTATTCAAAAATTAATAGAAAGTGGCGTTGATATGTTAGCTATAGAAACAATTCCATGCAAGCAAGAAGCAAAAGCACTGGTTAAATTATTGACAGAGTTTCCAAATAGTAAAGTTTGGTTGTCTTTCTCGTGTAGCTACGATGGAAAGAGCATAGCAGATGGCTCTCATTTTCAAGATATAGCACTATGGTGTTACAAGGAAGCCTTGCCAGGACAAATTTTAGCAATTGGAGTTAATTGTATCGCACCACAAAATGTAACTTCTTTATTAAAGGGAATAAATGAAAATTGCAAACAAGACTTTATACCACTGGTAGTATATCCTAATAGTGGTGAAAAGTATACAGTAAAACAGGGTTGGGTGAAAAAAGGAGAAGGATATTGTTTACAGGAATTTATACACGAATGGCTCGATTTAGGTGTTCGATACATAGGTGGATGTTGTAGAACAAATGCTGTAGATGTGAAGAAAATACGAGCAGAGGTAGAAAAATGGAAAAGTAATTAAATGTTGAAATTCTATTATATATATTACACATTTACACTACAGGATAAAAATAAATCCTTAAGAATATGAGCAGAAGATTTATTAAAATATTTTTATACATATTTATAATTAATATAAAATATTTCTCCTATAATCATTTATGGATTACATTTTATATTGGATATATTTTAAGAAACTTTCATTTTTAAATGTAAAAATATATATGTATAAATAAATTATATAAGATTTTATAAATTATATAATATATATATATATTTAATGATCAAGCCTAATAATATAATTAATAAAATTTAAAGGTTTTTAAATATTCTTTATAATCAAAGCTCAAACAAAGAATATGTCAAAAGATTCCATAACTATTTATTAAACATGTAAAAAATTGGTTACAGAACAGTATAAGTTCCTTATCTATCAAAATACATTCAATTTATTAATATAAATTATATATTATTTATATCATATTAAAAAAATTCACATTTCATGTATGAAAAAATATTTAAACAAAACAAATACATACTTCAATATTGAACGTTTCACAATATTGACATTATTACAAACAGTTATACGTAATGTGAATATCTATATATTAATTCTCCAAAGACTGGAAAATATAGACCAATTCATTACCTATATAATATAAACTTCCTTCTACATTTACATTTACATTTTTGTTTTCTATATCAACATTAAATACACAATTGGGTGGAATATGAGTTTTATCTTTTAATATATTACCGGTCCTAGTCTTTATCCTCGGTCCCATGAGAGGATCATTATAGCGATACAGAGAAACTGACGATGGATCTAAAAAAAAATAAACAATTTAGTGAATAATGTAGGTTAGGTCAAATCAATTTGATTTATGCATACTCTTTATAATTTTGTTTTCTTTTAACAATCGTGATATTATATCCTCTATAGTGTCTCCATCTGCTATTATAATGTCCGTTCTAAATAAACCACTGTACTTCTGTGGATTTATGATGCATACTGACACTCCTTGCTTAGTAGAAAAATTCATGTAAGGTGCACCTGGACAACATTCTTCCTTCGTTTTTTCTGGAGCTTCATCCGTATACTTTATCACGATATCCTCTAGCTAGATGTGAATAGAAAATTATTAAACCTAATAAGAAATATTAAAAAGAATATAATACTTACATCTAATGTATTTTGAAGATATTTTTTGTTATCTTGGAGAATCTTAAACTCGTCAAAATCTAACGTTAAATTCAATGCACTTAATCCGACAAGTTGCATTTTCTCTTTCATAACTTGTACAAATGGCATTATCCGTTTCGTATGTTTTTTTAATTCCTGTAATTTTCCCAATTCTGTTGCAATAATTTTATTTTCTGGTAGTTTATTGTCATTTTTCTGAAAAATAATTTTGCATAAAATATTTTAGTATAAACACATAAATTAATTATATTCATAATATTCACATATGGTATGAACAAATGAGTAGATTAGAGCTTAACGATTAGTAACTTAGAAAAGGATAATTAAAGCGGGTGAGAGTGCGATTGGTAAACATAGGAAATAAGAGAAAAAATACTAAGTTGGAAATATGTCCTAGGCGATAGGCGAGAATTATATATAATAATAAAATATTTCGAATATTCTATTATATATTACTTACAAGATATAAGTCTTTCATTGTAGATAAAATAGTACTTTGCCAAGGAGGATACGTTTTAGCTACCCAAATAGTACCTTGATTAGGTTTCTCTATAACTGATGTTTCATTTTTTCTCTTAGCTGCTTTCTTTGGCATTAAATAATTTTTTAAGAGAATCCTAAATGAATGTGCAGCATCCATAAGATATTGTGATGATTTTATAAGAACTTTATCTATTTCGCCTACTTGGGGCCATTTGGCATTTAATATACTACCTTCCTATAAAAATGATATTTCATTACTTTAACATTAATAAGTTCATTATTGAATTTTATTTATTTCATTTAAATTTGTTGTAGTCATTGCTTAGAAGTTGCAGTAAGTAGAAAAAACTTACTTTACCAATTAGAGACCACACATGTTCTGCTACATGTGGACAAATTGGAGACAAGAGAATAATTTGAAGTTCTATGAATTTCATAATTAATGTCCAACTAATGCCATCTAGAGAACTCAATTGTAAATATTTATCTCTTGCTGCTTGTAATTCAAAGAATCCTGTTCTTAGTGCTTCTTTGTATAACATTTTCGAATAATTTTCTCCAGTTTCTTGTATCTTCAGGTTCATTTCACTGACAATTGTGAGCTTAATATAGATTTTATAAATTTTTCAAAATGAGACTTTATAAATATTTTCATAAGTACCTTTCGAAAACTTTGTCATTAAATGTAGATGATTGTCTTTGTTTATAGGTATCTTTCAAATCCAATACTTCTTTAACCCATTCAATAAAATTATATAATCTAAGAATTCCAGCATCAGCCATGTTTTCTACGAAATTAGCATCTTCTACTGAATCGCCAGCATCGGCTAGACAAAGTCGCATACCATCTGCAGAAAACTTCTCTACAGCTTCAGCAAGTGTCAAGAAGTTACCCTCTGATTTAGACATCTAAGAAAATTACTTGTTATTTTCTCAAGTAATTGTGAGATGTATTAAGAAAATCATATTTCTTACCTTTGCTGAATTTAAGAGGAGATGACCATTTGCTCTGATACCTTTTGGCCATAACTCAGATTGTTTAGGCCAGATTGCAATATGATTATAAATGAAGAACGTTAGATGATTTTGTACTAAATCTTTCCCAGATACTCGTAAATCTACTGGATACCAATAATGAAATTCACGTCGCATATGATCTAATGCCTCTTTCTTTATATCTGTTTTCGGAAACTTTACATCTTTGAAAAATATATAATCCCATACTTCGGATGTCATTTCATTAGCCCTATAAAAAAATAATTCAAACATAATTTCTTTTTATAAAAAAAGCTAATGTTAATTAATAAATAACTAAAAGTCAATATTAAAGCAAATAATAATAATTTTAGTAGAAATTTGGAATTTTACTTTATATTGTAAGTATTTGGTTTGTCGCCTTTGAAAGTCCCTCCTTGTAATAAATGTGCCACGGTATAATAAGCCATGTATATTGTTGAGTCTGAGAGTGATTCTATCAACCAACTTTCATCCCATGGTAATCTAGTACCTAGAATTTATACTTATAATACTATATGCTAGATAAATTACATAACGTCTTTTCCTTTCGAAGTATGTAATCTTACCAAGTCCGTAAGTTCTTGAACATGCATATTCATGTAACCAATTAAGACAGGCTATAAAATTCTTCCTCACTTCTTCATGGAAGGTATTGAGATTATTTAAAGCTTCCATTGCTTCGTTTCTCCAAGTTTCTTCACCATAATCCAAATACCATTGGTTACATAAAGCTACTACACACTCATCATTTGATCGGGAGATTATAGTTTTTTCAGGTTCATAATATATAACTGCTTTTCCTTCATTTATCAATTCTTTTTGTATTAGCTTTTTAACTTCTTGAACTTTTTTTCCTTTATATGGACCAACTAGCAATATACCATCATAAAATCCTTTCAGATATACCATTTCTTTGGCTTCTAATAGTTTAGCTGTGTCATTTTGAGATTGGATTTTTAGCTTATTGTATAAAAATACCGCAGATAAATTCCCGAATTCGGGTATTTCGAGAATAGATATCTATCATATACAATTTTGTTAATTACATTTTGGCTTATAATTTGATACCTTTATTATTATAAAAATACACTACACTTACAGGATCATAAGGCAGCACCATTTCATCAGTTATACCATATTTCTCTCTAAGAGCTTGTTTCTTTTTTAGATCCGTTAAAGCTGCATAATCATCAGGAGAATCGCTAGGTACAGAGGTAACAATTCCAGTACCTTTGTTTTCTTTAATAGTTAACATTGGTAATGTGTAAATCACTTTATTAAATGTAAGAGGTGCTTCTAGTGGTAGTCCTAATATGTCCTATCAATTTTATATTATTTATTACATGATATCATTATAAGCAGATTTTTCCTTATAAATAGTAAAGAAGGAATATTACTTTTCCAGTAAGTTCTAATGCAATTTGTATCTTCCCCTCCTCTTTAAAGAAATCTTGGTAAGCCATATTTCGAGCTGCTCTTTTTGTTGAAATATAAACATCTCCATTCAATAGTGTATAAGCAATGTAATTTATATCTGGATGAACCCAGCAATTTGTTTGACCATACATTGTTTCTGGTCTTAAAGTTCCAGCTACTAAATAAACTGGTTTGCCAGAAAGAGATCTATAGGAATATATGAAATGTTCAATATTTAGATCAAATTTTGTAAATTTTTTGTAATACCTACTTTAAACTTGGAGGATAAGGTTCTCGTAGTTTCATTTTAATTAGTGTATATTCTTGTGGTCCTACACCTTCTCCAATTGATCTGTCGTGATCCATACAAGGTTGTCCATCTTTTGGTGAATAAATCGAATATCTTTTGCCATATTTTATTTTGTTTCTAGCTTTTAGATGTTGAAATTGCCAACGCACAAATGAATCAAAGAATGGATTTGCATCAGTTGTAATAAATGTTCTGCGCCAATCCACCTAGAAGAAGTTTCACATTGTTTCTTTTTTAAAAAATTATTACATATTTATTATCAAGTTATATATTTTTTCTTACATGTAGACCAATTGATTTTAGATCTTTCACAGCAAGAGGTGGAAAATAGTCTAACCAATATGTAGCATCAGCAAATTTCTTGATATCCTCATCTTTTAAGCCAAGTGTTTGCATAATTTGCCATTGATATTTTGCAGTAACATTTTTTGCAACTGCTTTACTCTAAAAGTAATAATCATTTAAGAAATAACATATACGAATATTTTATGAATTAATAATGGATTCTTTACTTTTGTTCCTTTGCTTTTATCTTTTATTATTACATCTTCTATAACTTCCTCAATTCTCTTTTCGTTTGGAAATTGTGGTGGATATCCATATAATTCCATTTCTCTCTTTAACTTATCAGCACATGCTTTAATAGGCATACCAGTACAATGAAAGCCAAATGGAAAAAGGACTTTCTTCCCTAAAAGACGGTTGTACCTTATCGCAAACTATAAGTTATACAATAAATTAAAACTGTTATTTAATTTATACTTGTATAAATTATCTTGTTGTTATAAAATGCTTACCTCACATTTTGATAATGAAAATGTGTGACCAAGATGAAGTCTTCCATTCATGTAAGGAAAAGGAAATGTTGCAAGAAACTTTTCGTCAGAATTTGTCTTTGGTTCCAAAGGTGCATCTGCCTCAAATATTTTCTCAGCTTCCCATTTTGTTTGCACATCTCTCTCAATTTTTTGAAGATATTCTACTTTAAATGTCCCCTTCCTCTCTGTTGCCTATTTGTAACAAATAATTATACATATTAGGTTGGTATATATGAAATGTTGTTTCTTTGAAATTTGAATTTGACACACCAATATTAAATATTAAATTTTATTTTATTGTCAATCACATAAGAAATTATAATCAATATTAAGAATATTTACAATGAATATGAAAATTTAATAATTAGCTGCCATTAATAATCAAAATACTCGAGAAATTTTTTTATGAAATCTTAAATTTAGAAAAATGCCATGAAAGCTTTTAGAAAAATAAATTTAGTGTTTGAGAAGGTTAAAAACCTATTTCGTTTGGATAATTTTTAATGCATAAATTATTTTTAAAAATATTGTAAATAAAGTTTGTATCATAAATTCTTATTTTATACAGCATGTAAATTTAATAAATAATTTTAACTAAAAGAACTTCCAATTTTAATAAATAAGTAAATATATAAATTAAAATATAAAAATTATACAAATAAGTTAAAACATGGATTTATTAAATAAGATTTAATTAACATTTAAAATAAAGCAATTAATCAAACAAAATAGTTCTCTGTTTAAGTAATACAAGCTAAGTGATTGAATTTTATTAATTACAGCTGGTACATTTTATCCCTATAGAGGTTATTTATCTTAAATTGTCAATTACTATTCAGATTCTGATTAAGTACAGTAATAATGAATGAATATAGTTTCCAAAAAAGTAGTATTAGTACGTACCATTTTGTTAAAGTTACAAGTTCCAACAAAATCTGACTTAAGTACGTAAGTGTTGAATACCATGTGTTAACGTTCTTACAAGATACTGAACAGGTTCAATAGAAAATGATGCAATTTACACAGAACATTAGATTCGACTAGAATCAAACATACTATAAACTCTTATAATCCAAGTTACAGTACCGCGCCAAAATAATTTACTTATAATTCTCAATGAGAATTAATTGTAAATAGTCTACCAAATAAAAAAAAATTACACAGGTAAACGAATAGATGATAAATGTTTCATTAAGTGATACAGTGCTTGATAAAACATGAAAGTAAAATTTTTAAACAAATTTTACTGAACTATATAAAGAAATCTATATCAGAAAAAAATATTTTCATGTATATTTAAAGTTATCCATATATTTTATTTAAAAAGTTTTTAGTTTATAGCTAAAGTAGTGATAAGAAATACTTATTTATCAATTTAAAATATGTATTTCATTACGTATTATCACAAAAAGGCAACGGTGGCAATGAAACAGATTTGGGGAATTGATCAAAAGAAATTCAAAGAGATTATAATAAAAAAATACGAATGTTCGATTGTCTATATACGGGACAGAAATCTGGGAATGGAAAGAATGGAACAGCATAGAAGCGGTACAAGATAAATACTTGAAATGGATCTTAGGATTTGACTGGAATACACCCAGGTATATAGCAAAAGAAGAAACTAAAAGAATGAAACTGAGAGTAGAGACATAAAGGAGAGCGGTGATGTTCGAAGAAAAAATAAAATGGGAGTCTGACAATGAAATCCTAAAAGAATGTTTTGAAGGAGATAGAAAAATGACAAGATAAGTAGGCAAAATGGGAAGAAGAAAGGAAAAAGTATTATCAGAGAAATGGAATAGCAACGAAAGAAATAAAGACGAAAAGCGAGGGAGGAATCAGTATAGCGATGGAAACGATAATGAGAAATGTATATATATATAATATATATATATATATATATATATATAAGGATAATGATAATTCAATAAAATACAAGGATTGTGATATAATAAATGATATAAGGAATTGCGCGTGGTTGGATTGCCAAGATATTTAACGGAAAGAGAAAGTAAAGCGGAAAAGAAGCAAAAGATCATAGCAAGGTTTAGATGCGGGAATGGGGAACTAGACAACAAATATTAAGAATCGAAATAAAACGAAACATGCAGATTTTGTGAAAAAGAATGTGAAACAGTGGAATATGTAACGAGGAGATACAAGAAATTAGGAAATTACGAATCTGGGAAGGCATACATGGACGGAGGTATCTACCGAAAAAAAGAAAAAAAAAATTTGCAATTCAAGGGAGCAAAGGGAGGAAAATAATCATGAGCAAGGAACCACGCTAGAAAGCAGATATAGGACAACAACGAAAAATATAGTAAATAAATGTTATCAAAATATAGTATAACAAGAAGTAAATGTAAGATGTATGTAGAACACATTGTATCCCTTGCAATGGCGAAAGGCAAGCAATAACATTTTACATTATGTATTAACAGAAAGAAAATTTAACTACACGTTAAAATTTACAGCGCGGTAAAATTTATATAAAAATGCAAGATTTTTATATATTTAAGAATTAGTTTCATAAAATGAAAGTAAAAGATAGTATATTAGAATAAACACCAATCTTCAATAAATATGAAAACAAATAAGTTTTTAGTAAATAAAAGGTTTTATTTATCGTAATTTATTTATATTTATAAAACATATTTTAAGAAGCATAAATGGTATTAATTTTACTTCACAGTTCTTTATAAACAATACGGATTTTATTGTTATTCCACATTATACGTTTATATAAATATGCTTACATACGTGTAACTGATTTTAAGCCTAGTATCGAAAAACATTTTTCCATTATAATTGCAGTAGCTTCTGTTAATAAAATACGGCCGATATTCACGTTCACTATCTCCCCAAGTTCGTTTTTTTCAACGCAATAACAGTTATCATAAAATTCCGAAAAAGCGCATGAAATCTCATAACAATACTCGCAGAGGTGATGCAAATATAAATTGTTTGTAATTTTTATTAGTACATCAGGAAATTTAATTAATACTTTGGCTAACTTCCACTCCTTCTCGTGTTCTAGTGAAATTGGAGTATCCTCTGCTATTTTACGTAATTTTTCCTGCGAAATATTAGCAGCCCTTGCAATAGAACGTATTCTTGTTAAAGCATATAGCAAGTACACTGCGGTATTGCCTTTATCTTCCAACATTTTATCAAAAGAAAATACGTATTCGTGATTTCTGTTATGCGATAAGTCTGCATATTTTATGCACCCATAAGCAATAGATTCTTGAGCAATTTTTAATTCTTCTTCCGTAAGTACTTTGTCACGTTCCTTTTCTATCAGTTTCTCTAATGCTCTCTTCAAACCTTAAATAATAAATAGGGATGTGAAAAAATTGTCCTAACTATAACATAATGAATGTTTTATAAGGTTTCATAACTTTAGAAAGTAAATTACCTTCATCAAGTAAATCACTTAATTTTACTGTATCTCCAGATCTAGTTTTAAATTTCTTTTTATCATTGCCAAGAACTACACCAAATCCAACGTGGTCTATTCTATGACGACTTTCTATAATACTTGCTCGCTTAGCACAGTTCTTTAATACTTGAAAATGCATAGATTGACCAGCATCTGTTACATATATTACCTATATATAAATAGAATAGACACAGATATAAAAATAATATATTTTACTAAAATATAATATTGAAATATATGCAAAATATACCCAATCTGCTTTTTCTTCTTCTATACGTTGCTTAATAGCCGCCATGTCTGACGTATCATAAGTAAAACCACCATCGGATTTTACAATGGTCAGAGGAATTTCATTATTCTGTTTGCTCCACATTACTTTTCGTCCTTCATCTTCTTCTAATAGCCCTTTCGCTTCTAAATCTTTTACTATAGCTTCCATATGCTTTTGATAAAAAGATTCCCCTCTTTCTATCAACTTGATATCTAGACGAGTGTATATCTTCTCGAATTCTATATTTAAAACATAGGTATTTTACATTACAGTTATAAATATTCCAGTTTTTTAATTTTCGCTTCGATTGTTTTACCTTTTCTGGAAACATCACAAATTAGTTGCCATGCTTTTATCATATCAGAATCAAATGCTTGCAACTTAACAACACAGTTGTAAGCGCGCTTTTTAAATTCTTCATCTCCATCGAATCTCGTCTTTGATTCCTTATAAAAACTCTACAAATTTTATAATAATTTATTAAAATAGTTCTTTACAATTATAATATACATAGAGCTAATTGTAAAATAAAAACGTATTTAGAATTACTTGAAGATCCGTAATAGGTGGAGAGATAGATAAATAATCAGGGAACTTATCTTGAAGATGCGCTATCAACATTCCAAATTGAGTACCCCAGTCACCAATATGATTTATTCTCAATACATCGTGTCCTAAAAATTCTAACAATCTTGCAATGCTATCTCCAATTATGGTAGACCTTAAATGTCCAACATGCATTTCTTTAGCGATATTGGGACTAGAGAAATCTACAATTACTTTTTGTCTTTTTGTATATGGTGGAAATGCTTTCCCATTTTTTACTAATGTGTTTAAGGTTGATTGTGCAAATTCCCTTTTTAAATATATATTTATAAAACCTGCACCATTGACTTCCAACTTGGAGATTAAGCTTGATTCTCCCACTTTTGACATAATGTTCTTTGCAACATCTTGCGGCTTTGTTCGAATTTCTGTAAAAATATAAAAATAAGTATATCAATATACCCAATATATTAAAATTTAATATTGACATTATTATATATCAATATTTGTACGATGTCTCTTACCATTGTTATTGAGTTGTTTAGAAAGTGGCATGGCACTGTTACATTGATAATCTCCAAATTTTGGATTATTACTAGATGTTATAATTACTGGAGGGTCACAAACATCAGGATATGCAACTGAGATTGCTTCCTTAAATAAATTAGATAGCGTATCATATATACTGATTACATTGTTCTCTGTCATTTTCAATTTGTTTCCTAACTTTGCTCTTTCAGCTTTGACAGTCTGTTAAGATCAAACAAGAATGGATCATTATTTTGTTCACAATAAAATGAAAGTCATAAAATTATTAGAAGTATTTTAGATAAAACAGACCCTCTTTAGGATAGCCACTCTGTATTTTAATTTAATATTTTCTTGTTCTAATTTTACATATTCATCTATAGGCACAGAATTTATCATAAAATTATTAGTTGTGACATTTTGTCGTAAAAATTCAATTTCTTTCCTTAAAAGAGCTATTTCTATTTCCTGCAATGTACATATGTAAACTTTATAACCTATATAGGGGTTAAATGACAACTTCAAAGATTACATTTCGCAGATTTTGTTAAATTCTTAAACAGCAAATACAAATCAATAATGTACTTTACCGCCTCGGTTGCTCTTTTGTGGAAATTTTCCAAATTTATGGTGGTCATTCTATTAAAAGTTTACTTTCGGAGATTTTACAAAAATAATGCACGCGGATCTTCCAAAAAATCTGATTTCACCGTTACTTAATCCAAAATTCGGAATCAGATCATATTAATAGTAAATTACAAATGTAAATAATATATAATATGAAATCAAATGTAAGAAAAAGATTTAAAAGATTTTCATAATTCTATGTATATAGAGATATCTGTGTACATGTGTACTTATTTAAATTATAGTTCATATAAATTAGCGGGTCTTCTTACAGAAAATATTTGCATAATTTTATTGTACAAAAATACAAATGTATTCAATAAAAAACTAAAAAGTCATTTAATTGACGACATATATATTAATTTTTTCCGGAAAAATACATTTAATCGATAGATAAACATAATTTACCTGCTAAAGAGCAGGAATTTTTCATAATCGCTTATGCAATATCTGTATAACTTTTAAGAAAAAAATTTGAAATTAATTTAAATGATAAAAAATATATTAATTTTTATTCAAAATTATACATGTAATGGAACGTGAATTAAAATAAAATGAATGGAATTACTAAAAAGATATAATTGTAAATTGTAAAATATTATAGGATGTAAAACAAAACAGATTTTGTTGACTAAATTACTTAAAAGGGTAGTTAAAGAAATAGAATTTCTTTTTATATCAATTATTTATTTTCCATACAAATTATAAACATGTTTTTCAAATACTGTACATATACTGAATTCTATTATATTTTTAAACCTCTAATTTAATGATATATCATTTCGTTCTTTATTTACTTGTTAAATCAACTACTTTGATCCTCGTTTCGTTTTATTTATGATAATATACAGGTAGATCCCATTCTTTCTGATCATTACTTCATTTAATCATTTTTATAATCAAGCTCAATTCTTTGATATGGCAGTTCCAGGATATGAAGAAATATAAATTGCAAATAGATCAGTGAGTTTCCTATTTTTGTAAATAATTTAGCTATTATAAGAATCATAGTCGATGTTTTCATAGAGATAGTAATTTCGTAAAGTTAAAATTAAAAAAATGGAATTATTTTCAAATCAATATTTATTTAATACATTATCAATATTTATTTAAAAACATTAATATTTCGACTATTTTATTACTGTAATTTTTAATGACTAAACAAATTACCATAAACAAATAATTTTTACACACGAGTCTCTATGAAAATACTGACGAAAAACTACTACACCTTTTTTTAATTTCAAAAGATTTTACGGTTTACAATAAATGAATTTTTTGTTCTCGTCAGAGTATTTTATGCAGTACACAAAACGTAATCACTGGAACTTTTTCTTTTGATGATTTCTTTTTTATGTAAATATGTACAAAGATATTTAACAAATTTCGTCGGTTTGTCATCGATCGTATCATGTATTGTGTACAGTGCAAATCCTTTCATTTCCTCCCTAATCTACTTCTGCGTTTTTTATCTTTATGGATTTCAATTTTTTTCCTTTTTATCTGATATCATCAATATAGAGTGAGAGAGTGCTATTTTCTATCTTCACAGAAGACATAGATAAATATATATTTTTATAATCTTTCCTTATAAATGTAATTCGCTTATTTTAAAATCATTATTCGTTAATGTTAATAATATTAGTGTCGGTGCTTCTTTTTTGCGATTTCAAACTCCTCCCTTTTTTCCTCGTAATTTTTCTTTTTTGTTAAAGTAAAAATTCGCATAACCAAAATGATATTTGAGTATCTTCTAAATATATTGCATAATTCCTTGCTTTTTTAATAATAACGATTTATTTCGGGTCGAGTTAGAACCATCAAATGTTTCTTTATTTAATTAACATCAACAAATTCATTCTCATCGCAATGTATTATTATTTTCGTTTTATATTCTTCCATTTTATGTTTTTCTATATAAATACTCTTCAAATATTAATAATTATTAGTAACAAAAACTAACAATCAAATTTGAAATCAGTCACGATTTCCGAAATTATATTAATGGTTCCAACTCCGCCTTA
This sequence comes from Bombus bifarius, assembly GCF_011952205.1. Classification (NCBI taxonomy): domain Eukaryota; kingdom Metazoa; phylum Arthropoda; class Insecta; order Hymenoptera; family Apidae; genus Bombus; species Bombus bifarius. The sequence goes on from NW_022885326.1 coordinate 286,263, forward strand.
ATATAGACACAATTTAGCGCAAAATTACAATTTATAGATATAATACGTAAAAACGAATCTTACAATGAATTATTACAAAAAAAGGTAACAATAAGTAAAAACTGCGAAAATTGTGAAAGCTGCCAGTTACTGAACGAAAGCCACATATATTATTATTTAAATATGTAATTTCCTTCGTTATTCAGTCAATCACTTAGCGAATTTAATTCTCATCCCGAATAAAAAGCGACATATTTCTGACTAAAAGAGAGATCAAAATACATTGCCACTTGTTGCGTAAAAATTAATTAAAGTAAAGAATACAGTAAGTATTAATTATTTCCTTAAAAGTATACATAATTTGTTTCTGTATTATCTTAATATTCACTGCTCCATAGGCAAGTCCTGTTTCAGAACAAGGAATTGATCAGATTAAAGAATACGAAAAAAAGATTCCTGTGCATTCACAATATGTGTAGTCTCTGTGAGAGATGTGATTAAATAAAATTAACTGTAGGATTTTTAATATATGGTCCTCTACTCTTTTATGTGATCGTTACTGAAAAACAGAATCTGAATGTCAAACATTTCTGGTCCATACATCGAAATGATATTAAGTACGAAACATAAACAAGGTTTTGAATGAACTCTGTTGAAAGTGCGCTCAAATTTAGAGAGCTGCGATGAAGTCACGTTATTACGTAGTACTTGTTCATCAAAAAACTGGAGAATCACGCTCAAGGATCGGATTTTATTTTTATGCTCTTGAACTAATTTCAATGTTCTTCGATTGAAAAGCATTAAGATGATTGTATCACCAAGTTAGAGAGAAGAATATCTCTGTTCGATGGACGTCGTCCGTATCTAGTGCGCGCAATCGATGGAATCTGATGTACTCGCTTCAGTAAATGTGTAGTAGAAAGATAAAAACAAACGAAGTACGCTAAGTAAGAAAAGTCATTCGTGTAAGAACTATAGAAAGAGGAAAAGAACAAAAAAAGGAGAAAAAGGAAGAAAGATTTTAGAGTAAGAAATAAAATGATTACAGGAAATACAAACACATCCCTCTAATCTAAATGTCGCTGCCTAAGAGTGGGTGGGTTTGCACAGCTGTAAGTGCGTTTATTAAAAGACTCTTTCAAAAAGTAAAAATCATTATTTTCTTTCATCTGATCATTGAGGATTAAAAAGCTTTGCAGCAAAAAATTCTTACTGTTAGTTGTAATACAGCTAAGAAAAAAAAAAAAAGAAAAAACAGTTCTACCAACAAAAAGCTTAAGAAAAGATCTGTTGTAATGATTACTCTTCAACCATAGTTGGTTGGATAATTAAAAAAAGAGAAAAAGAGAACTATAATGATAATTGTAAGCAAGGAAACTTAAGAAATCATAATGGCATTATCTCTCTATTCAACTTCCATTTCGTTTAAAACTTAGAAATCACTTAGATAACTTTATACACGATCATTTATAACAATGTAAATCGTAATCATTGCATTAATATTTAACATATATATTCTTATATGTAATATATGTATATCTGTGTGTGGATGTCTTGTCTGATCTATTTCCTAGTTTAATAATAAAACTATAATACTAAATTATGTTGGTACCACGCCTTTCCGAGATCAGAGTCTGCTTCTCATATTATTCTTATTTTTTATGTATTTTTTCTATTTTTTTCTCTTCTTCATTTTGGTATGCATACACTATATATCCCCGACACGCATTTTTTTCCATACCAAATTTATTGTCGTTAATTTCAACTTAACTTTTATTATATCTCTTTTATTAAAATCGCGACAAATTCGATCGTTTGCAAGCGAATGACGGAATATTCATAAAATATATATATTTTATATATATATATATATGATTATATCTGTTTTAATATAAAATTTACAATTTCGTCATCTGGAACGCGCTTCCTGCGGACCACAAGCAGGAAATCCTTTCCACGATACGTTAAAACACGCGTACCAATTCTTTTTGTTTTTAGTACAATTTCTTTCAGCTTTTTGAATCAAACTCAAGCTCGGGCTGGCCAGTACTTCGAACGTGTGAAGGTGTACATGTATCCCTGTATGTATGTGTAATATATTTATGTATCGTGTATTTCAAGTTCTCTTTAAGGAGTTTTATAGAAAATGTTCGGAAATACTGAACAAAACAACACCTAATTAGAATTAAAAATTACATGATAAGATTAAAAATCATGCAAAAAAGTACATTTATACAACAATCGCCCAATCTACTTTCTGTTTGTAAAAATAAACATCGAATAAACACATGATTCTATATGTTTCATATATATTTTTTCCCTTCATTTAATAACAGAACATTTTCGATAGAAACTCTGTTATACATAGATGCGAAATGTATGTACTCATGTATAGTAAGAGCGTGTTTACAATCATGTATTCACGCTTAACCCCTTGAAGCGTACATTTTAATGACCTTCACAAAAATTTACAATTTAGAAAAAATGAGAAAATAAAATCTTAGAAATATTTACATATTTCATATGTAGGTGAATTAAAATCAAATTTTGGTATTCACACAATGCATGATATGAATATCATATTTATTCTACAAATATCATATTTATATCCCTGGTGAAGGATGAAAAGACGAATGTGGGATGAAATAAAAAGAACTTAATATTGGTAGTTGTATAAAATAACCATAACACTTTAAAGGGTTAACATTTTTATGTATAATCGTGTGTATGCGCGTATGGATGAATTTTTTTGTGTGATGGTAGGCACTGATGGGGGTGGATGGCTGCATGGCGAGCAGGTTCAAGCAGGCTAATCCTTGATCAATCTGTATATGTGATGCTGTGCACCGTGCTCGGACGTCGACACCTCAAACACGTATGCTGTGCACAATAAAGTTTCCTGCGTATCCCTGTTCGTTACAACCTGCAATTTAAAATAAGAAATCAGAACATTTTGATATTTATAAAAAAAGAGGGTAGTAGATCGATTTTGCACATCGCTGCCGAAAGCTTAAACAACAATTTAGGACACACAGTGTGAACTCAGAATTGTTTCTTTCTGCCTTAGTACGTTTAATTTAAAATATATGTATATTAGATGTATTTAATTCTTCAATTGCGTATTTTTTCTGCTACAGTATATTTAATTTTTAGAAACAGCAGAAAGAGCACATAATTTAAAAATTAAATATACTCCATATTTTTACGTAAATTATTTACGTAAATTCTGTATAGCATAGAATTTTAGAAACAACATTTAGAAAAGTAAATAATTATGTATTACTTTATTTGAATAAGCAATTGATTTTTCTTCGAGTTATATTTTACTACTTAGCTGTGAAATATATTATTATTATTATTATTGTTTAGCCCGTGCCTTTCGGCTTGGACGAACTTTCGGTTTTACATCTCTTATGTCTAATTCCCTTCTTATATGTCTAGCTGTGAAATATAATAATTCCTTCTTTTATTTAATATTTTGTATTTGAAGAAATATTTTCTGAAATAATATTTAAAATAATTCCTGATTCTACTATGGCAAAACTGTCAATTCCATTAAGCTGTAGAAAATTTAGAAGCAAGTAAGAAATTGTATATCATACCTGGAGAATGGTGAAATTCTCGAGAACGCTATTCATCATGTACTTTTCCGGCAGGTGCTTCAATTTATGTATAAAGTTGATCATATACTCGCACATAGGTGAACGACTAATACGATAGACGAACCTGCCATTCTCGAACCTAGCATATTCTGTCTCCACTTTTTCCACCACCTGTTTTCCGAAAGAGCAGACTTTGGTCGAACACGTTATCGTCATGTTCTCGTTACTCTCGTACCTATAAAAAAACAAGTTTGACCAGTGCGGAAGATTCCTTTGGTAATTTTTGATAATTAATTAAAAATTATTTTGGAAAAAATGGAAAATTGGTCCCAATCTTTGATAAAATCTTTATTTGATGTTTATTCGCTCAAATACATTTTTTTATCTTAGAAATTTATAAAGATAATTACACATATATATACGCATTAGAGACTTTACTTCTGCTCGGTCAAACAACTTCAAACACGAAATGAGAGACCAATACTACCAACGTAACGATTGAATGTAAAATTGAGTAGAATCCAATGTATCCGTAATTCCGTAATTTAACGTATTGAAAGGAATTCCCGGAATTAATGTTACCAATTTATTCTGATTAGAGTAGATTTTGTGCAATTTTTCCATGAAATAGAGAATAAAATAAAAACAACAGCCGATGGTCGGTAATTAAATTTCAGAAAAAACATAAACCAAAATCACAGTACAAATCCAAGAAAGATATATCAAATAAAGCTTCGAATACTAATGGTTAAATTCAAATGGAAATTTATCAAAAAGTGTCATTTGAATCGTATTAGATCAAATTAAATTACGTAAAAAGAGAATTGAATGTTCTTTCTAAATTGTGTCAAAAGAACTATAAAAGGTGTATAAAAAAATCTTATATATTAGTTCATAAGTGTCATTGCCGTCTAAGATTTAAGCTGTTTCCGTAGAATGCGTATAACTGTAATATTAATGAATTGTTTCATCTATTAATGTCCTAATCTATGTTCTCATTGTATTTCTTTTATCATGTATACCTCAAATCTAATCATGGAAAAACACTTCCTTTTGTTTTACAAAAGATATTGCTTATTTCATTTAATGCGTGCTGCAAGAAAAATTAAAAGTTCCATTAAATGACAAACGGGACAATTAAAGACTCGTAATAAAAATTACATTCGCCTATATTTGTCTTCTTTTAACGGAAACAAAAGATTATTTTAATTTATCTTAAATTTCTGTTCAAGGTATCTCAATTTTCAAAAAAGTTCAAATAATTTCATGAGCCATTATATGTCCTTAAAATTCTCTTATGTAACCATAAAGTGACATTAAAATCAAAAAATGAAAGAAATGTACCAACTTATTATGTTTTTATGAACTTCAATTAGTAAATTACCGTGGGAGACGGCCCTGGTTTGTTTTAGATCTTTATTAATTAAGCATTTCATTACTTACTGGCTTGTTACGCCGTAGAAGGCTCCAGCCTCGTCCTGAATGTTCGTATTGAGATCAGCCCAGAATTTAACCAGGAAGAAGGCCGCCTGTGGTCCCTTGTCGTAAAGTTCCTTCAGGCCGCCCTTTTTTTCTGGGAACTTGTCATATATTTGTCTGACATCAACAGCCTCTAGCAATGGATCCGCGTAAGTCGCGGATCCTCCTATGTGGACGAACAGGTGCTTGTGGTACTGTAAAGGAAAAACACGGAAAAAAAACAATTCGAATTGTTCGTCGAGATGAAAGTGCGACTTTCGGTCAACAACGCCTATCCCTAATTACTCCAAGCATTAATTTAACGGGGGTAATCTAAATTACTAAGTCTTTGTCTCGCTTTAAATATCAGCCAACACTTTGAGAACTCGAAATGAGCGAATAACTATTTGACTTTATCGCGACTACTTCGTACAGATGGAAAAAAGCTCCCGTTAATCTGGATATAACTTTGAATATACGATTTCTTAAGTGGTATAACCCTTTTCATAGTTTTTCTTTTATACCGGCAGAAAGTTTCAACCAAGATGTTGTAAAAAGATTAAAGAAAGTTAAAGTAGGAATGGTGTGAATTCAATTTTTATTATACATAGATATATGTACACCTATATTCTAATTTTATGAAAGACAGTTAATTGAAATATCGTTAATATGTTTCCCAATGTTATCAATATGTTGTTTTTCTTATATAATTTTTTTTCTAATATAAGTTTATATTTATATAACATTTCTTTCTTATTTTTAATTATAGAATATACCAGTATCATTTTGCAGAATATGTACATCGAGTCACCTTGTATATTATTTAATTAATAGTTTTGCTATTTAATTTTACATATACATTAATGTATAAATCGTTAAATGTGATGTTTCGAAAGCATTTATCATAAATAAAACCACTTTTGACATGTTTATTCAAATATACAATATATTTTCTATAAAGAAAAATAGAGATTACAAGTATAATACAATGTATGTAAGTAGTACTATTACAAATTTTTCCCTCAACCGTTTATAAACATCGAATGAAGTAATTATTAATATTATAAAAATAAGAAGTTTGTTCATTATATCTACGTTATCGTAATATATGTTATTCTAGTAAGCTTTTCATGGTCTTTAAGATTTTTTCTATCTAATTGTTTCTTCAATCATGATTTTTTCGATTATATTTTTATTCCTTTAAAAAGTTTTTCTAATTTTGAGTTCTAATAAATCTGTATGTATGAACGATGAAAGCTGGCTCATTTTTGATTCACTCAAATGTTTTATATTTATTAGTTTAAAAGCTACATTTAAAGATGATATAAAATATTTATTACCCTTAAAATTACATTGTTATTATTCTATCAAACTATAAATGATTGATTTATGAATCTATGGTGATTTTACTTTTGATTAAATTTAGCTATTACTTGACTGTTAAATGTACAAAAATGTACAGAGTATATGTATATGTATAATATGTAAAAATATCCAAGATATGTAGGATAAAATATATAAGATAGACGAAAGTAATGTAATATGTAAAAAGATATTCATGATATAGTATGAATAACATGTATGTACGGTATGTATAATCCACGGGAGAATTAACAACTTTTTCTAAAATCTCCGATTTTAATTGCCCCAAAATTAAAAGATTCAAAAAACAAAAGAAGAAAAAGATTGAATCCAAAATAATTCAATGACCTTCAACAGGATTTAATTTTTCAAATCCCATTAGCACCTACAAGCGTCATATTTTATCTATTTTATAATACAGTGGAATCTCTGTAATTTGAATCTCTATAATCTGCGAACATTTACAAGGCTATAATTTAGTAGAAAATATGGTAAATCTAAGAATATATTAGAAACATTTGAAAATTATTATTTCGTTTGAAATTTTGAATTGTAAGGAATTTATACATTTAATATACATACATATATATACATAATATACATATGTATAATACTATCATTCTCGCTATGTATTCTGTTTCCATTTTTTTGGTAGTTGCATTATTAGGTTGTAACATCAACGAAAATGTCCGACTTCATCATACTAACTTCCCAAACTTTTCTTTCCCTCAACAAATATTTTTGTTTCTATAGATCATTTTATATATCATTTCAAAAGAACGTAATTGCTGTTCAACATGTGTTCAACAATATCTAACGAATAATATCAATTCAAGAAAAATTGTCTATTCAACGAATATATACATATATTTATATACGCTTTTTATACAAAAATGATAACATAAGGATATCATGTAAAATGTAGCGCTATCGAACAGGATATTATTCTTTATAGAAACATACATAAAAAATAAAGAATAAAATTTGTTTAAACAAACTTTCGCTTCTTAGAAAATCCATCTTTATATCTACATTATTTATGCGTACAACATGTATATTGCATTATAATCTTACATAAATACAAAATTCTAATCAATTAATCATTTTTTCCTTGATACTTCTGAAAATTATATAGTCGAATCTAACTCGGATCCTCTATAATTCAAAAACCTTTACAGATCGAAATACATATAATCATACTTTACCTTGAATTATTTGTTACGCATTTAGGTATGATGTTTTACCTGTTTAACTCGAATTTAAGAAGCTTAACTTTTACAAGTCAAAGTGCACGTCTATAAATCTGCTGTCTTTACAATTCGATAATAGGTAAGTACACGTTGCGATGAAAAATCGTATTTCTTCACATATATCCTATACGACGCAAACTATAATTTATCTTTTTAAGTAAATAATTGGCCTTTAAAAGTTGAATTTGTCTTCCTAGAAACTCTACAATTCGGAAAATGTTAATCTTTGTAGAATTCCTCTATAAGCTGTTTTTGTTTGAAAAAATTTCTTTTATTCCAAAAATTCGATAAATCAAAACCTCTTCAAAGTACCTTGAGATTCGAATTATTAAGGTCTGACTGTATTTTATATATATTTCAAAATAAATTCTTGAAGTTTGTTATCTTGCGACACTCAAGATAAAAATTACCGGAATTTTGAATTATAGGAATCGAAAGTTTAATTCGTTTTCATTTTTACCATCCGTACTTTTTTCCACTTTCTGTACGAAGCAAATGACCATTCATCTGACAGTCAAGCTGAATATTTGTGGACATTTTATTTTGCGCAGGAGTACTTACAATATCCTGGTCTCTCTGTTGCTCCATGTAGGCCGAGAACTCTACAAGCCTAAGCTTATGGGTTGCGATGGCACGTCCTTCCCAGGGCGGGGGTGGTTGAGCCTGGACCATGTCACCGCTTGAAACCGCTGTCGCTGGTTTTCCGGTATACGCCGGCTGCGAAAACGGTTTGACATCTTGTGACGTTCCTGGCTGCAGACCCGGTTGCCAGAATTGCTGAAAACAGGACATCTGCTTTTTTCCCTTTGTAACGCTGAACAAATTTACCAAGCGTCTCGCCATTCAAGCACTACGATGGTTACGGTTAGTATTAGCATATATTTATGTTTTTTTAATCACATAGATATTCACTTTTATTTTTACGATTATTTTTCTTTATTAAATAAAGGTCATATTACTCTAATTGATGAACTGTTTACGGGGAAAAATTTTGAATACGTCTTCACGATGTGATTTTATTTGCCTTTCTCATTTCTTAGTGAAACAGTAGTTTGTAAAATATAAGGTGAATACACTTAGGCTTGATGCAGACGAGCGATTTGCGTCAGCATTACCGCTGCGTCGCGCTGCGCCGTGTCGCTGCAATTTGCTGCTACTTTTTGGAACAGCATATATTTGTATGAAGCAGCTTACACGGGATGCAACTTTGAACGGCAACTATAGGCAGTGAGTTTGCCTCCAACCATACAGACGTTCGTGCTGCTTGGCCACGAACGAAATGCTGACACTCGACAGTATATTGCTTTATATTAATTTATATAACTCGATCTTTTTACAAAAGCGGTTTGTGGCTATTATATTACTTTTTGCACTTAATTCATCAAAAGATTTTGGGGTCATATGAAAATAATTACAAAATTTTCCCTCATATCAGTAATAAAGGAATGTATTCAATATTTTCTCCTTGTCATAGATTGATATAGTCTTAAACAACACATATGAAGAAAACGCAATTTCTAATAATTCTTAATAATGAATTACCGTATCCATGGATAAATTCTAACTAAACAAATATACAATGTGAAAGTAAACGCAAAATGCTGTGGCAAATTAACGCAAAACGCTCTTGTAAATTGAAAGAAAAATTGGACGCGTAAAGGTTGTGGCAAATTGCTGCGACGCGTGACGCGTTGACGCAAACTGTTTGTCTGCACTGGATTTTATCATTTTTACTGCATTGTCTTCCATAATTATAAAACCACCCTAAACTTTTCAATTCTTGTATTTGAAATCATATTAAGGAACATTCCTTCAGAAAAGAACAGGTTATTGAAAATGCCTCGATTGAAATACGAAGCACTAGAACCAAAGGGATGCAAGTGCTACTTTTGACATTTTCGAATTAAGAACAGAAATAGTTAGTTAAATCGTTAAATATAATATTGTAAATAATTTAAGTAATTCAGCTAGAAAAATTATCTGTTAAACAAATAATATCGAAATAAGTTCGTATCAAAGGGATGCAAGTAATTTATATTACGCATAAACTAAAAGATGCAATTCGTTAGAAATTTGTGTATACTATATATCAAGCATTAAATGTAACTTCATTTTCATGACTTTACGTGGAATTTTTTTAATAGCTTTGAATTTCAAACTCAACTTTTTCGATATACAAGGAAATGTCACTTGCATCCCTTTGGTTCTAGGTACCTCTACATATGACTAGACTGCGGATTTTCCTGTCTATTCAGATGTTTATGAATATAATTAAGAAAATAGAATTTAGATAGAAAGTTGTCTTATTTACTGAATATTATAGAAATTACTATATTCTGAATATTTTATGCATTTTTATAAATTATTTGCATTTTACATATTTCTCATAACTATATTAAAATCCGTAGTCTAAATATGACAAATACTTCCCGTACCAATTGTATATATACTATATATTCCATGACTTCTTAATTTCACAAAACTAAAATAGCTTCGAACATGTTAGTTGTTGATCTTGAAAGAGAAAATGATGTATCTTCCAGTTTCTAATGCTGTATTGTGATGCTTTTGCATCTTTTGCAAGACTTTTGCAAGATAAATTTTACTATACGTATATTTAACATGTTCAACACGTTCAACTTTGTAGGAAAGTATTTTCGATCCGTGGATCATAACTCAAGCTTTATATATATAAAAAGTATTTCTTTTTAAATATTTTGAATTTTTGGTTACTTTTTGTACTTTACAATCTCATCGCAATATATTTAATATTAATTCATACATATAAATCCTTGATATACAAATATTAAAATAAAATGAACACTGATGTGCAAATATATTTATGTATATATAAAAAAATTTCTGAACAATTGTTGTCAACCAATAATGCATACTGTTTATTGGAAGCATACAGTGACGAGCGTGTAAATAAGAAACTTATTAATTGTAAATAAATGCTTTTGAAATATATTTCTCGTAGCTTTTAAAGTACTATACACGTATGTGGAAATTTTTTAAATTCCTATCCTAATAGCTACAAACTAAATCAACATTGGAACTACCACAGTAATCGAAATAATCAATCTTAATTGGTAGGTTTACAACTGTACAGTTTTGAGAGTTTAAATGAACTTTTCTTCCTTGCATTAAGTATATATCTTTTCATGTATTTCACAATTCTTTTAGTACAAATCTTATTGGTTAGTCAGTTTTAAATTTGGCATAGCTTTCTCTATTTACATGCTCGCTATCGTAACTTATGATCCACTAATTAGAAATATCAATTGAACATATCAAACAATGCAGTTTGTAGGTTCCGAAATGTAATAGCAGGAAGAGATTTCATTTTTCTTTGTAAGCCATCGAGCCCTTGGGTGAGCAATCATCGTCACACTTTGCAATAGGGCACAGAAAAATTTATCATAAGAAATGAACATAATACTAAATGCACGAAAAATTAAATTACAAAAAAATAAAAAAATATATGTATAAGAGAAACGTACGCGCATAACAATGAAGGATATAATATATATAAATAGTAACTGTATTACGTGAAGAGAGAAAGACAGTTTGGTAAGACACAACGACGCCTCACAACAGGTAATTAATGTCCAAAAATTTCATATACAATATGCACACTCGTATATGTATGTGTATATATGCCCAGGTGATATACATACGTAAAAAAGATAGAGCAACGGACAAATTGAACAATACACAACAAGGGCCCCCAGGGGCGTAGCAGCAGAGAGCAAGGGGGTTCCATTTATATGAGGATGGTTAGTTCTTTTTGCATAAGCTTCCATGAGAGAGAGAGAGAGAGAGAGAGAGAGAGAGAGAGAGAGAGAAACAGCAGGAAGAATAATAAGGAGAGTAATCGAAGGTGGAGATGGTAATTTCAAAGTCGCGTAAATACTGTCCTCTTACAGTCTGCTAATATTACTGTCCTGTAATGTTCTTCTTTTTTTAAGTGACAATAGTAAGCTGCAAGGCAAATGAGAAGAAGATTAGGAAGAACAGCAGCCGACTGGATAAGAGAAAAAGATAGAAATTGTAATTGTGTACTTGTATGTAGATGTATATGTAAAAGTGAAAATTAAGGAACTAAAGAATTAAATTTAGAAAAAGTGAAGAGGTTATTTGCATCGTTTCTATAGAATTTCACTTTTTATACTTTTATCAAGCATGTTTTTTAAGAATCATCATACAATAAAATGAATTGTTATACAAATTTATATTTAAGGAACGAGATAAATTTGAAATAATGATTGGTCAAATCTTCCAGAGATAAAAGAAACAAAGTATGTTTTTGAATAAGCATTGTTGTATGAATTGACAATAATTGATTAATAATAATTTCAGAGATGTTTGAACGGGTAATTCCTGGATATTGAAGCAGAAAGATCGGAGAACAAATACGAGAGTATTTTCTTCTATTATGTGTATGTACATGTCATCCACAAGATATTTAAAAAAAAGCAGGTGAAGTGAGTTTAAACAAAATCACACGTGTGTGATCGGCCTCTCGCAAGCGGATTAGAGACGGTTACAGGGCGAAGCGGTTAGAATGAAAAGAAAACAGATACGATGTCAAAGAAGAAGCCAAACTGACAGTGTATGTGATAGCAATTAAAGTTTACATCCTCAAGACGACGAGACACCGATCGTTCGTCCAACGAAAAATAAAAGCGATTACGAGGGGCAAGAGATGATCGAGAGATCGCGAGCGTCGTTGATCAGGAACACATTTTACTTTCTAAATCAACTTCCGTGTTACCTCTTTTCTATGTATACAAGTAATACATCTCCACCTTGAAAATTATGATTGACTTAACCATCGTAGTGATATAGATGAATAAATAGCCTGCGGATGTTTATGCATGGGCGGCAAATTTAAAAGTACATAATGTATAGCAGCATATAATTAATATATAAAATATTCGAAATAAATATTTAGAATATCTATCTTTCTTTTTACATTTACAAAGATATAAATTTGTACAAAAATCCGCAGTATAGTGATGATTAGTTTGCGAATGTTTATGCATTTATGAAAAATTCAGTGTTGCAAAAATACACAGAATGCACATAATATGCAAAAATATATAAAATATCCAAAGTATACTTTTGTATAGTATATCCTTGCTAAAAATTTCTGCTTAGTTTCCATTTCCTTAACTAAATTAATAAAACGCGAATTTGCATAAACATCCTCAGTTTAGTGCTAGTGTAAAAAAAGAAAAGAAATTTGTGGTTTTTAGTTGAATCTTTCTCTCTTTACGTATCGTGTCGAGCAAGCGTGTCTCGTCGTCTCACCCCAAAGCTCGTGGCTCCTTTTTTTACTTTTTTTCTCTGGAGTATTTTTCTGGTTGCGTAATATGTAAACAGAAAAAATAGACTGTTCAAACAGAAAAAAAATTTGTTCCAAGGGGTGCTCCGTGATTGGGACTTACCGCTCCGGGATAGGAGACAGGGGTGGAAGCATGAAGGGCAAGGGGCCCCACGAGGGCGGGGGGCATCTTGTTGTGTATCGCACTCCCAGCTGATACTATCTGGGCGCTCGACATGCTCGACATAGTCTGCAGCGCCTTCTCCTTGGCGGCATGATCCTAACAAATCGTCAAACCGATTACAACGCATTGCCGACTGTCGGTGAAATCTCGATGGTATGATAGTTCTTGTTTGTTTTCTTTTTTAGCGAATTATGAGTTTATTGTCTCTCCTGTTTCGTAAGACTTTTATATTAGTTTTAATAAAAGTTATCTATTATTTCTGATGGCTTGGTATTGCTTTTTAGTGCATTTGCTGGTACATTGATCAGTTAAGAGCAGGTATTTTTTGCAAATAGTGATATATTGATGTTTAATGCAACACATACATGAATCAAACGAAGCCCACATCGTAGGCTTAAAGTGTCTATTAAATTACATTTACAATCTTCAATCCATGATAGTCTTTTGAATCAATACACGTATCATTCGAAAATATATGTATGCATTTATTTTTTATATACATATAGCAGTAACTACAAAATTTAATGAAATTAAAAAGAATTTTTTATTATGTAATGTATATATAATTTATATATATTTTATATAATATAATGTTATATATTTTAATTGTTGATTGTTTAATTATTGATTTTAATAAAAAATTATGTAAATCAAAATCTGTTTTTTCGTTACTACAATATATTAACATCTTTTTGTGCTTATAATTTACGATAGTTAAACTTTAGCATTCTGAACTTCTTCTTATATTTGTTTTATTTTTTGGTTATAGCGGTGGATTATACTTGCTATTGTTGTTTGATTGTTACTGGTGAATGTCTTGTCTTATTGATGATGGTTGTGATTAACCTTGCCTTATTTTAAACTTTTATAGGTATCTTTAACAATTTAATAACCTAGCTTAGATTATTTAATTGTAGAATACGTTTTTTAATTTATATTTTGTATTTTTCGTAATAAAAAACATCAATGGCATCTAAGGTGTAATATGTAAAATATAAATTAAACTTAAATATCCGGAAATTAAGTAACCTAATCTTAAATCCAATTCAAACTGTTCACATATCACCTAATGATACTAGTTAAAGGTTATCGTACCTATTAAATCGTTGCAGTAGTCATAATTCTGATGTAATAGAAAGTTTAATGTATTGAATAATAATATAAGCGGCCACGAAATAATTTTTTATAAAATCATTTATATAAAAAAAAAGTATAAAATAAAATTCTTTTTGTTCGGGGCTTAGTTTTCGTGGAATCTAATTTGAAAATTCATCCATATGGATAATTCATGCATATTGTATTTTTATTAGGTATTTATTAATGTATTTCGGAGAATAATTATAAAAATTAAAACATTTAACACAAATCTTTGGATAAAGTTACATTCGAAATTACAAAATCGTTAATTTTTCAACGCCAAAGAGTTAGCAGAACATTATCGATGTTTACATAAGACGTAGCGCTAACGTTTCTATTAATTTTACTATAATATTTTATATCTAAAGGAGTATGTAGACTTTTGTGACTGACTGTTTAATAATTGATTTGTATTCATTTAAATATGAACTGAGAAAATCACAAGATAAGGAGTTAAACTTGATTAAGGAGTTAACGATGATAATTGGTGGTGACAATCTTTTGCGAAGGAAATTTCCGGAGTGACTTGGTTCTGAAATCGACTTTGATTAGTTGCAAAAGCAAATACTTCTTAGAAAAAAAGTAAGTATTTAGAAAAGAATTTTTCAGATACTGTTTATTTTCTCGTGTTTAAATTTGTTTCGTTTAATTGGAATACTTAAAGCAAATATGTTATTGCTATTCTTTCAGAATAAACATATATATTGGTATTTTGGGAAATTGCATTATACAATTTGTATATATTAATTGAACTATTTGTCGGATATTTCTCTTCTAATAATAACAGCATTTGAGTCTTCTAATTTGCTTCCACCAAAAATCTCACTTTTATGATTCAGTATTTTTATCACTGAATGATTTTTCTAAAGGGATCGGGACATTTAAGAATTGTGGATTTGGTGTGTTATAAAATCATTGAAAAATAATGTTTTTATATCTATCTCATTGTTTTATATAATATCTTGTATACGTAATTATTTACATGAGGACAGACCTCATCGATTTTTATGACCTCGAAATATGTTGTCAAGATGGTCATTCTGAACAACTTTTCCCAATACATGTTATAAAGTTATAAAATTAATATCGCTCGACATTAATTTCCGAGATATTAACTTCAATTAACTGTAGTTCCCATTACACTTCATTCTTACACATAAATGGCCGCCTTTTTACACAGCCCAACCTAAACAATTTATTGATGTTAATCATCTTTAATAAAAATAAAAAAAGATAAATCAATGGGTTGTAGGATGATCTAGATTAATAATCGGCGCCGAGTCGTGCCGTGAGGCGGCCAATAACACTAGCATGATTTAATTTTTATTTTATTCGATTTTGTAAATTTATTGTTATCACTAGGTTGCATGTGGGGGATATGTATGTATACATTTTGTGTCCATTATTTTGATGAATTAAAGGTCAAAATAAAATACAATATTCCATATATCAATAAATTTATCGAAAATTATTTCACGCTAGCATTGTATACTACTCTAACCCCAATCCATAATCCATTATTTTTTGGTTATTTTTCTCATCGATAGGTTGAACTATATAAAAATTCGGCCGCCTATTCCAGAATAAAATGTAATCGTAACATAGAAACCTAAATTCTATTGGAGTTTTCTGTGAACATCTAAGGAACTAAGGCCGATTGGTGGTAACACGTATATGGAAAAGTTGTTCGGAATGATGACCTTGGCAACATGTTCTAAGGTCACCAAAATAGATGAGATATCTTCTAATATAAATCAGCTTTGTATATTTCTATCTAGAATTTTGTCTGTTGCCAAATGACTATATGTATAGAACATGCATATGTGTACAATCCTGGATTATCGCGAAAAAGTAACATATGTATTGCATGTTCCGTTGGTTGCGTAGTACGATTTCTAAAGTATTTTAACATCCTAAATATAAGCATTGTAATATTGTAAATGTAAAAAAGACATAGTAGATTTATAGCACACAAAAATTATGAAATAAAAACTAATTTTTGTCTGGATATAGAAACTCCATTTATTCCGTTATAACGATATCTTACTACACACACTCCGGTATGTATTCTCTGTGGTATTAGATATATTCGAATACTGGTAAAATACTAGAGATGCTACATTATGTTGCCGAATTACAATATTATGCATTTAAGGATTAAATTATATGTTTACTAAACAATTATAATTTGACAGAAAGATTGTACAACTTTGGTAACATTACGAATAACCGAAACCAAAGTTTCATTTTCTTACACATGCATGTTTGCTTAACATTTTTAGGATATTTCCTATTCTTAATAAAATCTTAGTATTTAATATTGACTATATATTTCAAATTGCACGTATGCCTTAATATAATTGTTAATATATCGGTAGTTACATATAGCTTCTTTATCGTGCCAAGCATTAAATTAAATTGCATTACGACGCAAATCATCTATAATTTTGTTTAATTATGGAGTAAATATAACAACTGTTTTGAGACTCCTCAGCAGGTGTGTTTCAGTATCGAAAATTTCATTATTTATACACTGTTGGTTGGAGATATATATACAGAGCTTAAAATTAATGAAGTTCGTTGTAAAATTTGTGATGATTTATCATTCACATTTGGTTATGTTAGGCTTTTTTTCTGATCTTTCATGTATTATAAATATAATTTTATTACAAGAGAAGAAGAAATTTTCGGTAAATGTTATGCAATTTTATGCTTTGATTGTTCGAGTGGCAATATTAGTTATTCGGATGATGATAGTTCCACAGAATACAGTTCTGATTCAGATGATGAATAATAATGAATAGGATCAACAAGAAGACAAAAAATCAGAAAACCATAGTAATCGATCTTGATGTTGAAAATGGAAATGACATTCACGGCGTTGGAGAATACTCCTTTGTTTTTACAGAAGAGTAGATTGAAAATTATATTTTATGAAAATTAGGATACACTACCTCGGCCACAGATGCAAAACTTTGCACAAATTCTACAGCCCACAATGTGTTAAAGCAAACTAAAAAAAGAAACAGAGTCTAAATTCACGAATAAATTGTCTATAAAAACTAAACATAATATAAAATAACAAACAACACTAATGAAATTACTAACACACACTACCAAAAAAAGAATATTCCATTAAAAAATTTAAAATTCCCATGAAAGATCGAAGAAAGCTTCTATTTATTCCCTACTGTGTATCCACACAGATCAAACTGTGTAAAATTAAATCGATGAATGATTTCCCCTGGTTGCCTGCATAATTTCGTTCTCGCCGCTGAATTTCCAACCCCTTGCATCCCCATTCCCTCGCCCCCTTCGTTCTGTCGCTGTTTTAAGCCCGACCTGAGCGCGGTTGATGTCATCGATCGCTATCGAGTGAAACGGCAATGCAGTTGATTGCAGAAACAAGGCTGGTTTTGGGTCGCGAAATTCGCGGGAATTTTGTGCTTTTATCGGAAAGCCGTCGTTTTAATCAGCGCCACCCCCGCACTGTCGAAAATTGCTGACGAAGCGAACGCGAGAGCTTCGTTCCCGTGATATCCGGGAAATTGGCGTGTACCAACCCTTCCATGATCCCCTCTCACGTTCCTCCGCCCCTCAACCCGGTACAGGCCTTTTCAATTTCGTTCATAAATCCGTAATGGAAGAGCCATTACAAGCTCTGCCCATTCGAAATGAAGCGTGCCGCGTAACAATGCACAGCGATAAAGCCTTTCTCTTCGGTCAACGTGTACGGTGAAAAACTGTGAACTTTTGCCTGTTGCCTCTCTCTCTCTCCCTCTCTCTCTCTTTCTCTCTCTCTGTTATCTTCTATCCTTTTATATGTAGCAGGGGAACACCATTTTTGCGGAATCGGCTGCTGCATTGGTTCAGATTGAATTGTCGCTTCCTTTTATTGATTGATTTAGTTATTTGGTTGAGTTTTTGTTATTTGTATTATAGTGAGATTTGGAGGGTCCAGTTGATTTGATAAGAATGATGCAGGCAGATGTTTTGAATTACAGCGAATAACGAAGGTATTCAAAGGTAGGTTATTTTTCTTGCTGATTCTTCGTATTCTTTCGGTTTTTCCATAAAATTTTTTGACATAATTATAGTAACCATTGATTCCAAATTTGATTAACCATTGATTAAAAATTCTTTTTGCAGCTTTTGTTTATATATTTTACGAAAAATCATTTAAATTAAAAGTGCAATAATCTACAAACCGTTGTAAACTTACGACATTTCTACGGAAACTTTCAAATTGGTTATCTTGGCTACTCTGGCAGTTCTAAAAACTAACTCTACTTTTAGTTTGTAATTATTACTTAAAATAAAAATTCGAAATCCGCTCTATATTTATAATGCTTCAAATTGCAAGAAATGTATATTTAAATCCTACATTACAGAAATAAAACTTTTATAATATAATTAGTTAAACTTACACGTAAACATTTTCCACTTTAAACATTTGCCACTATAAGCCTAAAAACCACTTATTTCTCTTTATTCATCAGATGGTTGAGTACTTTCACTCACTCATGTCACATTCACGAATACACATAATCGCAAATTCAATTACGCATACACAGAAAACTACATACAATACTTCACATAAAAATCGACCACGCCGCTCTTATACATATGTAAAATGTATAGGTACTGCTCCTATTTTGCACGCGGTGCGATTTCTTTGAAAGGAATGCAGACGAGCGAATTTTCGAATTTAATAGAAAAAAGGGGGAAAACGTACGGGAGAAAAAAAGGGTACAGATAGAGAGATAAAGACAGATAGAGAGGGAAAAATTATTATCGTGAAATCGGGCGCGCACTGCATGCGAAAAATCCATTTCATTCCGCGGGACCGTTCTTTACCGACGAATCTGCAGTAGAAAATCAATTCGGTTAATTGAGAGGGTGGCTGTTCTCGTGTTATTTTTTTCTCTTCCACCTCGTTTTTTTCTGTTTTATTTTCCACCTTCCCTTTCTCTATTTTTTCCACCCTCCTTTTTTTTCAATTTTCGCTTGTTCTCTGTCTGTTACGGTACAATCGCTCTGTCACGGTACAATCGCTCTGTCCCTGTCCGCGGCCAGCCCCTCATCGCGCAAATACACGTGAGGAATGCAGGATTGGCCCGGGTAACGGGCTGGACATGTTTATCGACATTCTGAAATGCCGTTCGCCCGTTTTTGGATGTATCGTCAGTTATTGGGAGGGCGGAGAGAGGGAGAGAGAGAGAGAGAGAGAGAGAGAGAGAGAGAGAGAGAGAGAGAGAAAGAGAGAGAGAGTTGCGTTTACACCGCAACAATCAATTCTACTATAATGCTCGACGCAGGATTATTTTGGGGGATATAGATGATGCGGCCTGATTCTCCGAAGAATGTGTTTCCTGGAAAAATTCGTATACGGCGACTAATGTATTAAGTCTATTGAAACCAAAATACGTAAAAAGGGTGAAACGAATTAATTGTTTTAATGCTTTCAGTTTGATGCGATCTAACTCTTAACTAGTATCATTGAATCATCGGAGACTACAACAGGTTGGATCGAATTCGTATAATTATCTAGAATACGATACACCTCACTCATTTCAATAACTTTGAGATATGTTGTCAAGATCACCATCTTGAACAACTTTTGCATATACATACATATAATATCGCTCGGCTATAATTTTCGAGATATTAAAAAAAAAAAAACACGAGTGAAAAGATCGGAATTACACGACCTTCTGGTATAGACTTCTTCGAAAAAAATCTTTATTTTTATTGAAAATGGATTGAATGAAAATATTTGTTTTAATAATTCTTTAATATAATAACGATGTTGATAAATATAGAATTTTTTTAGAATTGTTTAAAAGTTTATAACAGTAAAAAGTTAAGGTTGAACTAATGTTTGACTATCAAGGGTTAACTTGTATTCTATATGTTAGACATATAGACACAGAATACAGAATATAGGCTAAAATGATCTATTCTAAAATGAAGTGCAATACAATGATTTAATCTCCAAACTACCATACATATGTCACCTACAAATGTATGATACCACTTAGATACATTTTAGATGCTAACCGTACAGTGCAAACGTGAATAAAATCAGATGAGTGTACGATTGCAAACAGGGCCTGGAGGCCTTTGCCCTTACTTTAATCATTATTTTATCAGTTTTGATGTGGAAAGTCAACTCACCAAAATTCAAAGATACATTTTTTTATGAATATTAATAATTCAAAGCATTGTAGTAAAAAGGTGTAATTAAAGAAACGTACAGCTTTCCCTCGGAAGCAACACAATTACTTATTTCGAGGCAAATATATGAGACAGATATATTATATGTTTTGACTTTTTTCTCGAACGGAACAAGAAAGAACACGGAGAACAAGCGAGAGACTCCAGATAGCGACAAATCATAAATGAGCGTATAACACGTCAGGATTGCTAATACTAAAGTGAGACAGCATTACACATATTCTATTCGTCTTCTACTAAATGATGCAAATTTATAGCTTTTCGCTTGTACAGACCTCTTACTCATTCCCGGCTCTCTCACTCTGTCGGCGAGTTCAAGTAGGGAAGAAAGAATAGCGAGTTACTTATTTCGAGACATAAACATGTGTATCTTATAACATTAGTAAATATCATTAAATTAATAAGATGCAAGTTATAGATTATATAGAATTCGTTTTTAAGATTTATCATTTTTCGTCAAATACGATGATCAGATTAATTTGTAATTTGTACAATTTACTCATAAGATTTCACTTGTCTTATTATCAAATATGTTATTAACGCAATGTATGTTCTTCTTCTGTTTAATCATAAAACGACATTAAAATTAGAAAATCAACAAAAATGTAGGCATTTACTTACTAATCACGTTTTTGATAGAGTAGGAATTGCTACAACGAACGTTTCTAAAACATATGGATGCTATAATGATCAGTTTTTACGAGTAAAATTAGAATACAATAATATTATACAATAATATTAGGTAATAATTTTGTTCTGCATAGATTGTGTCTAGAACACATTATCTCTAAATACTGAACACACATTATGTATTTAGTTCAATGTATACTAAAACGAGCTCATGTAACGAAAAAGATCCTAAAATCAATTAATTCATTCTAATATAGCTCTTTGTATTTGCTTCATCTTTAAATTCATTTTATCTTTAACAATAAACGAACATTTTAAAGCTATTCATTGGCAATTTCTATATAATCCTCTAAAAAAAATCCTACGAACTCTTCAATTGTCCTAGGATATCATACCACAAACTTGGAGAATTTTAGCGTTCCACGGAAGTTAACGGTGTCGTTCCCAGTGGTTCAGAGAACTTTGATAAGAGAACGTTGGCGAATTTTGGAAAAAATACGGCGACGGTACGGTTCGCCGCGAATGGTCTTTAATGGCTGCTCGACCGCGTAGAAAATTAAATAAGGTGTGACCACAGGAAACGTAAACACTGTGCCTAAAAATTCTTTTCTCGCGGAATAAATCGGCCTCCGGTTGGATAGCATAAGCAGGGTCACCGGCTGGTGTTTCACACCCCACGTGAAACGCGGAAACCAGAAAATTACGTCACACACTGGCCTGTCCTGCCACCGGGTGCTTCTCTGAATAATGCTCGCGGTATGCGGCCACTGCAGTACCAGATGCAGTCGCTCTGTAATTCCGACAAAGCTTCAAGCGTTTCGATGTGCACACCAGGCGTTTTTTGAAATTTTTTGACAACTTGTAACTCTGATCCCCATTTTTTGCGGTTTATTAATTAACGTAGTCAGATTTGTTTATAGTTTCACAAAAAGATTTATGATTTTTATTTGTTTTTACCTTTCCATAAATAAAATCCGTAGTATTTTAGGAATAGATCATTTGTATTAGGTTAATGCGTATGATATACTATTCAGCGTTTCCATTTTTTAAGATATATTGAAATATTAAGAATTTCTCGCGTTTTGCACTTTTTTCATATACTAGAAAACACCTTCTGTAACGATTCTCTTTTAAATCTGCTCTGTAACCATATTTCCAAAAACTATTTACAGCTACTAAATTGAAGACAAACTGTTCCTTCATTATGAAAACGAAACCGATTCTAATCATCATAACCGATAATAAATCATGCAATTCCGAGCTGAAATTAACTACAGTTTCTTCATTTCTTCTCTTGTATTATTTATAATCCTTTTTTATTGTTTTATTTTCTTTATAACAATATTTCTATTAATTCCTTATGATAATTTATTCCCTATAATTGTCTTCATTATGAAAACGATCATTCATTATCCAAGCAAATTCCTTTCAGTTGAAATTAACTGCTTTTTTTCCACCGTCTCTTGACAGATACATCGAAGCCGGAAATAAACTCATGCTTCAGCAACGCGTGCCTCTATACGTTAGTGCTGATTAACTGCGTAAAACACGGTCGAATTGCTTAATTTACACGTTCGTTTTGTCTTCTTTTTATATTTGTGCATTCACTATTGACTGTTCCCTGTACGAACAATCCTGTGTTGCATGGTTCTCTCTCTCTCTCTCTCTCTTTCTCTCTATCTCTCTGTTTTCCTCCGGTTTATATCGACGGTCCTCATCGCCGAATGAAAGCGGCAAACGCAGCGTTCTGTGATTTATTAACAGCCGCGCAATTGTTCCCAAATCGCTTTAATAATTCAGCTGTTGATTAAACGGGCCTGGGTTCATTTTTACGCGTGATTTATTCCGCTACAAACCTTCCTGTACGCCGTTCTTGATCGAACGAATTCTCTATTGACAATTAATTCTGAAGCAACCCGAATCGTTTGCAAATGAAAAAGAAAAATTTGTGTAAGAGGTAGAAGAGAGAGAGAAGAGAGAGAGAAGAGAGAGAGAGAGAGAGAGAGAGAGAGAGTGAAAGAGAAATGAATGAGCTGAGGCGAAAAATTGAAAATATCGAATGTCGTATGCGTGGATGTGCTGTTTTGGAAGACTAGATATTAGAGTCATATAATTGTATATGAAAATGACAGAAGAAAAATGTAATAAATGCTATTTAAAAGAGAGTGCTTGCTTAACACATTGTTGACCGGAGGATTTATGCAGAATAGCCTGTGATCGGTTATTTTTTATGCAATTTTAATTTCTGTATAATATTTTCAATTCAATCTTCAATGAAAGTAAAAGAGCATTCTCCAACACCGTGAGTGCCATTTTCACTTTCAGTATCAGAATCGATTACGGAGGTTTTATATCTTTTTAGTAGTTTAATATTCATATGGTAGTGAGTCAGAATTATATATTTTCTGAATGACTATCATCTTCCGAATCACTAGTATTGTCATTCGGATGATCAAAGTATCTGCATAAAATTCACCGAAAATTTCTTCACCAAAAAAATCGCGATGCGCCATTTTTGACAATTAAATGATAACATAATTATGTTTATAACTTTATAATTTTATACAAGTATTATAATATTATAATTTGTGTACATAAAAGGGTAGGAGAAAACCTAATATGATAGAAGATGAATGATAAACACTTCATGAATTTAACATTATAACAACTTCGTACGGTGGTTTTAACTGTATATTTTTCTCTAAATATCTCGGAATATGTTTCCGCACAACAACATTTAAGTAACGCAATGCATATTGATATGTCTCCGGCCAACAATGTATTAATGCATATAACATAGTTGAAAAGGAGAATAATGTTTCGAATTAATAAAACATTTCTTAAATAATTGATAAATTCACGAAGTTTTGTAAAATCTAAGGATATTTTTAATATTAGCAGGATTAATTACTATAGTACGAAAACCGAATAAGAAATGTTTCCTTTGTGTTAAATATCATTACATTTTAAATGTTCACATAAAATTTCTTTCCTATAAAATTAAAATATGATCTATATGTTATAAATCATGTTCTGTTTCGTGTAGGTAGTCTTCGTCTCCGTTTTTGCTCAGAAATATTTAAACGCTTCTTTAATTTTTATGAACTACCTCATAGGTAGTTTCATTATCTTAATTATTTGTTTGCTGAATGGTATTATAGCGTTATGTAACTATTATAAAACATTATAATGCAAAAGATTGATTTTTGTATGTAAATTATAGAAATGTCATGCATTGGAGCAATAATTGATCCATTATTTAGAATATACTCCATGTCTCAATGTGTTACGAAACATCCTAAATCTAAGGTTAAAAATTGTTATTATTTTTTAATAAATAAATTTTTTACAAATTATATATATCTATATAATTCTTATAAATTATTACTTTCTGCTTCCTTGTTTTTCTTTATAAATCTGGTATAGTAAAAAGAGTAAGGACAACGTAATTAAATTACTAAAAGATATTCTTTTTATTAATGTTTTCTTTTAAAAAGGGGAGTATTGTATATTTTTATTCTAAGACTGACTTTTCCTCACATGCCCTGCGACACACATGGATTTAGATTATATAATATTTCTTAAATATTTTTGTTTTGATTTCACATTAATTATGTACTATTGTTAATGTAAAAGCTGCAGTATACCTTTCGAAAAAAATACAACAGGAAGATTGATAAAATTGGTTCAACATTTTTTGTCACTTGCATTGTTTGCTCGAACAAAATTGTCAAAATAATTTTACTGTTCACCTTATTTTGCAGTGTTTCTTCCCTTAAACACATTCATAAATCGATGTTTAATTCAAACATCTTTATTTAAAAAAAAATTATCATATATCAAATATTATTTTTCTGTTGTTCATATTTAATTTCCACATATTCGAATGCTTATGACTGGTAGTGTGTATAAAGCTAAATAAAATTATGTTCCAAATGTTTCATTGCCAGATAATATAAATAATAATTTTTAATAATTCTTCTTAAACAAGTAAAAATGATACTTTTTATTATTAATTTCTCTGAACAAACAAAGATAATCATTTTTAGTACTATATTTTCTCGTTTCAAAAATAATACTACAATTTAATAGTAATATGAATATTCATTTTTAAACAATCAGAAATAATAAATTTTGTTATTACTGCTTAAGCAAAATGATAATGTTTTACCTTTGTAAAGCGTATATAAGTGTCGATAAAAATGTTTGACATTGTTGTAACGCGTTTATTAGGGATAGATATATATGAATGAAAAAATGAACGAAAAATAAAAATAGAAGTGTAAGAAAAACACATGGTACAAGAGGTATTCAGATACTCACCACTTTGAGTTTCGCTTGGATCTCGCGAAGTTTTCGCCTAGCAAGCACTTGTATGTGAGAAGAGACCTGCTTTCGCGTTCTCGTCTTGCCTGTCCTCAGTTTGATGTAACGAGCAATCAGCTCGTTTCGACCTGAAAAACACCAAAAAATAAGCGATTAGAAAACTGCATTTGTTCTTCGTTTCTGACTCATTTCAAATTTATAGAAAATGTGAATTAAAGTAATAATTGAATTATTAGAGTTAATCGTCCTAACTCTCAGGTAGTATCGTTGGATCATACAGTTATAGATGACATACAGTGGCTGTAAAAAGTATCGACACATCATTCGGCACTCGTATTTGTTATAGCATTTATATTTTAATCAACTGCGTTTATGTATAGATACATATATTAAATTTCATATGATGTAATAGTACTTTCATATGATTATAAAAATTTGATACTATGAAAATGTTCGAGGTCGAACCTCGATAAGTCAAACCTCTATAAGAAGATTACAATTTTTTCCATTCTCTTCCACTTCGCTATGAAAAATTCTAATAGTTGAAATAAAACTTACTTTAATTCGAATTATATGCTATCTGCGTTATTTTATCTCTATAACTCGAGTTTAGAATAGCCAGATTTTTACAACTCTAAATTCATCTTTATAAGTTAAACTTCTATCGCTCTTGTTTCTGCAATTCGATATTGTATCCTTGTCTTCCAACTGTTAGAATTGTCTCAACATAACATAAGACGGAAAACATAAGACGACACAAGCCGTATGCCTATTTCTTTGCTTTTCGGCTACGTGCATATCCACGGAAGTTAATCGTTTTTCGTCAATAGAACATATAATTGCTGTCATCTTCCACGTCTTTTACTTTTGAATTTATGTACAATGAATAAAATGAGTTCTAACAGGAATCTTAAAATTCTAACGCTTTCTGAAAAGGTGAATGTAATTGTGCCTTCATATAAAGCTTCTGTATGTCGAAGTTTCGTTCGTTAAACCTCCTTTACTCTAAAATTTCGATAAGTCGGAATTTCTACAACTTCGAGATTTTAGTTCTTCCTTTGAGGTTCGAGTTACCGAGATTCGACTGTACTTTGTTTAGTCAGTGTTTCTGTAATCATAGTTTGGGAATTTAATTATTTGAGTTGAGCGTACATCGTTTTATTTATCGTCTATATCTTGCATTTTATGTAATAAAGATTTATCGTCTAACATACAGAATACAAATAAAACCCTCATAGGCAAGCCATTGATCATTTATGTTCAATCCTAATTCTTTTATCATCATAAACTTGTACACAATTCCAAAAATTTCTACAATATTTCTCAATGTCATTATCATAATACATTATGTAACCATTAAGAGAAATATTTCAATTCACTTTTTTTGCATATTATAGGAAACGTTGCGAGAAGTAAAGTAAGAAAAAGTGACAACACTGAATTTATAGAATTTTTAATCCGGAATTTAAAATCGGTCATTAGTCTTAAGTAAATCAGCTCAAATCCAATTCATGATTCAATCATACCAGTTAAGGATTAATCTCGTATCCAATTAATATGATAAACATAGAAACAATTTTCAAAAAACTACGCTCTTAATTAAAGAAAATTCAATAGAAATATTACCCCATTTGCTTTATAAACTCAAATCAATTAACCTGGAAAAGAGGAAACTTTCAAATACATCGAAATCAATTCCGCGCCGTTTCATGAATTCCACTAGTCGGCAAAGATTGCACCTTCAGTTTTCCTCAGCAACCACTTCTTTCCGAAAGTTCGTCGTCTTTCTGCATCGAACCTCGCTAAAAGTTAAAGTCTTTTATCATTTGAGTCGTTCGGAAGCCACAACTCCATCATTTGAGAAAAGAAATGATATTACACACGCAGTTTTCAAAATTTAAAATTTTCGAAATTTATCATTACTTGTGTTGTCTTTTGTGATAAATAAATTTATAAATATTATAGAAATTATATATAGCAAGTCATTTCCTCCTTCAAAGTTGAATACTAATCATATATTTACATAATGAAACTGGGAAGGTAATAACAATAAATGGAGTTAATTAGTTTGACTTCTGAGACAGTTTTATTTAATGCGAACTACGTTTCTTGTTTGGATCGTACATTTATCGAAGAAATTCATGAGCAAATTTTTCATTGTCATAACAGAGTACAAACTCGAATGATCGGTGTATAAATAACTAAGAAATTAAAAAACTACAAATTTTCAGTTACGTAATTGCTGCGATAAATGAAAAATATATATGAACAAGTTAATGTTTAGTATTAATTCTATAGATATAATTCTATAGAAATAAGATTATTCATTATTTGACGCGATACCAAGGAAAAGGAGCGTCGTGTAGAAATCTACAAAGAAAATAAGAAACGATGAAACGAAAATATTGTTTCATAGGAAAATCGGGGAAACTGTTGGACGCATGTGAACTCAAATTAATTCGAGTGTAAGCTGCACCCAGTTTTTGAGGGCCGATGAAAACGCGGAAGGGTCTTTCGCTCGACAATGAGCGGACGTTCTATTTGCGCGTTTAAACGACTTTTTCTCTTTTTGTGTTGAATCGTGCCAGTGTTGATCGCTTTTTCCTCCCTCCCCCTTTTCGTTTTCCTTTTGTTCGATTTTTTTCTCTGTTTTTCATAATGGAAATCGGTCGATCGAACCGAGTGGCGCTCTCTCGCGTCCGTGTCCCCGAAATAATACAGTGATGTTATCACGGTTTATTGAGCCGTGTGAAATCGTAAAAAAAATTCGATTGCTACCGCGCGCTTCCATGTATTTACGATTAAATATTTCACGTCGCCCCCCTTGCGTCGTTTGTTCCATGATTTCGATTAGTCCGAGATTCGAGAGACAAGAATCGTTATTTCAATATTAGAAAAGTTGTGAAACGAGTGCCTCGTTTTTTATATTACTGTGTTCGTCATCCTTCGATTTTCAGTTGATGAATATCAATAACAATTGGGATTAACAATTATTACTGTTAGGATTATCAGTTATAAAAGGAGTATGCGATTCAAAAGTGCACTTTAGAATTTATAAATTACTTATAGTTATTTTAAACCTATTCATTTTAGATCCAATCTAAACGTGTCTTTTTATTTTTAACAAATTTCTTAAGTATCTAATTTCCTCAATCTCCTTACTACTTATCGTTAGACTGCGGGTTTTTATGCATTTATGAGAAATTTAAAGACAAAGAAGTGTACAGAATGCACGCAATATATAGTAGAAATATATTAGATATTTAAAGTACAGTATCTTCTACAATGTTTAATAAACGAAACTCTATCTAATATCCCTATCTAGTTATAAGTTCCAGTTTGTAAATTATGTTTATAAAAATACTAATTTGCACAAATATCCGTAGTTTACTTATCGTTATATACAAGAATCGTTATTGTAATATGTATGATCTTTCGTCCTACGCGTAGCATACGCGTAGTATAGTAAATGCGTACAGAATCAACATGGCATTCTGAATACACAGTTTCAGGTAGTTTTCGTGTTTTCGTAACGAAAGCAATAAAACTTGTGAAACGCTATAAACTTAGATTTGGAATAAGGCTAGAAAAAAGTTATAAACAAATTCTACTTCGTTAACTCATTTGTAATATGGGCGCAACAATGATTTTGCTATGAGCGCTTGTAAACTGCAAATAACATGAAATTAGTAATATCAAAGTAAACTCATAATATTAATGATATAACTTAGAACTTGTAAAAGATTGTAAGACTATACTGTACTGTAAGACTACTTGCAAGTTACAAGTTGTAGGTTGTATACTACTTTTTCAAAATCGTACAATTTTGCATCAAATAGGAAAAAACTAAAACAGTTAGAGAATTTGTAATTTGTAAAGCTTACTGATTAAAAAATATTTCATCTCTTACACATATTACCAAACTTATTACTATGTGATGCAAAAGAATTTTATCTTTTAACCAAAACCTCTTTGGTTACCGGTAACCATTATCGATGGCAGATTTTTTTTGGTTAGTAGATAATGGTTATTCGTAACCAGACACTTAAAAATTCATGTTTTTTGATAATCTAATATTTTTAAAAGTCTTTAGAAAATTTATTGAATTTGAAGAAAGATTAACTTTTTTTCACTTCTTCTTTCACAACAGTACTTTTTACACAACAATTTTGAAAATAATATATTTTTGTCAGAACCAATACAAATGTTCTCTCTCTCATTTACTTCAACGTTGCTTCAGTATCTTATTCTACATATATCTTAAGCTATACATATCTAGGATTAATATCGATAAATCGCGCGCAAAACAATTTAAAGCCTATCTTATTGAATTAGTCTCGACATTACGATATATCAGAGAATCTCAACGAACGGCAAACGAGGAATTCTTTGGAGCAAGTTCTTTGGTGTGTGCAGCAACGATCGAAATAAAGTTTTAAAAATATTATTTTATTATAATTTTAGAAAACGAAATTCTATTCTGCAAGAGCGATGCGTAGACGTAAATGAAGAATAGACTACCAAAATAATAGTATTTATATGGTGAAAAGTGTCTAGTACAAAGTTACTAATACTCGTATTAGCAAGTTCCAATTTTAAACTTTCTTTTGACCACAGCTGTTTATCGAAACGAAGTGACGTGATTCTGGTTACTGCATGGTAAACGTTATTTCAATTACGACGCGTTTGATGTCGTCTGGCGCCGGTTTTATGGGCACGGCCGTAAAGTCTTAACGGCTGTGAAATCTAAGCAACGATAAGGTGCCACATAGAATGCCATTTACTCGATTCAATCGACTGGAAATCAATTCATCGTTCACCCCCGCCTCCCTCCTTTTCTATTCTCTCTCGTTTGTTTTTGTTCCTACCTCTTAGATTACGTTTCATGATCGAATATCGCTTGTCATTTCCCGCTGGATTGTCCCATTGAGATTGCATCGATCGAGGCCATTTTTCAATCGGCCAACCGATTCATTTCCAACGTTTTCGATTCGCGAGAAAGTTTACGGATGTTCTTTAGTCGATGTATAGATACGAATGTTCGATGGAACAGGTGGATTTATTTTTTAGAAGAGTTTTTGATTCTTTGGATAGATTTACGGTGAATATTATGGCTGGACTGAGATATATTTCTAGGATATTTGGTACTTTTAACCTGTTAATCGTGGAAGATGAATTGTCTTTTTATATATACACAATTCCATTTTTGTTACAAATAAAATATATCATATTTATATTTCTAAAGATTAAAACTGCCATAATTAAAATTGTTTTGTGAATGTTTGGTTAGGAATTGGGTTTCTTTAATTGAAATTTATGTTGTGGGGAATGCTGGTAACAAATAATAAGCAAAAATTTAAAATTAGACGACGATTTAGTTTTTTCAAGAATTTCTATGTCTCTTTGAGTGGGATTGTCGTGAATTATTATCAGCGAATTGAGATATTGTATTTTTAGATAAAGTGCAACATTTTATTGGAACTTTCGAAGAGAAACTTTTTCCAGAAATATTCAACGAAATTAAAGTGAATTATAGATGAATCGAGATGTTGTATTTTTAGAAAAACCGAAATTTTTTCATTGATTTTTGTGTCTTTCGGATACGAATTTGTATTATAAAAGATACTTAAAAGTTCGGTTTTCTACAGAAATACGAAAGGAAGACTAAAATACCAAAGATATCGAAAGTAAAATAGTATTGAAATGCTCTGAACCTAAATAGAGACAGAAATCTTTTACGTATGTTCTATACAGTCTCTTGTCCTTAAATTTCTCACAAATGC
Source organism: Bombus bifarius (assembly GCF_011952205.1). Classification (NCBI taxonomy): domain Eukaryota; kingdom Metazoa; phylum Arthropoda; class Insecta; order Hymenoptera; family Apidae; genus Bombus; species Bombus bifarius. Next base: position 317,540 of record NW_022885326.1, read on the forward strand.
ACAAAAATACTCAAGTCAAAAAATACTTCTTCCATACTCCATGATTATTCCTCATACTTGACTTGGCTCAAGTCGTTCGTTCTTCCATTTCATTGGCCGATATCTTACGGACAACTCGAACATCCTCGAAGACGTCTCGAATAGAGTGATGGTGGTTGTTGGCAAAGGAGAGGAAGCGGACATCGTAAGAGAGATGGCGAGAGGGTGGCATGGCAAAGGGGAAAACAGGCGGGGGAAGGTTACGGAGAACTCTGAAGCATCGGAAGGAAAATATTCGAGATTCCAGGCGAACCGCGTGATGACTCAATTTCGCAAAGACCGTTAAATGGCCCGCTATGAACCACGCGCCGCTACTGGTCGCGTTCCTCCTCTGTTTTTGAAGGCCGAACATTCTTCGAACGGGAGTTGCTCGCATCGAATTGGATCCGCATGGAAAACCATGTTACAAAGGAGCTACTTCGAGTTTATTTGTCTTTTCTCGGGTTTCGTGTATTGAAACGATCATTTTCTTGAGATCTCCATTTAGATTTGACCAATTTTTCAGCGCATAGCTTATCGAGAATATTTAGAAAGTTCTATTCCTCGAAGTTAATTCTTTGTTTAATATTTACACACACTAATATTTTAACTGTCGCAATAATCATAAATATTTAGTTTCTTCTGCCTGGAAATGTCCCATCCTTGAGTAGAATAGCGATTTAAGTGTCAATGAATGTATTTTTTTGGAAAGCCGTACCTCTTCGTTGTCTTTTTGCTTAGAAACAACATATAATTTGTGTGACCCACATAGTTGAAGTTTGCATTAAAGTTCATGTGAATCATACGCTGATTCATACTTTCCCTGACTATTGCAATTTGCAGTGTCTGAGAATCAATTGTTCATACTCGCGGTTATTGTTGTACTTCTCATGGCAGATAACGTGTTAAAGTGCGTTTAGGTGGGTTTAAATTAAGCAAGCGAATGCTCGTTCTTTCTCCACTTTAGTAAAATAAAAGTGCAAACGAACATTCTTTTGCCGTTTGACGATTATTCACTGCATCGTGGATCAAACATCCAAATACTCTATATAAGAATGCATTTATAATTATAATTTCTTCATCAGATATCGTTATCACGAGTCCGAGTACAAATTGGCCTGAGGACAAGTATATGGTATGAAATGATATGATGAAAATAAGTAGGTATACGAGCGTACAGTCAGTCGTAAAAGTCTAAAAACACCCCTCAAATATAAAATATTATAGTAAAGATAAATAAAATATTAAAGCATAAGTTAACTCCACGAAATTTCTTGACGCATTGAGACATATACTATTCATGCGTAATACAATATATTCAATTTCATTGTTATTAAGAGAAAAGAAATAACAAAGTATAAAATGCAATATCACAAAAATTAAATACACTTCTTATATCTACAAGAAATTATAGAAACAATAGGTTTAATATTATATTAATGACTTGTAGATCCCACCTTTCTTAAATAAGTTAAATAAATTGAAGGTTTTGTAATATCTGATAAGTTTTATCCTAAGAAGTTTGTGAGTTATATTACATTTTTTTCTTTTTTTTCATTCCCTTTAGGAATACATTAATAATAATTGTTACGCTTGTCATTTAGTTACTTTCATATAAATTTGATAGTAATCAATAATGCGGTAGAATTTTATATATTTGTAGTGATAAATATATACCATTTCTTTCTAAAAAATTACTTATAAGCTGTAATTTAATCTACTATAACGTTGTCAAATATATGTATTATAATTTAGCGTGGCGTAAGTTATATTGAATATACTTTACGAAATTAATTCTACAAGTGTAGTATTTGATTGAAAATATTTAAAAAATTGTGTATTTCTTGCAAAATCAACGATAAATTGGGTACGCTTTTGGCTAAAAACATAGGTTAGCTATAAAGAAACTTGAGTTTCAAAGCGTTGAAATCCAATAAAAAGAGACTACAGAGTGGACTATTTCCCTAGAGAAATTTCAGGCTATTTCACCGTCTATCTGCAATCGAATGAAACATTGATCTTGAATATAAATGATAAAAAAACGAAGTTACAAAAATAGTAGCGGTGGGATATTACTCTAGCCGAATCCATAATCCATTACTCTTTCTTTTTTATTTATATATTATTAAGAATGATTATCTCCCTCTTTAATGAATTAAGTTTATGTTGAGTTATATAAAAAAGCAGCTATCTATTCTATAATAAAGTGTAATAGTAAACTAAATTCTATTGGAGTTTTTCGCGATATCACGGAAAGTAAGGCCGAGTGACTCTAACATGCATAGGGAAAAGTTATTCCGAATACTGACCCTGGCGATATATTTGAAGATTGATCATCAAAATCGGTGGCATCTATCCTGATGTAAATAATTAGCTAAAATAATTTTTAACAATATTTCAAGGTTCAGGGTCACTTTAAGGTCATAGTGTCGTAGATAGGTCGTTCGACTTGTCTTAATATCAGGGACATACATGTTCCACTCAAACAAGGTACTGAAACTCATATATCTCAATTTTCAAAATTGGTGCATAAATATTCCTTAGTTAGAATAATTGATTTCTTAAAGAAAAAAAAAAAAAAAACAAAAACCGATAGAGAAATGGCGAATTTAAGGATTGAAGTATAATGCTGCATACATAGATATACGCAACATCGAGCATGAAGAAATTAAATCTGCTTTAGATCTCAACAATAGAAAAACGTTTAAAAATTCCTTTTTTCCCAACGAATCTTTCAAGGGACGATTCGATGGAATATCGTAGATCAATGGGCGTCGCAGGACGTAGGACGTAGGCGAGATCGACAAGATCCACACTCAATACACTATCCATGAACAGTTTCAGTGGGGAAAGTTACGATCAGAGAGTGAAAGAGAAGATACAAAATATATACAGAGATAGAGAGAGATAGAGAGAGAGAGAGAGAGAGAGAGAGAGAGAGAGAGAGAGAGAGGAGTAGATGCGCGACGCGACGAGCAATCAACGTAAATCACTTGGCTGATGCTCAATTTAACAAGAAAGGCCATTATGATCGCGAACTCGAAGTAACGAGCACGAAGAGAGTGCTGTCCCTGTTCCTCTCTGGTTATCCTACCATTGGCTCTCGCAGAAATCCGCCAGGAACAGCGTGCAAAGTACAGTTTATTGCAAGAAGACTCGTTATGCCCGTATGTGTAAACGCTTTGTGTAAACGTTCCACAGTACTTCGAAAAGAGACATTTCACGATCGAAACTCAATTTGTCAATTTTCTTTATTTATTTACTAGATTGTTTAAAGATTCAACAGTGTCTTTGACAGTTGGTACATTCTTTATTGTATTTGGTATGGGTTAATAATTAGAAGCAATAGTTAGTTTTTATGGAACAACCTATAAATTTCAACTACCTTTAAAAAGATGTAGCAATAATAAATGTTAGGATTTACTATATATAGATTACTATGTATATGAGAAACTTTTGACAAAGTAGATTGAATGACAGAGGTGAAGAAAATAACGAAATTAATATTAATACTAATTATGAGATAATTTCTTAATTTTTTGACTTTCATGTTACTTCATGATTTAAATTATTTTATCATGAAGTTTAACTAAAAGCAAAATATTATTACAGCATTATTTGCCGGTTGAATAATTTCTCCAATAGCAATCAAAATTTATAACTTATAACCATAAATGCTATAATAGATGAAACAACAATAACTACAATGGCCCGCAAAAAATATTCGAACATTCTTAAAAGCTTTCTATGCATATTTTGATTTAAAAAAATATTTTGAAATTTCGTTAGAGCACGACTATCCTGATTATATTAGTGCAGTTCGCAACGGATGTGGAAATGTATATACAAGTTACAAGATATTTGTTGGAAATATACATCTCGTAAGGATCTCTAACTTATACAGTCAGTTATTCATTATGTTAATAAGTCACATTTTTAGCACTAATGGTATGTATAAAAGTGCTAGTTACGTTGTTGTATACTAATTTTTCACTAATCATAAGTGTATATTTGTAATCAAAGTCTTGTACCTTCTGCATACATTTTTGGATTGGTTTCAAATTTTAATATTATAATCGAAATAGCCGTATCTCGCTATAGTACTAATGAAATTTTAGAAAGTTTCGTATAACGCATATAATACATTCATAAAATTTCTCTATGGTAAGTGTTCGAATAATTTCGTAAACAACTATATACGTACATATACAAAACCCACGACATTTCATACCCGCGAATTCTATTCCAAAACAACACAATTGCGAATCATCTATTTTCATTGGAAATTCTTGCTTTTTTCTCCGGAACATAATAATAGCTGGGACTTGATACGCGAAGTATAACTTAACTGTCATTAACTACTGAGTTAACCATGGAGGGAAAACGAAAGATGCAGATAAAAAACGAGTAGAACAACGAGGATCGGGATTCTGTTCGCTATAAACTCATCTAAGGGACGTAATACTTAGCCTTGAGTTTTACCATGCGTTAAGTGTATTATATTTTCGCAACAAATAGTGAAACGTATTTTTCGAAAGAGATAAAGAGGTGGAACAGGCACCTATGTAAATCGTCTGATAACAACACGTGTACAAATAGAATAGGATGAACGGCAAGATTTACCAAAGCTGTGGTTATGGGAAACCAAAATAGAAAAGCGTTTATAGTAGATTTTTATTAGGTTCTACATTTTTCTGAAAAAAGATTGTTCTACTAACGAATTTTGGATGTTTCTCCTTAATTTTCTTCGGTATTCAAATGATTTGTCCGGGTATTGCATCGTTTGATAGAAACTTTCACAATAGTAAATATACTACGAACTATTCGAGCAACTTAAAGCATAACTTAAGCCCATCATCAAGAATTACCCAAAAAGTAGCCAAAAATGGCTTTCGTATTCCACAATTCTTTTTAATATTCAGCTAAGGGCAATATTCGTTCCAACACCCTATTATTTGACAGAAATTCATAATAAGTATCTTCGAGTATTGCTAATGATCTAATCTAATACATATTGAACTTAATCCCATCGTTAATAATTACCCAAGAACCACTAAAAAAATGTCAGTTTTAAACGAGTACATGTACTCTCTTAACCTTCGATAACTGAACGACGTCCATGATCGTCGCGACCGTCGCGTTGACCAGGCAAAACATTAACGCTGAAACGCTAATTAGTTTGACGGAGTAATAAGTAGGTCGAGGGTGTGCTTAAAGAGATAATTAATTAGTAGGTAGGGCTTACAGCGAGCATTCTTGGCAATCCACTTTCAATTAGCCGTCCCTCTCGAAGAGAACCGGCAAGTGCATAGCCAGTGTTATGCTGTGTTGGTCCCTGGTTAAAGGCACACGGATCAGTGATCTTGGTGCTTGGCCTTCCGTTGACGGAAGGGATCGCTTTTGACATGTCGAGGATCCCAGCGTTGCAGTGGTCCTCCGGGCTATTCCGGACTTCACCACCGAGTACCGTCGTTAATCGATGTTCTGCAAACAGTGGTTCTATGCCGGCGCTCCTCCAACCCGTCCAAGTGCGTTTAAGCTCGTTTAGTCAATTAGTAATCGTCGAGCAATCCGATCGAGTCGAGGGATACTCGAAAACCGGCCTTCAAGCTCCTTTCACACCGCCCGCGCCCGCGGCCCCGCCTCTTTGAATACTTCAAAAAAGCTTTTCCTCCGCTGCGAAGTCTGACCTAATGACGCGATTCACGCGAAAGGTGGTGAGTGTTGAATTTATAGAACGATTGCATGTTGATTAGGATATGGTAGATCATGGATTCTAAACATTCCTATTGCACGCGTATATACACGTGTATATGCCTGATAAACGAATCCAAGTTTTAATCTGTGTAGTTTTTCGTACACAGATGAGCATGTGTTTCTGTCACACGTGTATGAGTACGTGTATCTAAATTCACAAACATTCCGTTGAACAGTCAAACGTGAAATGACCTTAAACGTGGTTTAACATTTGTTTGTTCTCAGAAATCAACGAATTGACGAGACGAAAAACATGTGAACTTCCGATCTAATTACAATATAATGTTAAGTGTAATGTTAAGTGTTTTTATATACATAAGTATATATAGATATAACAGATATATGTAACTTTTGTAACATTGCATTTTATATTTTATTGCTTTTTTTCTATAAATAAGAAATGGAAATAAGAAATTGAAAGCGCTAACGGAAAGATAGTGCTAAAGGTTTTACTACTATGTTTTGTATTTTATTGTAAGTGATATGTGTAGACTTTTCCAACTGACTGTATTTTCAGTAAGAACCCAAGATGTTGTCATGATGGCCGATGCATTCGCGGCAAAACAAAGTATTCGGACACGACGCAAGTGAGTCGTCAAGCAGCTGATCCGGTAAGACCATTCAGCAAGAAATACCATGCCACTAACACAAAGCTTCACAATCGTTTGATACACCGAAAGCTGCATCCTCCTCCCTGTTTGATGGGCGTGTATACTCGTCGTCTTTTCGTAGACGAGAGGGCGAGGAGAAGATAGAAGTCGATAAGTGTCCTTGCGCCAGAAGGAGGATCCTCTCGCATCTTGACACGGTGACCCCCACCCCGTTCTTCAAATCCCCATTGCAAAACCCCTACCAACTCTCCACATAGCCAGTCCTCTCTTCTTCTTATCATCCCTGCCCGCCATTCCATCCATCTTCCTTTCTTTCCATTTTCTTCGCTGCTATGCTACCACTACCAGAGAGACCATCATCCTCTCTCTCTCTCTCTCTCTCTCTCTCTCTCTCTCTCTCTCTCTCTCTCTCTACATCGCTATCACTACACATACACACACACACAAACAGGGAGTATTCTCTCTACAGAGGTAGTAGTAGAGCTAGGAGGATCCAGCGTCGTGGCACACCATACCAGAAACCCCTTGCTCGCTCCCTTTCCGGGACCATCCCCGTCCCCCAAAACCCGCGCCTCGTGCTCTGTTCACTAATTGCACATTCTTCGCATAGTTTCGCCACCCTCCGCCCATCCCCAATCCCCATCCACGCCAAGGACGGACGCGAAGGGGGATTGTAAGCCCTCGACACATACAACCACTCTCTCTGTCTTTCTATCTATCTCGCTCTAGTTTCCATGGTTCTGCGTCGGATCGTCTCTCTTTAACATTCGACGCTTTTCAGTGGCTGTCTTTGTCGCTCACATGGACTCATATGTTCATAGCACGTACTATATCGTGGAATGTGTCCTTTTTGCTCGCTGGTAGTATCTCTCTTGCTTCATCCTCCTTTCACGGATACCCTCGTTCGAGCATCCCCCATACTTTTGTGCCGCTAACTCAGTGAGTCCACGCTTCCCGGAAATCACGTGTGTGAAACTGAGACTGTGTGTTTTGTGTCACCAAGTACGGTGAGCGTTCATATACAGGAGAGGTGAAGGCTGAAGAAATAAGTGGTGGGAGAGAGATACAATTATGGGGCGATTTTTATGTTGTGATTCTTTGGAGTAATCAAAAATAATATAAGAACGCGGATTTTCAATTGTCAATAGATCTTGATGCCAATTCTTTGGAATATTACAGATTTATTTTGAAAGTAAAATAAGAACACGTTTCTTGAGTGCGTATATTTATGCATTTATCGGCAATTTAAAAATGCAAAGATGTATAGCATGCAAAATTATATAAAAAGAGAGTTAAGTAAAAAAAAATAAACAACATTACTTCCAGTAACAATGGATAACCTGCAAAGTTAAATAATAATTTTAATATGCGGTAGATGGAATAAATAATATTCCTTTCTTCAATTATGTTAACATAAAAATGTGAAATTGTATAACATCCACAGACTAATTGTTGCTATCAAGATATTGTAAAAACCCTTCTCGACCGATGCTGAAAATGTTTTTTTTGTTTAGAAAATTTAAAGTATTCGCTATCCTTTTCTTCATTTAAAACAGTTATTTATAATTGAATTTTAAGACGGAAAGTTGATGGGATTAAGGTAAATAATAAGAAGTTCGTAGCGTTTTTATTATGCATTTCTATCAAATAACGAAATAGTGCTCTTAGTTGGATATTAAAATTAATTAAGAAGGAGACACCGAAACTTCGCTAATAAATCATATTTTTACTTTTTTCAGTGAAACAATGGTGAACTTGAGTATCATAGTTGAAATGTTCATCTGCATTTGTTGCATTCATTGAATATGATATAGTCTTATTGTTATTGATCTTTACGAAACATAGTTGAAAGATTTGCAAGAGCTATTATGCCATAAAGGCAATAATAAAATGCCGATTTTGACGAACCCTTGCAAATTCACAGTGCAGTCAAAAATGTTCAGGTCATATCTTTCTGTAGCGGGAATCATCCACATTTAGGGAGTGAATGCAGGCCTTAAAGTTGGGATTGAAAATACATTTTTTGGGATACATCCTGGAAAACTACCAGAAATAGAGGAATTGTGTCAATGGACGAATTTTGTGCTTTGAACGGCGAACATGTCTGTGTAAACAGATTTTAAAAAATTAACAAATTATTGCAGTGTTAATGGAATTTCAAAATGTTTCACATTCGTACGAACAAACATAAGGCGATTACTTATGAAAAAATGAATAGAAAAAATAGAGTCAAATTTTTTCACACGATGTTTCGTTTCAGAGAAAATCGAATTCGAAACTTTATCGAGTATATTAGAACATGATTGATTCCAGACTGACCAGGAGTAAATAGTAAACAGAAGGTTCTTCTATAGGAGCTTCGTGCGAAAATAAGTTAAAAATATGAAATACAATTTTTTTACAAGACGTTTCTGAGAAAAATAAATAAAAAGATTTATCATACGTCTGTACCAGGCCAATTCTTAACTGTACCAGGCCAGTTCAAACTAAGTATTTTTTTGAACATGAAGTAAAATCTTTAAATGGAAAAATTTTACTCCACATTGTGATTTATTTTCGTATGCAGAATAACTTTCTGCCGATTGTTTACTCATATTCAGTTGGTAATTAGCAAAATTCAATGACAAATCTGTTAGCTAGATTTTGTCGAAAACTAAGTCTCTGACGAAAAATCGTTTTTCTATGCTTTTCTCATTTTCCTGTAAGAAGTTGCCTCATGCCCTTGTGTACATGTTGTTCGGGCAGACCTTGTATTTTCATGAAATATCTGTATAAATGTTGAAATTTTTTTCACTGTACGTCTATGGAACTTTTATTTCAGCGTAGAGAAATCGTAGACGGTTTAATCGACGGAAAAGCGGCAGGTTTCAAAATGGCGCCGCCATCCCACAGACGATCAGAGATTGAATGGGGGGCCGTGGAAAGGTAAAGGCGTCGGGATAAGTTGTGGCTGTAACCGGAAAATAAATTTTCTCTCGGTAAAGCTTGCTGACGCGAGACCAGACACGTTCGCTTGTCGTTGAATCTGCACGCTTTTCTCACGTACAACCCTATAAAACTTCGTACACCGATTCACGCCAATACACGCTTGCCACTTTGGTCCCTTTTTTTTCAAGCGGTGTCTATATTTCAAGATGGATTGGGTAATCGTTTGCTCTAAATCAAAACTAAATACAGAAGAAGCACAATTAGATTTTGGAATATTTAATTCTAATTATATTCTAGTCATAGTATACGTACGTATATATGTGGATATCTTTTAGATCTTTTAAAATTTTTAAATAATGATTGAATTTGGTGAAAGTGAGATCTATATTGAGATTATAATAATTTTTAGTTTATTACTATCGAGTATGAACAATTTTTGATTATTTATAGGAAGTCCATCTGTGAAATGATTCCTGATAGGAACATAATTATTAATTCATTCAAACAATGTCAATGAAGATATTTACGATACATAAAAATAATTAGTAGTAAAGATGCAATAATATAGAGCAAAGTATGATTATCCATAAAAAGATTAATCAAATACAAATATATGAAATTAAAGATATAAAAGTTAAATATGAAATTTGTTCAAACCAGGCTTTGTTTTCTAGAAAATCGATATTAAATATTAATAGTAATGAAATATATGTACGTGTATCGAATAATAATTTTGTATGAATACATTTAAAAATTCTGATCGATTAATCGTTTCTTCGACACTTTAAATTAATTTTCACACTTCAAACGTAAATGTACGTATAAAAACCTGCTCCTACAGTGTAATTTCACAACTCTTATCTTTAATCATCTATCTTTAAATTTAACTGCGATACGATAACCAAAAATAAATTAAATCGCTAATTGAACGATTTTTAAATTATCGAAAGGAAAGAAAAATAGATGAAAAGCCTGATAACGCGAGGAATACGATTTGAAACAATGGCAAGAGATGCTCCTGCGCGATTATTTAACATGTAATCAAACATAATACATTTACGATGTATATTTCAGCAACGCGACGTTTATTTAAACGACGAGCAGTATTTAAATAAAATGTTTGCAAATAAATTCGGCCTGTACATGATAACACCTACATTTTATGGAGCATGGCATATAATTTCTCTTGTTCTGCGTAATTTTTGTGACGTATAATAATTCTGAAAAATATTCGGTGCTTGCTTATTTTTGGCAGAGTTTTAGTTACAAAATTATGAACAAATCGAATTTAAATTAGGGAATGATTTTGTTGTTTATTATCGCCTCAGTGATGTATAATAAAGCATGTATTGTGACACAATGATTGATTTTTAAAAACCAGTAGCCGTTTGTATTTGTCAAAACTTGTACACATTTCGTCGCTTGAGAATCCTTTAAGAATCACTAATAAATTCTATATCTTATTATAACATTTAAATTCATTATAATACAGGTATTATTGCCGTTTTTATAAAATTTATAATTAAATATGACATTTAGTTTCTCGAGCCAGGCGCAGTAAGTATTTGTTTTCAAACTTAGCGTTTAAACAGTTTGCAGAAATTCATAATATATAATTCTCTTGCAATTTACAGAAAGATAATACAAAAAATACAAGTAAAATATATTCACTGCCAAAAATGAACTTTTCAAACAATCTAGTAAATATCTTTGAACTTCTGAATTATATTTTTGTTATTTTATGTTCATTATGAAGCCATTTAATAAATACAATTTTGGTTGCACAACTCGTTTCATAAATTTAAAGTTATAGATTCGAAACCTTAAGTGTGTATGATTTTGTCATGTTATATGTAAGCACGTCGTGTTTGCGTTATATTCTGTCGTATATGTGTTTTTTAAACATTTTGGTAAAATTTACACGTTACTACAGATTGACCAAAATATACTTATGAGTGGTAGTATATACGCGAGCGATTTTATTCAATTGCGGTGATTTTATGGAGGACACAGGAAACGAGATTCGCTCACGGGAAGTTTTCAAACTCGCCGAACGAACACGCGTTGCACTCTCTGTTCATTCATTTTCCTCTATTTTTTTTATCTCTATCTCTTTTCCCTTTGTTTCCTCTTTTTTTCTTTGCGCGTTCGTTAAATAAAAAGAGAAAACGATTCGTATATATGAAGCACAGTTTAAACGTTAAAATCAATTTTTTGCAGCAAATCGTGCGTGACGTGGATGTGATTTTTTTGTAATGTATTAAACTGTCAAGTTGCTTTCTGTCATCCTCTTTTTGCTTACGGTTTTCAATATAAATCCTACCAAAAGTATTTGTAAATTCATTCTAAAATTTTGTGACATTTGTTATTTTCAATAAAACTTTAATTCAGTATAAATATTTATCCGATATAATATTTAATATAAATTATGAATTTCCAATTGTCAACAATTTGACAGAACATTATAAACAATATTAACATTTTCTTTTTTGAAAGTAATTTATAAAAATATCAATTGTTATAATAGTTTTAGGTCCTTGATCGTTACACAACTTTGTGGATTTATCACTTATTTTCGAAAGACTTTCATCTAGAATCTTGTTCTTTTTTCCACTTAACCCCAACTATGTTACATCGAACTATACTACTATATTTTACCTATAAATTAATATCATACATTATCAATTGTATATTAATTTGTATATTAAATCAATAAACAATAACTCGTTAAGAGGCTGCGGAGTTTTCTACATTTGCGAAAACTTTGAGCGTGCGAAAATTCAAAGAATATAATATAATATAATACGTAAAAGTATATGAAGTATCCAAAGTGCACTTAGCATTTGTTATAGTATTTAGTATCTAGGTAAAACAAATTTTCGTTTCCCTTTTTAAAATATATTCGTAAAAACATGTATTTGCATAAATATCTGCACTGTATTTATCATTTTGTATCCAACTGATCTTCGTATCTTAATATGTAAACATTTTTTTTATTTTTACGTCAGAAACATAGTTTCCAACATTCTACTTCTTCATTCTCTCACTTCTTTCCCTTCTATCTTCAAAAACATCAAAATTTCCCTGAAAATAAACTCTTTCAAAATAAATGGCGCCCCTTTGCGAGGTTGGTCCGCTTGTTTCCAAAAGCTGCGGATGGTTGTTCGCGATCGAGCTAGACGGCTCGTAAAAGATGATCGTAAAATGAAAAGGGATTAAAGGCAACGGCCGGGTTTCACTAGCGAGAAGGGTAGCCGAAAGAGAGATAGATAGATAGATAGATAGAGAGAGAGAGAGAGAGAGGGAGAGAGAAAGAGAGAGACAGAGAGCGAGAGAGGGAGAGAGAGAGGTTGAAGGAAGGGCGAAAACCAAGGAGTGTATATCTCCGGATTTACGAGCACGATAAACGGGATTATACGCCTTCCGTAAACCTTGAAACGATCTTTCGAGTAAGCGCATAGTTTGCGTAAGGCTGCTATTTCTCTCCGCTTCCATCCTTCTCTCCGCTTCGTGTTGTCTTTGATTTCGTTTCCGACGCGACGTTTCTTCCAAACGTCCTTTCTCATCTGTTTCCAACCGATATTTGATTTCATCTCCTTCCTCTTCGTTTTCTTCTTCATTCTTCGTTATTCACGTGTAGTTTCTCTTTTAGAATCTTTTGTCTTGTGATTGATTTTTTGTTATTTTTTGTTGTTTTATGTTTTGATTTAGAAGGAGGTTTAAGATGGATTGAGAAATTGAAAGAGAGGAGAGCTGAGTAAAGGTGGATTTAGTTGGATTATGTATTTTTAGGAGCTAATTTTAGAATACTTGAATCTATATTTGGTAACACTGTACATTACACAAGTAGTAGGCCTTCAGGTTTTGTTCAACCTCTTCGGTACAGGGGCTTGTGTGCCGCGTAATGTCACTTGACGGGAACCGGAATATTTTTTAAAACTGAGGGAAATTTAATAATTATTTAAGTTTAAATTGTACAAGAGTTGGCAGGTCACAGATTTATAATAATGTGACTAGACTAGATTAAATAGGAAGACATAAACAGACGTTTACAGGTGAAATAATAATTATTTGCAGATTAGAAGAAACGTTGATTCTCTTAATCAAATGGTAGTATGCATGTACTTGTAGTTTGTAATTCATTGAATAGCTTCAGTGCCCGACTGTTCCGTTTTTCATTGTTGTAAAAGTTTTATTATTCTGCGTGGATTAATTAATAATAATATTTTTTGTAAACAGACTGTATAATTATTTGTTTGATCTATATAGAGATGAGCGTATAAATAGGCAGGTGGTTAATGCTAAATCCAACTAATTTTATTATGGAAAGTTTTATTTATATTTTTTCCTAGTATTCTGAATCATTACATTTTGTATGCTATTGCAGGAGGCATCGCAATACTTATGAATGAGATTATACGTTAATAGTAAAAATAACATGTTTGAATTTTTACTTTCTCATTGTTATCTATGTTTACTATTTATCTTTTTTTATCTAATTCAGTTTATATGCCTAAAAACAAGTGGAAATATCCCTTGAATCCCTTGAATTGGGAATATGGAAATTTCAAGCCCTTCTTTATAACGAGAAAAATATCGAGAATGTTAAAAAAGATATTTTTTGCATGAAAGAAGCCTTTATGGAGAGCAATCTTCATTTTCAGAATCTTTAATTTAAGATTACATTTAAAAAAAGAAGAAATAAGAAATTAGTTGCAAGCGTTACAAGTATTTTTGAACTCTTAAGTTGTAATTCAAACTCTATACGTCTTGATGAACTTCGACAAAATTTCAGACTAGAAGTTTACCTCCAAAAAAGTTATTAATTAAAATTGCTTCTACAAACAGTTCGTTATTTCCAATCCTTCTATTCGTAAATTACAAAGTAACCTATAATTGTTCTATCAAGTATCATGTGTAATTTCACTTTGCGACTCCAATTCACCATTTCTTTAAAGATGTAAGATTCCAAGAAATAGTTTGCACTAAAATTATAGAATTTAATGGTTCATTTAATAAAATATACAATATTCACAATTTTATTGTAGATTAATACGAAAATTTATAGTGTTATTAAAACATATATATCGGAGTTATAAATTAATCTCTCAATTACAATTATGGCATATGTAGGTATATATATATTTTTTAGATTTCTATGTGTTTGTTTATTGAATTTATTTCTTAGCAGAATTTTTGATAATTAAATAATTATATAATAATTAAATAATTTTATGCGCATTCCATGTTTAACCGTTTTGAAGCAGATTTCTATTAAAAGAATGCTTTGAACGTAATTTTTAAAATGCGATGTAAATTACGTCCAGGATTTCACCAATTCTTTTATAATATGATATTTTATCAATTTTCTTCTCTCTAAGTAATATTAGAAAGTAACAGAATGAATATCAAACGAAACCATACATTACAATTAAATTCGAATGCCTTCCTTTTATGAATTTAAACTTGGACGTAAAGGCAGTAGAAACTACTTCTAGCATTGATACAGTTGGTGTATAATTGCGTAATAATTTTCCACTTTAATTGTAATCCTGAAATAACGCCTCCAAATGAAAATACCCTCATGGTTCTTTGTGGTAATAGTATTATTAATTTTATCTGTATTATATTATATTATATTATATTATATTATATAATTGGATTCATTTTATATATTTCAGTGAATGTGTTTCTGTATTTTAATATATATTTTAATATATACAATATATTCTTGTTAATACAATATAAATTTGTTACATGGTAAAATGTATATTGGTAAAATGTAAAAGTACATTCAAATTCTAAAGCGTTTTTGAAAATAATTTATTAACTATGAATCTATTAGGATTAAATATTAAATGCCGGTGGGATCGCGAAGAGGTGAGCAAAAAAATGTTTCAGTATTTTCTTTCCAATTTATTTTTCTAAATAATAAATTTTCTAAAATAGCTTTTGTCCTATCTACATCACCAATTGCTCGCTTGTAATCACTGGTAATATTATTAATTCAATAATTTTTCTACTGGTTCTGTGCATTTACAAACGGGATATTGAAGGTTCTTGTACAGTAAAACACCGTTGCAATCTAAATTAGCATATGAAGGAGGCGGCAGGAAGAGTAGAGAAGGGAAGGGGATGGTAGAAAGTTCAAAGGAGCAGGGAAAGAAAAGCTCGGCTGGCTCGCCTTCGAAAGGAGATACAGCCCTGGTTTCTGGGGATGTAAGGGGGTGCAACGGCCACGAATTAATATTCATTACCTCGCGGAACGGCAAAGCGGCCTGCTCCGGCTTGTACAAATATGAAACGACGTTGTTGCGCTAATTAAAATACCTGGCCGCTTTCTTGGCTGAACGAGATCCGTAGCATCCCCTTTCCTTGTATATTCCACTGGAAACTGATGGCCACCCTCGAGGAAACGAATCTATGGCAAAGACGTTTCCATCCAGCTGCTTAAGATCTCAATCGTTTCGTTTCGTTTCCTCTATTCAAATGTGTGTATGAAGGTACTGAGAAATATATATATATACGTGGAGAAACGTAAAAGGTTCTTGTATTCGACAAATTTCTGCACCATTCATCTATTTAGAGTACTTATGTTGATGAATGTGTGAATGTTGAATATTCGACGTTTATGATTTTTAAAGTGTGTACAGTAATCTCTTTTGAACTATTTAGGAATCTTGGCAGCTATTTAAGTAGCTAATTTTTAATGAAAAGCGATTGAAGATTTATCAATTAACACGTTTGCTGCGGATCCAATATTTATTATTAGAATTTTTATGCTAGTGGGAGATTGTGTTCGTGTCCGAGAGATTTCTGGAACAGCTTATGAGATATACACGAACACGTTAAGGATTGAATACTTGACATTTATGTCGCCCGTCTTAGTCAAAATGTTCTACGTAGCATTTTTTCATCTTTCAAGATATGTTGAATAGGATAAGGATACTTGTAGTCCCCCTGGTTTTTACATTTTAAGTAAACATACAAAGATCTACGCGTTTACTTCTATGTATTGAATTTGCTAAACTTTTTGAAATTTCACTATAATGAAACAGAACTATCATAATTATCGTAAAATTTGAAAGCACTCTGTAAATGTATATTACAAGTGACGAGACGCTTAGTGCAAACATATACTTAATAACAAATTTCAAGTATTAGGTTTAAATATTTTCGTGTTTCCTGCGAAACATATGCTTATATAAATTATTAAATATATGCTTACTAAATATTTTGTAATTTTTATGTACGTCTTCAGATTTATTCCAGATTTTATCAGCATAATCATAACAGTGCTAATAGAATATCAGAATGTTTCCTATACCAGACATAACACATTCATAAAATGTTTCTACAAGTGGCCCAATACCAACGTACAACGTACCCACAAGAAGATGCGGATAGAGATTCCACAATCGAGTGCAACGAGCATATAAAAGAGCGAGAAGGATATAGACAGAAGACACATACACGTACGTACACACACGCAGGCGAGGATAAGAGGACACGACGACGAGGGATGTAATAATCTGCGTCCGCATTGTCCGTCTTGCTGGCATGGCCGAGTCCTTTGACATCTCGCGGAGTTTAATTAAACTCGAGCGTATAATAGCTCCCCGTCGAGAAGGCGAGTCGAGGTCCAACGTCGTTGTCCGACGCCTGCTACCGAACGTAGCGTCGCGTCTAACATTTCGCCGGCACCTGCGTCGTTTTATCCTCTCATATAACGACTACGACATCCGTCGGACGCAGAAACCGCTTCGACATAGCTATTGTATCGTCATACGCTATACCTCACTGCAAATTTAAAATTTGCTGGAGAATTGCGTTATTTAGAACTATTCCTTGTACGTGCTGTAAGGCAGAATTATTTCAGTCACTTAATAAGCCTCAACATGTTAAAATTCTATCTTCCCCGCAGAATAATCAAATTTATTATACGTATATGATATAATAACGCAAAAATGGGGAAATATCCGTGTACTTTAGGTTAAGCAAGGAAAAACATCAAGAACGAGAAAATGATTCCAGTAACCCATGATCTTAATAAATAAATATTATATAGCAACTAATAAAACAAAAAAAAACGATATAAATTTCACAAATAAAGTAATGATCACAAGCTACTGTATCATAATAATTACCATTGACAATGAGAATATCATAGTAGAAAAATAGCTTTCTATCTTATATAGCCATATGATCGCCGAAATGTTAATATGAATACAAGATATATTTAATTTCAATAGTTATGTTTATTTATCTGATATTATCGTAATATTTTAAATAATGATTAAGTGAAACAAAGCAATTTGTGAAGTAACTAATGGAATTGTAATAAATTGTGTACAAATGTGTTATATTAATCTTGCAGAATCCTTTAATTTTCTATAAGATTATTTTGTTTCGTAAGATCGTGATTTTTGAATGTTCTTTCGGTAATTAGGATACTTAATTATTTAATTTAGTATAAGATAATGTTTAGTTATTTGGAATATACTAAAGTGGGAATACATTACTGTGTTTGGAGTTGGTGGAAGTTTAGATGAAAGTTGAGGATTTCTTGGTGAAATGATTTTGATGCTTTAGTAGAATTGCCGGGACAACGGCTTTAATTGTAAGGAAGTAGGTCATGGGAGTTTTAAGAATATAGCAGATAGTTTCCCGGAAAATATACTTGCGTAAAGTTAAAAGTGAGTGGTTTGAGTAAAATGAACGTAAATTCAAACGAATTAGAGAAAATAAATTTTCCCTTTCTTTTCCTAGAATACATGTTGCATTACTTATAATTTATAAAGTTTAAATAAGTAATAAAAAGAAATTTCTTTTATACGTTATACAAAAACTTCTAACAACTAACTTTTGTTTATACATTTCAGATATATATTCGTTTCTTTTTACATCCGTTTATCGACAGTTTTGGAAATATTTCATGTCACAGTATAATAATATTAATTTAGCAGGAACATAATATGAGAACTGAATCTTTTAGTGGAACTTTTTCGCGATATATTAAATTTATTAAATAAATTTTATTAATTTTATGTAAAACAAAAGAATAGTTATTCATCAATTTCATTGCGCTTCCATTATAGTTATGTTTGTAGTAAAATGTTATTGTTTATATAATATTCACGACTAGGTATATATTGTATAACGAATGTGAAAATGAAGTTTACTTTTGTAACAAGCAAAATTATATTTACAGTGTTTTATCCTACTCAACTTAATTAACAAATTATTTTATATAAATATATACGGAAGTTATTTTGCAGTGCTCATGTGGAACGAATTATGATTAAAACGAGACAAACACGAATTACATATATCCTGGATAAAATTCAAGCACAATCCAAGGTTCATATAGAATACAATAATGTAAATAGTCATTAAAATCAAATAACTCCATTGACATTCACTAATTATTACTCTTAATTAGTTATTATCAAAATATCATGAAGTAAGTAAACATTGGCACCAAAATTATATAATTATTTTATTGGTTAAAAACAAAGTTATATTTGAAATTTGATCTGAAAAAAATAAACAAGTAAAAGTAAAAGCAAAATTTGTTGTCACTGAGAAAAGTACGTTTAAACTTAACAATCACGTGAATTTTGTCAAGAACTATTGAAACATAAAATCGAGACAAGGGTGTCGTCTGAAATGTCATTATGTTGCAATCATTCAAGAAAGATAATTTTTGTAATATAATAATTATCTGTAATACTATGTATAAGATCAAATTAATAATGTCAAATTAAATGTTTTACACTGTAAGCATACAATATGTATTTCCTAGAAGAAACTGTAATCCCCAGGCATCTAGAAATATGTAGTTACAGAAATAAGAAAAGTAAATAAAAGTTCTAACAAACGTAAGTGAAATAAACCTTCATTGAAATTTTAGAGACAACAATTAATAGAAACATTTACAGTATTCTAAATAAAAGTGATGGTAATATTTATTGCACGTACGAATGTATCACCTACTTATTTTGTTATATATATTAATTACGACATTGCGGATGAATCAAACTGCAATGATTTTGCTTTTAGTATAAATATAAATGTATTTTGCAGAGATGGTAAAAATATTTAAACAGTCGATTATTCATTATATGCATAAACTTCAATATGTATTCAGTAGGACCATATTTAACACTTATTGTATGTCTAAAATAGCTGTCCACGCTGCACAATAATTTTGTATTAAATATGTGTTTGTAATAAATATTTTGTAATTGCTTTATTTATGTTTAGATTGGTTTCAAAATTTTGCCAATATAATGATAACAGTTGTGTCTCATTACACTGCTGACATAATACGCATATATATTTATACAAGCTATCAATGGCAAATGTTAAATTCTCAAGAAGGGAGTAAAAATTGTTGAACCTAGGAAAAGGTCGTTCGTCAAAATCTTGTGCTGGGTGTATAGAGATCCTCTCGTAGCGAGAGAGTTTCATCTCTTTGCGACTTGTTTCGCGTCTTTTCAACCTCAACGTCGCGGGATAATCCCCAAGAGGAGAATCCACCGTGCCGTGTCAATGCCCATAATTTCACGCTTCAACGACGTCTCGGCATCGGATTATTGGATCGGATATCAAGAAAGGAAGAGAGAGTGGTCCTAGCGATCGTTGTCCCGCACCAAAAAGAGTAGAATGGACGTCCTTACAACAGAACGAAGACCCTGGGGGACTGGCCATAGCCTCGGAAAAGATGAAAGACCGATCGAAATTGCCGGCCGGAACACTGCTTCCGAATCTTTTTAACTCTCGAAAATTCTTCCTCTCGTAGCTTGACCGATCTTTTCTCTCGTTTGACGGCAGTCTTTTATGTGTATTATACATTATCGAATATTTTAGTAGGATTTTATATTATGAGAATAACGACTTTTTTCCCGAAAATATCGGTTTTTGACAGTTGCTCAGGATTTTTTGGATTTACAGTAATAGGATTTGAATGCGATCAAAGCGCATAAATTAACGATGAATTAATTTTTATTGTGTAAAAGTGTTGATACTAGTTTTAAAATATAATCGTATTTATGTTGTTTTTAAAGTGTAAACGTGGATGTTTCGTATCTGGACTAGTTAAAATAATGCATTAGGGCACCGTATTACGGTACTTGTTATAATATAGTTGTGTTCATAAAAATAGAAATTTCTATTAAAAAATCGCGGTTGAGTTATAACTTAATTACAATGACTACAGAAACTGTGTATTCGCATACCACTAAAGTATGTATATCAAACATATCATTTTAGTACTTTCATATGATTATACAAATTTAATGTTATAAATATGAAATGTATAAAACCTGATAAATGCGTCATTGGAAATTAAGCGTATGTATAAATAAATTTTGTAGTCGCTGTAATTACAAAATCAAACGGACAATACTTCTAATAATCAAAATACGTGCGTGACTAAATTCAAAATTCTTCAAATCTTCACTTATTCCACTAGAATTTTTGAGTCTCTTAATTGAAAATCTACATACAGATACATATGTTAAGAAGAATCTTCTCAATCGTTGACTACATTTTCAGCTGAAAATTATTCAAATAGATCCAGAAATTTGCGCATTTCGTAGACAAAACAACCCTGGCAGAAGCGTTCGTTTGTTTGGCTCGCGGATCAGGACGGTTTCAGAATTGCGAGAGAAAGCGTCGCAGTCGGTTGAGACACTCTCCTTCCGCCACCGGTCAATAACTGGACACTACCTTCTCTCCACCCTCTACGCAACCTTGTTCCATACCGCATTCGTGGTCTCTCATCCTATCTCTCTTTCTCTCTTTCCCTCTCTCTTACATTTTGCTCGCCTTGCCACCTCTGTCTGTCTGTCTCCTACGTCTTCAAGGGAGATGCAACGCAACATAATACGTTCTTGTTATATCGGAGACGAATACTGCATCTTCTTCTACGGGATTATAAAACCCATGACGTGAAAATGTTTATGTTATCGAGTCGCTTTATTTGTTCGATTATGAGATTAACCTCTGAAAGGTTGGAATGTTTACAATATATGTATAATTATAAATGTATGTAATCATTATAATCAATACGTAATTATAAAAATGATAATTATATATTAAATTATAAATTAATTATATAAGAAATTATCAATAGATTGTGAACATTTATGCACTTGTGCCATAAATATTACAACTAGACTGCGGATATTTATTACTTACAAATTTTTATTTTTAAAGGATATTTTAAAATATTTTCATATTTTTGAATATTACATGTACCTATTCTTGATTCGAATTTCTCATAAACGGAGAAAAAACTGCAGTCCAACTATACAATAAAAATATTTTACATTGAATACTTTAAAGTTCATTTTTGCATATTATGTTGCAAGTTATGTTTTACAAGTTTTGAACTTATAAAAGATAATATTAAAAAATAGGCGAATTTTGGTATTGACATGGAACAAGAAATTTTGTAAACGATCGAAAAACTTGAAATTTTTGTGGTAATTAAATTATTAAAGAATTTAATTAGATATAAATTATTGGTGTGGATTTTTACTCATTTATTTACATATTCTATTTTAATATGCTAGATATATGCAGATTATACATGTTCTCGACATTTATACCTTTGAATTTTATTATTATGGAATATTATAAAATAATTGATCGAGTTGACTTACCATTCTTTAAAGATGTTTTATAAACATCCTTTTCGGATTCGTGTCACAGTTATGAAAATAGCTGACGGTAATTATTATCGGTATATCAAGCACCTCACCAATAGGCAGAATTTACTGTGGTGGTATCGACAGTTCTTTTGCAAATATCTTGAAAACTAAAGCAGTCCAGCGATAACATATAAAGTAAAAAGTTGTTTAAAATGTTGATTCCTATAACATATTCAAAAATCATCGAAAAAGGTGAGGTGGTTGAGATATCGATAATTACCATTTATTTCTCTAAAATTTCATTTACGTTATTACCAAACTTGTTAGTGTTATGTAATTAGTTATGAAATATTCATCGATACTAATAATTTGTAACTTATAATTCAGCAATTTTTTATCAAATAAAAGCTTACACAAAAGTTCCACAAAGAAACAGTGATTTAACTTTTTTTACTAACTGATCCGCCAATGCAGTTCTCGTAGAAAGACGAAACTGTCGGCAAAAACTATCCTGTGTAGTGACAGTGGCGACACTAAAGCACGTGAAGAGACTAGTTTCTAAACATTAGCTCGGGCTTCGTCAGCGTTTACAACGCGCAAAATGATTTCCAGCTATTCCCGTTACAAAGGTATCGTGTGACACAAAGGACTCGGAGAATCGCTTGATGACCATTCAGAAACGAACGGTTGCTAGCGGGAATATGCGGGAACCGATTCTCCCGACTATGATTCATAGGCAACTATACCGCCATAAACGACTTTCTTGAGAGGATTAACCGGATCACCCATAAACCAGAATATGTACATATATATCACGTGTGTATCCTCGTTGAAAATTAGGAATCGAATAAAATATACTTTTATCATGTTTTCTTCGTGTGATCTTCAATATTGGAAATCAATAATAAAATTTTTAATAATTGAACGAAAATACATTTTTATATACGTATGCGCATTGTACACATCCGAAACGTGATAATTAGTCTGTACTAATTATAATTCGAAAACTTCTATAAAATTATAATTTTGTTTTTGAACTACATGTATATTATTTTACAAATAGGAAGGGATTCTTATTTTTATATATAAGAAGATCCTTGAGTTTTAAAGAACGCTCGAATATTTTTAGAGGTAGGAAGAATTCAATATATCAAAAGAATTGTACTTTTACTGTACTTTTACACCTTTAATTTAAGTATAAATGAAGACTAGTAGAAAGTTCTTTCTGTTTGTGAATACTAACATCATTGTATATATTTTCTATTATCTTTTTAAACACTTGTTGAATTTTTATTAGGAAAATACAGAGTGAATCTATGTTTATTTCACACATTATTTTTCTGTAATAGATTTGTCATGAAAATTAATAAAAATTATACTGTTCGACTAAACTATGTTTTGTATTAAAAAGAACTAATTCTGATAGGTAAAGTCAAAAATACTGCAGAAAACATGTTACTTTTATGTATGTTACAAAACTAAGGTGAATCTAACATTATTTGGATCACTGTATATACTTATACTTTCTATATATATTTTCAAATTTGTTTCAAACTTTGCCAATATTTATATATATATGCAACTATGATAGTCTCACAAGTCTACTAAGGAATTTTCAAAATATTTCATGCAGTACACACGATATGTTCATAAAAGATATGTATAAATATTCGAATACTTTTCTGACCCTGTGTATATATTACTGTATATCAAGGCACACGATGGCAGTTCTCGTGAGCTTCGTTGAATGAATATGCTCCTAATAGACGTTACTCGCCCGTGTTACTAGATAACTGGCAGGATGTATGCTTGCGGGTCTTTGTGTCAGTATCTATTGGGCGTTTGAAACTTCTTGCGCGACGAAAGTCTTATCGTTGAAGGGATTAAGAATGCAACAGGCGCTGCTTGTTTACACGTTATGTGTTTGAATATTTGTGGTACCAATCGTGAGGATGCACTATGCTGATCTCTTAATAATTTATCGTACGATATTTGCAATGTTGAATTATGCATTCTTTGTATTAAGGTATACGAAGTAGTATATGTACATATAACTTTATGCATGGGTATTATATATTTTCTATATACATATCATTTTTTATATATAAATATTATAGGACACATATTACAGAACTCGCATAAAGAATGAAACATAATCTAAACCTAACCTATTTTGTTTGGCATTTCTGTAAGAAAATGCTCGAACGCCCGGGGCGACCGCCTGTCCCTTGTCACCTTCGGCTATGGAAAAGCAAGCGTCACACCTAAGGGCGTTATAAATTAAGCACTCATCCGCATTGTGTGTGGGTCAGCGGACCCGACGTGTTGCGATTGCGATTGCCTGAGTTCTAGGAAGAGACAGCGAAACCACGTGAGGCTGTCGAAAGCTATGCCCCCTCCCTCGCTAGAACATAGGCTAGAGGGTTCTGACCTTCTGCACGACTGCAACGCCGAAGGTACTCTGCATTCATTGTACAATCGTCATCACGGACGAACGTAAAAGCAAAACCACGCGAGTTCTTCATTTTCCGGGCTTACAAAACGTGCTGCAAACAGGACTACCATGAATTCGCTTTTAGTGCTTCTTACATATTATGTATTTTCGACCAGTCGCGGGGAGACGCGTTCGCGAGAAAACGTGTCAACGGGAGTCGTAAATTCCCGTTACGATTGTAATAATCGACGCCGCGAACAGATCGATCCCCTGATTTCCGTTGAGATAATAGGGGTGATTGAGGTGGTATAACGCTGCGAGGGTTATAAACTATGTATTTCCAACAACTGTATACAAGATAGTGTGGCGGATCGGTATCAATAGGACGCCGACAGGTCGAGGCATCAACGCAGCGCAACACCTCCCGGGCGATCCGCTGGTACCAACCGCCAACACTAGAGGGCTACGACGACAACGAGTCTGTCCTACTCGCTAACGGTCTAATATACGAGCGATTGATACAAATACCGCACCTAGCGAGACTCCCTCTACGTCTAAGGCAGGGACTACCGGGCATAGTCTTACTGACGAGTCCACCGGTAGTCCCGGAACGAAACGCAAAACTCTCTTTTCATCCGTCACATTGGGTGCGTGTTCGTTGTCGGTGGTCACCAATGGTGACTCGGTCACCAACGGTGGACTCGTCAGTAAGGCTATGCCCGGTAGTCTCTGCCTTAGACGTAGTGGGAGTTTCGCTAAGTGCGTGAAAAACGTAGACCGAGCAGTGCGGTTGAAACGGCTAGAACGATTGGTGGAGGAGATCCCCCGTTCACGTCCGCGTGCTCGATCGCCCGCGCGTTCGCGTTCACGCTCACCGCGAGGGTGCCGTAGGACCCTGACCAACGACGGTCCATTTGGACCGCTTGGTGCGAATTCTCGTGAACTTGAGCCAAACGCTCACACTCAC
Source organism: Bombus bifarius (assembly GCF_011952205.1). Lineage (NCBI taxonomy): Eukaryota > Metazoa > Arthropoda > Insecta > Hymenoptera > Apidae > Bombus > Bombus bifarius. The sequence continues at coordinate 342,914 of NW_022885326.1, forward strand.
ACGCGCTCACGCCGGCGCATACCCGACTCGGCGACGAATCGTTAATTCCTGTATCCGACACCATGAAAGACGAAGTCGTGACTCTACAATGAGTTCATTATGTGGACGGAGTTGACAAACGGTATGGTTAGGACGATTTGATGGTGATGTGGTTGATCGTCACGCCATTGCGGCGCCACGCCAGACAGTGGTACGACACCTGCCAACGAATTAGCACCACCTGGGCGCAGACGAAAGTACTGCTGGTGGCCTAGGTCCGGAAGGCGATGCCATTTAGCCGTCTGTTCAAAGAGGCAGCGTCGTATGAAACACGGCCTATGCAGAACTTACGAGATTATTGTTTCCAGAAGCTATGTAAATTGCGGAAATTGGACGACATACCGGACGACGCTATTGCTCGCACCGTGCGCTTGGTGCAGCAAGATGACCCCAACGCGCTATATGCATTTATGAAACCCTCGGTGACATGCTGTCACGAGGGCAGGTAACGCGGGATCGCCCGGTGCCGACTACGTCGGGAGGATCAAGGCCACGTCGGAGGGTCATCGACCGTCGGCGATGGCGAAAGGCGGCGGAAAGGCCAGCGATAACTGAGAAAGGAGAAAAGGGACATCTACCGAAGACCCAGAAGAAAGGCGCTGCACCCGATTGCAGGACGGACACAGCTCGTTCTGGGAATACAACCGGGAAAGGTTTTTAGTGTGTGTTTGATTGGATGATACCGACGCGGTCCGTCTTGGAACGTAACCGAGGATGAATATAGCTGACTTCGGTTATCAGTTTAGAACGAGACGCGGTCATAACCGATCTCGGAACATAATCGGGAGGGAGATGGGTCACGAACATGGGATACACCTCCAGGGAGAGATAAGTGGAGTAAGCCATCGAAGGACGTTTGCGAGGAACCACGGCAGCGGTATATCAGATCACGGATGGACTCGGTTACCTGCATCGACTGATCGACTAAAGCTGTCCTCGCATCACAGTCATCGCGTTACCGTGCAGAAAGGACCTATTACTTACAATATCGGAAGTTCCCCTAGACTTGAATTGATAATTGCTTTTTTTGCAGATAGCAAGTCCGGGGACGGATTCATAGTCAGGTTGGCCGAATGTAAGAAAATGCGAAGTTCCAAAGGTTGGGGCGACCGCCCGCCCTTCGCCACTTTTAGCTATGAAAAAGCAGGCGTCAACACTTAAAGACACTATAAATTAATGCTCATCCGTATGATGTGCGGGCCAGCGGACCCGACGATTTGCAATTGCGATTGCCTAGGTTCTAGGAAGAGATGCGGGGATGGCAGGAACACGGCGCAGCACATGCTGGAGTTTCGTCCGGCGTGGGAGCTGTCCCGCTACACCCTGCGGCACGTCATAGGCGAGAGACTGACCCCCTCGGCGATCGTAGAAGCGATGCTGAGCGGGTCACAGGAATATGAGGCTGTCCGCCTCTTCTGCGAGCGAGTTATGCTCGCAAAGGAGCGAGGGAGCAGAAAGGGAGAGAAAGAGAAACTCTCACCCTTGTAGGATAACGCGATGGAGGAGGATGACGGTCAGGAGCCTAGAACCGCTTCATCGCCGTCGCAACGGACCGCGACTAGAAGGGGGGATAGCGCTAGGGGCAATGGCCCCCCTAACGTCAAATTTAACAGTCAGGGAATTGTTAGGACTGGCTCGAACAAGAGGACGCGGGAAGGGGGTGCAACGGAAAGATAATTCATAAGAGGTTCCTGGAGCACTCCTGTCATACGCGTAGGATGGTCATTATGGAGTTTTAGTCGGTAAGAGTCCGACACTATTCTACTGTTGCCGATTATTAGCAGCAGTGAAGTGTCCATGAGGATTTCTCCACGTGCAAAAACAAAAGAAAAAAAAAAAAGAGAAGGTTCTAGGAAGAGACAGCAAAGCCACGTAAGGGTGCCGAAAGCTATGCCCCTGTTCCTCGTTAGATCACGGGCTCTGATCTTCTGCGCGGCTCCGAGAGTACTCGGCATTCATTATACAATCGGCATGAACATAAAAGCAAAATCACGCGAGTTCATCATTTTCCGAGTTTATAGAACGCGCTGTAAACGGGATTACCGTATATTCCGTCCTTAGTGCTTGTTACATTTCATTACTTTTACGTTCTAATCTGTTCGTATTTGTTATATTAGTAAATAGATTTCGGATGTTATATATGTTATATATGGGGTGGACAATAATATAACTGACTCATTTCAAAGTTCTGCCCTTCTGATGCACAATGACGCGTCTTTTGCCTCGTTCTAGCAATTATTTTATGGACACGTGGCAAAATAATCATGGAGCGTTATATAGTTCAAGAGAGTTGAGACCTTTTACGGAATTTTTTTTTTAAGTACAGTGTATGTCAATAAACCAAACACAATCGAGCAGCTATTCGAAAAAAATATCTAAAAAATGCTATTCAAGAAGCGATAATGAATAATATGTCTTCCAAAACGTGTGAAAACGTAATGAAAAATGCGATCAAGAGGGCTTGACTTTCTATAGCATTTGGAGGCATATCCTTCTGATATTAAATTCTATATATAATTTCCAAGCATTAGTACATGACTTGTACTAAAAGACTGTTTGTTGCTTTTTAATTTGTTTGAAAGCTATTAATAATGAAAATCAGACAGTTACATATTGTAGTTTTACGTACACGATGTATTTTTATAGAATGTAAATGGAGAAATAAAACGTAAGTACATAAAAATTTCTGGTGAACTGGTAAAACAGTTCCGTCCTCTTCGATTTCGATGATTTTTTAATATGTTAATATTTGAAGACATCGAATATGATTATGTTATGTAGAAATCAATATTTTGACCAATTTTTTCCTATGCATATAACTGCCGGTCGGTCTTAGTTTCAGATATCTTCGCAAAAATCTCTCGGTACCACTACAGTGAATTCTGCCCATAGTTGAGTGTCTGTGGTAGGGTATGCGCCAGCATTGGGTCGCCTGGCCGCCGGTAGCTACTCTTCTGTTTACGAACGAGGGTTGAGTGAGCTTAAAGGCCTTGTGCACAACGTGCATATGCAAAGCTGTAAGAAATGTCTACTGTAATTGTTAAAAATGAATATCCTCTATGTATTGGATTTTGGTTGGAATTTTTAATTCCGTTGCCGTAAAGGGGCCAGAAACGTTCCTACGAAATAATAATAAATTAATTATAAAAATAATAGGCGAATGAATAATCGATACTATTTTACAAAATAGAATAATCATTATTATTTCACGCAAGCGTTGTCAGCCGTCTCATGTAGACTGGATGAAAAATCAAACCCAAATCTAGACTCAATACATTGATGATATGCATTCGCTTGAGTTATAAGTTATAATAGATATTTTTTGCAACCTTGACTGGAAACCAATACTGACGTATACGTTACCACAGACGCACAGTTATAGTCAAAAGTATATTGCAGTGGTACGTGCAACTTTTTGCGATCATTTCGGAAACGGACCGAGACCGATAATTACCTATATAATAAACAGTTGTTCAAAATGTTGATTTCTATATCATACTCAAAGATCATCGAAGTTGGAGGAGACGGAATGTTTCTATAAGTTTATCGTGTGATTAGAAAATTAGAGAAATGGGTCTTTTATTTCGCATCCTTTGTATAATGCATATGTTTTGCATATTTATGTTTAAGAATATATATAAGAATATATATATAAGAATATGCAAAAGGATATTGCATAACAGATATATACTTATATGAAATTGATAGCTTATCGCGTAACCACATAAAGTGCAAATAACAGTAATATGTAATCAATATCAAATGTAGAACAACATAGAACGACAACTCATGTGCTGCAATTTTCAATAATTGGTTAAACGTAAGACGTAGTCGTATTTCGAATTAGAAGAAACGAGAAGCAAACAAATGGGAAGATTTTTTAATTAAAAAAAAATATATTTAAAGAAACAGATGAGCATTACATTTTACGCACAAACAACATCGATTAACAACTGAAAATTTGGTCAGAGTGCTTGTAATTTGCTATAACATAAACTATACGTACCAGAATAATTGCAAAGGTGTTTTAAAAAATCTATTGTTAAATATTGTATCGTAGATAATATTCGTTGTATTTCACACATTTTTCGTGCATAAATATTCGCAGTCTAATTATAAGTATCTATAAATACATCTTAAACTCTTTTAACTTCATATTTAATTCCTAATGGTAATATAATATTTTGTTATGAAATGTTATGTGAAATGTATAATTTCTTATATATATTATATAAATAGTATATGAAATATTTAAATTATATTGTACAGAAAAGGCTGTATGTATTAATAAATATGATGTTGTAAGTGCTCTTTTAAACTTTCAACAATTCTTGACATAGGTATCTGTATCACAGTATAGCATAATGTCTTAGTATTGAGGCATTATTATCAACGTATTGAAAACGAGTTTTCTCGGTACTCTAACTTTTTCACTGAACAGAAGCTGGTGACGCAATGGTTAACAGGTTTAGACACTGGTGTTCGTTGCGATGTTTGTCTACTGCATCCGGTATGTAAACGATCTTAAATACCATAATTTACTGGGTGAGTCTAGAGAATTTTAGTAAAGAATTTCGAGATTTCTATTCTGTGTTTGAGATTGAATGTTTCAAAGTTTTAAGAACAAACGTGTTCCAAGTTTTACAAGTTCGTTATTGTTGAATATATACCTCAAAGTTTTAGGTGATTATAATATACATCATGATTCATAATTAATGGAACGCGTGAAATTAGAAGAGAATTCTGTGACAGAAAGTAAGGCGAAAATCAAGAATAACAAAATTATATTGAAAGCTTTGTTTTTGCGAAAATCGAATTTGAAAAGTTGTCGAACATACGGACTGGATAGAAGTGAATAATAATTAACAGTAAGTTGTTCTCCTTGTGAAAATGGGTAAAAAATATACAACATTTGTATACATTTGTAACATTTGTAACATTTGTATAAAAATATACAACAATTTGTATTTCTTTCCTTCTTCAAAATATTCAATCTCTAAATAAGAATGAAAATCAAATATCAATTAGTTCTTAAAAATTTTTCTCTTAATTATTTATCTTATTTAATTTTTTCAAATAGGGACATCTCCTTTTTGGAAAAAGTATCAAATATAACAAAATATTATTCATATATCTGTATTTTCTACAAATATTTTAATACTTTTTTATATTCCACTTGTTTCGAATTTTTGAAATATCCTAATCTCAAAGGGAAACTCTCCAGAAAAGGTGCCAGATAATAATATTGGAATATTCTTATTTTTTATAGCAGAAATGGCCAACAAGTCGAGCGCGATCGACCGGTTGATCGTAAAGTAATTTTTGATCGATCAGAGTCGACAGGAGACGATTTCAACATAGAAATGCAACTTAGTCCTGACTCGTAGAAATAAACGGTCGTGGCACCTTCCAGTATCATTTTAACTATAAATATTATTAATAAAATAACACGTTGATTTAATACCCCCTTTTCCATTGTCACTTATTAGTACACAAGTTTTCTAAAAATATCTACTTTCGAAGTAAAAGTATGTAAAACATAAATATTCATATTTCTCTTTAATTAAGATTTCAAATTTTAGGTCACACCAATTACGTGATTATTAGCGATACCATGGGAAGTGGGTGCGTTGCATATTATGGTATTTCACATTATATTATTCTATTGACTAGCCTAGCTTTTTAAATAGGTATATCTCAAGAGATCGTGCCTTTTTCCATCTTCTAAGTTATCTGTGAAGAAGGGTTCCAATGCGTGTGTCTGCCGGAATGTAGTGTACATTTTCGGCATCTCAGGATCAGGTGGTCTATTTTGTGTATTGCACTCTCCGCATTGCAGGGTAAGTTCTTTTGATAAGAGGTGATGATCGTGAAGTGTCCTAGTTAGATTCAGTTGTTAACTATTTGATCTCTTCTCTCCATTTTCGAAATATCTAATTCCCTCTTTCCAGAACGAAGCGGAAGCAAATCTTTAATATCCATCTTTTACATTTCTACCAATTTTTTGAAATATCTAATCTATATAATATAACAGTTCAGAAAAGTACTACATATCTTGATATTTAAATTAACTTTCTTCGCTTGTTGCAAATATCTGAAGAACTTAAAATCTTTTCGGCAATTATTCAGAATAGGGCACGCCTTAATAATAATCCTTAATACTAGATTCCTCAATACTAATAATCTTTAATAGTAATTCTTAATACTGGATTCCGAGATATTTGCAAAAACCTCGAGCGAAGAGATTACGATTACACTACATTTGACTACATTCTGATATAGATGATCACCAGAAAGCGGCGACCACATTTTCATACCCAATCTAAATCTAATTCATTGATAATAATCATTTTTAATATAAATAAAGAAGAAAAATACATTAATGGATCATAGCTTAGGCTACGATATCGACAATATTGGCGTGAAGTAATTATTTTGATTATTTTTATCTGTAATTGATAAAAAATGTAACAAATATACTTATCGTTACTGAAAAATTGTTTGCAGAACAGAAATTTGCTTGAGTAGATTGTTAAATAACACATGGTGTATTAAACATAAATTGCTTTGTAATTTATATGTTGAGAATTAAAGCCAAACAACGCGCCGCAGCGTTTATATGCATGTGTAAGAAAGAATTACATACTTGGAATGTAAACTTTGACGATACATTTTGAAATCATCAAAATCGGTGATAAATAAAAGACAAATATATATAATGAAAAAGCTGTTCGCAAAAATTTATCAATCACAATCGTATACGAATATCTATACATATATATATATACAGGGTGGTTGGTAACTGGTGGTACAAGCGGAAAGGGAGTGATTCTACGCGAAAAAAGAAGTCAAAAATATAGAATAAAATTTTTTTTAATTTTTCTTTTTTTCAATTTTTTAGACAACGATCTACAGTGAGATCCGTTATAACGAGACGTGATAAAGTGCACGCGTACCGAGCGAAAATTCAAAGTCGATTTTCTCGAGAACAAAGCCTCGAACGAAAAATTTTTATTCTATATTTCCGACTTCTTTTTTCGCGTAGAACCACCCCCTTTCCGTTTGTACCACCATTTACCAACCACCCTGTATATTACATCCAATTCTCGTTTTCTCTGATCTCAACAAGTATAAGACACATTGTATAAGAGGTTTCACCGGCTACCGGTAAAGATCTGCTAGGTTCACGATTTATCTGTTTAAATACGACCCGAGGCGATGCACAGCCGCGCTCGTGTTTAAACGGCTTGCTACCTGATCTTTCGCGTTCTCGCTCGCTACCTCTCGCTCGCCGCGTGAAAGTTTCCACCGAACTTGCCATAAAATCATTTCCTGCCGTTTACGTTGTGCACCTTTCGTGCACCCGTATACACAAGTATAACGCGTAAATTCGAGCGAAATGTTCGATGATTTTATCCTGGTTGACGCTGGAAACGCTCGCGTTAATGGAATTCGTTTTCAACTGTTGAAGTTTTAATTAGCACCGTGCTCCAGGTAATTAGAGAATCATTTGCTCGAATTACCTTATTGCGGACCCTGTTTGATATTTATTTCAGATATAATGTTTCAACGTTATATAGCTGTTCGAGGTTCTTTTGATTCTTGCCATTTATTGTGTTCTTTCACTTTTTATCAAAGTTTAAGTTAAGTATATCTCATATAGCTTTGATATAGCTTTGATAATTTTTAAATGGCTTCTTTAAAGCATGGTATATTTAATCAAAAGAATTTTAATACGATTCAATACACGTTCCTATTAATTTAGCCCTAAGCTTTAAGCATTATTTAACTTTCAAATAGTATTGTTGTGCTGCAGATGACTATCTATACTAATTTATGCTGGATTACTGAAATTTCGAATATGTAATTTTATTTTGTACTCTACGTTCTAACTTTAAATTGTTATTGTCTTCAACGATTCAATGATATTTAGTTAAGAGGTAAATAAAATATTTGAAAAGGTTTTAGATATATTAATGAATCGTGTTTCAAATTTTAATATATTATCACTCTATATTTTTATACAAATAATTAAAATCTATTATTTCCGATGCTACAAGAACATAATAAAATATTGCTTTTGACTATAAGTTTCTCATTAATTTGTGCATTTTACTAATATTAGCTACAGATTAGCTAAATAATTGAGAGTGATACTGCATATGTATAGTTTCTTTAGAACAGCATATATTTAATCAAAAATATGTTCATTGCGATTCTTTAATTAATTTCATCGTTCTAGATTTTTAAGAATTATTTGGCTCTGGAATTAAACAATTTTTTAAATGGAATTGTCATAGTTTCTTCATTTCGTTCCTCTTCGTTTTCCTTATCATCGTTTAAATGAACTAGGGAATGTCTTCAAGCAAATGCTAAATTTACGTTTTCAGAAATTTTTATGGGATGTTTTTTAAATATAAGCTCATATAAGAAATTCAGCCATACAAAGCTGGATATTAATTAATAAGATGTATACCAAAATATTTAAATCTATAATGAAAATTATAATATACCAAGATATTTATAATTTATATAAAGGGTTAGGTTAGGTATCTAAAAATTGTTTGTTTCATTTTTGAATCTTTTTCGTATTCTAAAAGTAAATGTTTGATGGATATCAGTTTTCTACCGTAAAAAGTTCTCTGCGAAGCATTTTTCTTCGTTAAAAATGTCCGAATTAAAGGAAATTTAATATGATCAACGCTTTAAGCTAGGTCATCTTCCAGGTTGCCCAAAGATAAAAGATGACAGCAGAATTTTTTGCACATGCATCCTCATTTTCGAGAAGTATCTCGAAAATTTAATAAGCATGCTTGAATTTAAATGTGATTCCGTTTGTCTGATCTTTTTATGGGACTTTTTATGTTCTTGTTCATCTTCGTATAAGTACATAAAATAAAATAAAAATCTTAGAAAATCGTAGAAAAGCGTAAAAAATCTTTGAATAATAATATAATTGCAGACGATTCTGCAAAACTTCAACAAAATTTTATAAATCAATTTATTATATAATATTAATTAATAAATATTGTCAAGAGTATTTTATTTGTAGAATAATATATAAACTTTAAGTATTCGAAGCAAAAATCAAATTAAATTGATAGACTTCAATATTTAGTTTAGGCAAAGTACCACGCAATTCAGAATAATTGAATGATTTAATTGAATTATTTAGTAAGCTTGCAAACTTTTGATACAGTCTTTATTACCGGAAATAAAGTAATTACTTTTTCGAACTTAACAGATTCATTTTACTTTTGGCTATTTCGTATTAAAGTATATTGTATTCTTTTTCAGATCGATTTCATAAACTTTGAATACTACTTCTTTAAATTCTTCTTCCTTAATATTAGGTATATATATACATTTATTGTTTTTTCTTTTTGAAACGCTTATAGCGGATTCGAATTTATGTACGTATGTAGTTGGTTAGTAATTGAAGCTACTTGCGACGTGCTTGAGCTCGTCACTGTAAATTTTTTAATATGATAAATACGTCTTTTGTAAATAGTTTAAACAAATTTTTACTACATATACATATGTATATTAGATTGTAATTTTGCATGAACACATATGCTGATTTATTCATCGTTTCTTTGATACTTTAAATTAATTTTTACATGTTATATAAAACCAGCAGGTGCTAATATATACTTATCAACGGGAGTGAATGTTACGTTCTTTACACGAGTCATTAAGAGTTCTAATTGACCCTAAAAAATCTTAGCTTTACAATAGATGGAGAATTTTATGAATAGAACAAATCGGTTTTGACCTTTTCGTCATTTAATATCGAAATGATATACGATTTAGTATTGCAAAAATGATATCTCGTGATCTGTTATTAAGATGTAGTATTGTTTCTAGTGTCAATTGTCTAGTGTCAATGAGATAGTTGGACCTTTAGTTACATATCTTTATTTAAGATTATTAACCTTTTGTCTTATAAATTGTACTTAGTTATAATCAATATGATTCATTTTAAGGTTACAGCGATAAGCTTATACTTTCACTTTGTATGGGTTGTATGTACAAATTAATTGATACTTTGTTCCTATATATTGTTTTATACATATGATCTATACAATATTTCGTTTAACATAGAGTACACAGATTAATTTATATCTTTTTACTATTTTTACATTATATATATAATCGATAGGTTTGCGACCGATACGACGTTCAAGTCTCTAAAAATACGACCATGAAAAAAAATCTTTTACCTTATAATATGTATCTTTTCGATCGAAGTAATTCATTCCGTACGCCTTTGCCCGTATCATTAAAAGTAACAGAGATATCGTTTTGTAACATCTGATTAACAGAATTACTGAGACATTGTAGCCATTGTGGTCGCTAATAATCGCTAGATTAATGAATATATGTTGAGTGTTAATAATGTTGAAGCTTAATTATCGCGAACTATGAGCCTCAAAAAAGATTGTAATACGTAAAGCCGAATTTACGCTATTTCACGTTAGAGAATCAATGCGGATGATTCTTGCACAGTGAAAGTGAAGAATGAAACCCGGAATATTTACACCACTTCACTGGATGAATACTTCAAATGAAGGCAAAGGACACCGCTGAAACGTGACACACCGATATTAATGAAACTTTGCAGATACATAATGTAGGTACAAATATTCAACACGTATCTGTTTTAGCGTCAATCGTCCACATTTATTGGATGAAAACAGCTTCTAAAGTTGGAGTCGAAAACGCATTTCCTGGATTACTTCAAAAACTATTCACGGTAGAGGAATGGTGCAGATTAACGAATTTTATGCTTTTGAATGAGAAATATGATCGGGTTTATAGATTTTTAGAAAGTCCATTTGTTTAAATAATACATTAAAAATTGTTTCTTTCTGTTAATATTTCTTGTGTATATTTATCGATTTTCACGTAAACTTGTTTATGTCGACTACATATCCAAACTCAAAACACCAATAAATCAAGGTTTTGATTTTTTTCAAATTAACGAATACAACTCTAACGCCGGCGTATCGTTTCAAGCTTGATATTTCTACCTACTACAATGAAATTATTCCCACGAAAAAATGAATTAAAATAAGTTAGAAGTGATTAAAATTGAAATGAATAAAAATTATTAATAAATTATTTTACATTCATAAAAATATAATGAACGAAGAATGATATAGCATTTTCTAAATGTAGGTGTAGTAAGAGCAACAACAAGCTTGTTATGTTTATTTTATCGTTTTTGATACAAATGCTTTATAATATATCAGCTCTCTCCAAAGTTATCCTATTTTTAAGATACAAAAAGTTGAGTTTTCTCACTCTCTGTACCCCTTTTCCCTTCGTAATATAAGAGGTATTTAAATAAAACACCTAAATGGGTATTCGGGATTTTTCTAATTGCATTTTAAGTCTTTCGTATAGACCTAATCCAATTAGGGTAGACGTAACTGCACATGTAGGGAACAGCATTACACACCTCTTGTATCTTATGTAAAAATTTATTACACCACAAGTCATTTGCAGTGCACTAAAAGTAATAATATGCTTATTAGATATTTTGTATTTAGAATAACATGCCAAATTAACTTGCGATGTTTTAGCAAATATCGGTAATAATTATATTCGCCAATTTGCAAAAAACTAAATTTTGATTTATCCGTATCCGTTTCCATATTCATTTCGTACGATATAAGTATGAAATATGTAGAAATGCGAACTGGTTGTCCGAATATGCATTCAGTACACGCTTATATTTCTTGCTAGTGCCGTTTCGCTACGAGTGTATTATCCATTCTGTTCATCCAAAGTAGAGCTCGGCTCTACTCTGTTCAGTGTTCATTTTGGAGGAACATTGTGGATTAAACGAGAATGAAAGCGGCGTTTTTTGATGAATCACCCGACGCGTTCGTCTAAAGTAAAACAATGTAAATTCAGTTTAAGAGAAAAACATCTTGATTTATTCAATTCTTTAGTACAATTACCAAATATACTAGGACAGAATCGCCTTTAACTTCATTAAATTTTGTACTTACTACTATATAGCAGTATATATAATAAATATGTTATATACATTATAAAAAAAATGTGTATGCCTTTGAATGTTATGTGTGTTGTCTATGTGCATTGATTTCAATTACAGGCTTGTGTGACTTGAAGAAATTTGTATCGTTGATTTTGAATGAAATCTAATGACCGTTTTAAGCCGACGGTATGCGTTTGATTCATTTGTAGTCGTTGATACAATTCCTTTAAAACCACTGAATGCATATTCTTTACTATTCGTTGTGTCTCACTAAATAGTAATATATCATTATTTGTTTAAAAAATAGCTACCGTTAACTCACAAATGTGACTAGTACCCGTACTAAAAGGCTGCTGAAAGACATAAGAAATAATAGAGAGTTTTTCGAACAGCAACATAAATATGGTATGAAATGGGAAGACAATAAGCTTATCATTTGCTAATAATAATACGTAATAGTAATTTCACAAAACCCGTTCAATTCAACGGACAGATAGTATGTTCTTTTTCTCTAGTCCGTTTAGAGAGGCTGTGTCGAGAGGCGAACAAAGCGAAAAAGGAGCAAGACTCCTGGTCGTCCGCGTCCGGCATCCAATAAACCAGTAGAAATAGAAGGATGCGCGTTCTGTGGAGCATGGAGGAGCGCTTAGAGTTAGAGAAGCGTTTAGCTTCTTGCCGGGTTTCTACAGGAAAGAAAAGAAAAAGAGCCCGTGTAGCTGCGGTCGAGGAACGTATTCGAGTTTCTTCGACCAGCGTGGGTCAACGTTCCGTGACCGGACTGCGCCGTAACTATCTTTTCTTGCAAATTTTCTTCATTCGTCCCTCTTCGCGAATCGCATCCCCCTTCCCGAGCGAAACCGCTGTTTCAAAAGACGCGCCGCGCTTTACGATCATCCGCCTTGTCGACTAAATTTCTCTTGCAAGACTGTATATGAGCCTCTAAGGAGCCAAACTGATCGATTCTACATTTTATTAATTTTCCAATTTCATTACTACAATGCGAATTTTTTATCCATCTGTAGGAGATTTAAAAGCACAAAATTGCAGAGAACGCTCATAATAAGAAAAAATATGTAAATTACGTAGAGGAGGAAGGGGGAATAGAGAAGGGGTAGAGACGTAGTGGATATATGTGTGGAGGTTAGAAACTCAAGTGCAAATCAAATTCATTTCATGGCCGAGAGGCCTGAAATTAATAAATTGTCATTGTCATTGTTATTGTTATAAAACATTTCAAGTATAATGTTTTTTTAATAATACTTGATAGACAGAACAATTTCTTATCTCTTATGAGAATATTCATTTTTAATTATATTCTCGAAAATATGAATTTGCATAAAAATTTGCAGTGTATTCTCATTATATTAGTACACGATTAATATTCAGTTCTCAAGAAATAAACTATTTACTTCCATAAGTTCATTCATCGCAAGAAGACGATATACAGTCAGTCTCTTAAGCTTAGATACTACACCTTTCAAATATAAAATATTATAGTAAAAACGGTAACACTATGACACGAACTTACGTATTCTTTTGACGTGTTAAGATACATATCCTGCAATCTCCTTAGCATTTTGTAATTTAAAAATGTTATCCCAAGATTTTTGAGAGTGAAATCTTTGAAATTTCTAAATTTCTTTTAGAAATACATCAATAATAATTATATTAATATATGAACATAAATAACTTTTTGACGTTAATGTGCGTTTTTACTTTCTTGGTGAGTCAGACGCAAGATTCGATAAATAGGCACTGACGACTAACTGTAAATGATCGTTAAAAAGCAGTATTTATATAGAACATCACTATTTTCGACTAAGGTTTAAAATCTTAATATACAGTTTTGCACGGGTTTTCCATGTGTGTGTAACAAAATCTTGTATTTCTACACAATTTCAGTTTTCTTTGAAACTGTACCAATGCAATAATACCAATCACGTGTCATTATAGTGTTAGTGAAACTTCAAAACGTTTTATATAACACATATAATATATTCAGAAAATGTTTTTATAAACTCAAATACTTTTGCGAGTCGTATAGAAAAAGTTTTATCAGTATATTTAGAAATTAGTAGAAATAACACCTTTAATATCTAAACATAAATATAAATAATATAAATGTAAATATGGATATTTATTCTATAAATTGTATAAATAATATTTAAATAATTATAATAACATCTATAATATATATTTAATAATTTGAATAAGATTAATAATATATATTAAAATCTCGTTGTATAATCTATAAAACGCTTTTTGTCAACAATTCACGATAGTTCTCTTTCTTTATTTCTTTTATCAGTTTACTATCTTTATATTCTTCATTGAATTCATTTGTTTGAACTATTTGATTTCATGTATTTTAACTAACTATATTTATATTTTAACTAACTTCTCAAATTCTAATGCAAATAATAGTTCGTTAGTTAACGTTAAAAATGCCCGCGAGTCCAAAGATTATCTCGATCGAGTCCCTAGAGTGGAATTTCGAAGATCGAAACCGAGTTATGCTGTTCCGCTTCCATTAAATGATTAATGTTTCGAGGTACGTCTGATTAATGTTTCAAAGTCGCCATCGATGCGCCCCGACTAAGTTCATAGTTGGTGCTCAAAGCCAAACACAAATTCTCCGAGGAACCATTCCGATCGAAAGATACTGCACGCTGCGGCACTTCGTTTCACCAAGCATAATCTGTGATAAAGTTTCCACCAACTAGATAATACCGCTATTTATCATCGAAATCCTAGCATTTGCGACACCTTCGCGCATAGTACTTTTGTCGATAGGCAAGACGATTAAATTTAAGTATTATCGGACTTTTTACACTTTTACATTCTATGATTTCTACATATTAGATTATCCTGAAGGTTTCTGCTGTTTTATGCAGTTCAAAATAAGAAATTAAATTATCTATTGACTGAAGCCACTATAAAATGTGTCATATTATTTATCATTTAAGATAATATCTTCCTATTAAGTCTATCTTCCTTTAAGTTATCCATTATCTTTTACTTTTTTTACGTTTTCCACTGGATACAAGTTTCGACGTAAAGTTCATGGGTTAAAATCGGAAGAAGAAGAAGAGATTTTGTTTCATCATCTGAGTATTACATTTGAAGTTTTCAACTCTATTTTCGTTACTTTATTCTATTTATCTTTATTTCTATTTTAGTTACACGGTTATTTCGTAAATTAGAAATTTACAGATAAACTGTGAATTTTTATGCATTCGTGCCGAATGAAAAAATGCAGAAGAAATGGATATAAAGCATTAAAATATATAAAATATCCAAAGTAAAGTACTGATTACAATTTTTAGTAGGTAAAAGGAATGTCTATTTTAGTGTATATTTAAAGTGTATAGCTATGTCTATAAAAATATGAATTTAGGTAAAAATTCACAATTTAATTATGTATCTAGGTACATATATGATTTTATGCGGGATTTTCATACTACGAAGGTATGAATCGACCAAAGTATCCAAATTTCTATGAACAATATATTTACGTGTTTTCAATCAAATAATTCCGAGAATCCTAAAAAAAAAACAAATTAAAAATGACAAATTTTTAAAAGTAGCCCCAAAAAACCTGAAAAATTCTTATCCTCGGCACAAAATCGAAAAAGAAAGAGATCATCGCTTTTACTGAAAACACCAAAAAATCATTGAAAATTATGTGAGGTGTAATAACATTTGGATAAGCGCGGCGAATTGCGCAGTTTCTGGGGCTGATTCACCTTGACGTTCGTCCGCTGCGGAAACGATCGCTCCTTCGTAGAGAAATCTCGATGTGGGCGTCGACGTCCTGATGGAAAAGAAAGAGTGGAAAGAGAGGCAGTGGGGTGCGAGGAAAGGACGAAAGATAGAAGGAGGTAAATTGCCCCGAGATATTTAATCCCGTGGAAAGGCCGAGGGATCCTTTATTGGCTCGGCGAGTGAGCAACGGGCAAGATAAGTTTCCCATAGGATCGATGGCCAATCGCGTTAAGCGATTTTCGCGCCTCGTTATCCTTTGTTTCTATCCGCGTTCGACGGACGTCGATGCTGTTATTCTCGGTCTCTTTCTAGGTTTCTCTTCCTTTTCCTTCCTATCTTGAGCGGGACGATCGACTTTGTATCGTGTCTCGTATTCGACCATACCGATCAGTGGCTTATTACAACCAGATTACACAAATGTTGGAGATTCGGACGTTGAATTTGAATTTTTGGAGTTGTGCATGCAGTTATGTAAGGGTTCGTTTTGTCATTCGTAATTATTATAAAAAGTTCTTTGCATCAGCAGACTATAGGTATTCGTAATAATAATTCTCTTAATAATGATAATAATATTTCTTATTATTCTAATGGGATAACAATAAGAATCCTTTCCTCCATTTCGTTTTTTAAGGATTGTAATCTAATAGTATAAGAAAATACACAGTAAGAGACCCTATAAAACAGGAGATATATTTTGCGTTGTCCGAATTCTCTATTTTACAGAATCGATACAGCAAGTAAACTAAAATAAATTCTATATGAAAGTAACGCAGCTGATTTTGTATAGAAATAACTGTCACACAATACGTATCACAATACTTATCATATAAAAGTTATTTCATAACTATGATTTTTGAATCAATTAAAGAACGCATACATTTGCATGTCGGGAATGAATCAAGCCTCCAACAAAGTACAGAAGGCAAGCGTAACGAAACAATTATCAATACGTAGTGTTCTTATTCGTCACATACATACATGTATATAGAATCTCTTTAAGCAATTTTGCGATTGCGTTAGACGGGTGTGCGGTAGCAATTTCCTGATCGCGTTATACGAGTAGGAGATACTTTATAGGCGTCTTTCTGTAATATATTCTAATTATAATAATAATTATAATTATAATTTGACTGAGAATGGATAATGTATAACGAATTGCTACATAAATAATTTCTATGTATAGAGTCCAATTGCTTCAATAAAAATAGATAAAAACTAAACGATAAGTTAATTTCTACTATTGAAGATATGATAATGTTACTGTTATGTACGACACTCCTTGAGGCTTCTAAAAGTAAGCTGTGTCCAAGCGAAAAAATTTCTAACGTTTCGGTAACATTACAGGAGTACATTCTGTATGAGTACATTCTGACTCCTGATGAAGTTAACTGCAATGTTAGCGAAACCTTGGAAACGTTTCCCTCTTGGACACAGCGTATTCTTGGAATCTTCAAACAGTATTGTGCCTAGCAAATGTTATCTACGACAATGCCAAGTAACAGTATTAGATGTGACAATTCGAGCCGTGAAAGCTTTAAGAATTGTCCTACTAGGATAAAATGAAATTTCCTCGTGTGATACAGCAAATAGAACGAGAGAGTGACAAAAGTCTCGAAAGGACGATACACAGCTTTGTCGATTGTCGTTCTCCTTGTTTTCATTCGTTGTTAGCGAGCCAGACGTCTGAATTAAGCTTCGTTTTCATGAGCGGCCACGGGCCAAGATTGAATTGCCACCCGTCGGCTTTTGCCGCGGAGTGCTTTCGAAAATTAAGCGACATTGTGCCTTAACGAATAGGGATTCAAGCCTATGTCTGCCTGAAAAAAATATGGCAAGAAGGGCTGGAGGCAGGATTGAGACTAGAAAAAAGTCGTAATCAATTTTTGTTTTATGATATGATTCGTGAAAAATTTGCTTTGTGTTGAAGAAACTTAAAAGGTAGTAGGTATGATATAATATAGGTAGAACGATAGTTTGTATTCCTTTTTATAAAATTTTATCGTTTTAGTTTCGATCTTAGCTTTATTTCAACCGAGAAAAGGAATTTGACTATTTCAAGAAAATCTTCAACATAGAGTTGGAACGAGAAATCACATACGTTGATGACTATTTTCTCATATCTTCATCAAATTTCAGAAATTTTATAACTAAAACAGCAAGATAATAATTCTGCCAAAAGTGATCTAAAAAACGCGGCAGGTCATTACGTCACGTTAAATTTCATCGCATCTCTCAGCAAGTTTTAATATTTGAGGAAAATCTTTAGCATAAAATCGAAACGAGAAATTACATACATACATACACACACACATAAATCTTAAGTATTTGAATCAATCTTAATTTCAAATTAAAAAGATTTGCAACGGTAGAAAACTACAATTCGAACATAAAAAATAAAATAAAAAATAAAATAAAAAATTAAATAAAAAGTAAAATAGAAAATAGGAAAATACAGCGGCTACAAAAATATTTGCACATACTCTTCTTTTCCAATATTAAATTTTTGTAATCATATGAAACTTATGAAAGTATCTACTACTAAATATCAAATTTAATATACTTGAGGCTTAAATCGTTAAATCGCAAATAGAAAATACCATGTACCTAACCGTATGAATTGACGAAAAGTTCGTTAAGAAGGACTGAAAAAAGATAGTGAAAAATGGGAATCTATATTAGGACAAAGATGCTGGTCAAGGGGCTATCTTTCGAGGCGTGGCATTATTGCTTCGGTGGTGAGTTCATGGCGGTTAATGGTGGCGACTACGGTGGTACCCGTGGTCGTAGTAGGCAATATCTGGTCGGTCACGTAGACTGACCTCAGCATCGAGCAATAACGAGCTCGGCTGGACATTTCTACCATCGCAACGCCCGTACGTGAAGCACAAGGAATAGTCCTTCGTGCAACGATGTTTTTCTTTGCCGAGATATTCTTTGCGAATAAGTCGGTTCTTGGAAGCAAAAATTGCAGTAGCTATTAAAAATATTTGCACATACTTTTATTCCCCAACGAAGCATTTCTTTTATCAGGTTCTTTACATTTCATTCTCAGTATCAAGTTTTCGCAGTTATATGGAAGTGTTATTAACTGATACGAAATTTGATATATGTACTTGAGCCCCATTAATTAGTACTTTATTAATTAGTTAATTAATTAGTTAGTATAATAAATGTAATGGCGTGCAAATATTTTTTGTAGTCATTGTAATTTGTTTGAGTAGTACTTTAAACCTTTTGCTAGATTTAAGCTTGGCTTGATGGTTTCGCGGCTTAAATTTTAGACTTTCTTTTTTACAAAATTTAGTCAAAAAACAATTATATTAATATGCTGCAACTATACATACAGTCTATGCTCTTCTTCTTTTACACTGCCTTAGGTAATAAAATGATTAAAATATTTCTAGCGTAAAACGCAACAACAACATAACAAATATATTTTTTGATTTGGATCTTGTAACATAATTAACGAGAAAGATAGGTGGCAGAAGAATAAATGTGTTGCTACTAAACTGGCTAAATACACAAGCTCTACATACTATACTAATCCTCTTTGGCAGGTTTTCAGTATTAATAATTGGCCGATTAGTATACAACGGACCATAGATAACGCGGTATTATGTTAATAAAAATATCGTGTAGCATGCTTTTTGAACTCGTCTTAACATTCGCTACAATCTAATAAGAAAATAAATATATGGTCCCGTTTAAGAAACCTAAGGTGACTTTGTTTTCGTTATGAAAACGGACTATTTTCGAAATTTTTATTGTGGCCACTTCTTTTATATTAGATACCGATAAATCTTGGTTCGAGATTTTGTTTTGTTACACAACCGTAAATGGTTGAAAAATTGTCCGCTGTATTAGATGGTATACTCTGTATACTCGTGCTATTTCTTTCTCCATCATCGTGTTCTACTTGCGTATTTTTATTTTTTTAGTTTCTTCGCTCTAGCGAAAACGTCGAAGAGAGATTTGCCAGGAAATTGCTCGACTCACCGTACATCTTCCCTTCGTCGGACAGGATGATTTTGCGTCGGCCGCATGGCGGATATATAGTGAGTGCTTCCTGGAAGCTCTGCTCGATATCCGGCGACCATACACCCTCCGCGTCCGCTGCCGATAGGTCCTTCTCGTCCTGCAAAATACGAACGCCTCGGATAGGATTTCTCACAAACTCTTTAGCTGATACGGAAACTCTCGTGAAATGTACGCGATCGTCCAAGATTTTTGGTTAATCTGTCTATGTATCATTTGAAGATTTAAGCCTCAATTAGTATCGTTGGATTTTACATTATAATAGCTTGATTTACTTCATACAGGTTACTTAATTGTAAGATATTCGATTTAATTTTGTATTCCACGTTGTATATTCCCTCAATTGCAAATTTATTTCCATTAATTGTAATTGCTTTGTTCATTGCTGATAATCAATGTTTTATTATACATTAAGATTAGATGACCCAACCTAAATTGTTATAGTCAACATTGTTTCTATTGAAGAATGGAGGAAAATTTGAATTTATATAGCCGTCTCCTTTTTATGACAAAAAAATCTATAAATTTAAAACATCAGGTAATTACATATATAGTAACGTGATCAATTCGTTATCACTAGATTCAGATGATTACTTCTCTTCAATATTAAGATATCTATTGATATTTTGAGAAAATTGAATGCATTTTTCGTTTTTATTTTCTAGTTATTTTGTTATAATGTTATTCATCCATATACGATATTAAATGAAATAAAATTTGTTAAGAATGTAATAGTAAATTTTGTAAACACAAATGCATGTAATAAGTGTATATATATATATATATATATAGTACTGACTATATATATACTTACTATATATATACACGAAAATCTACATATACCTATCGAATATTGCGTATTTCATTTACCAAGGAAACTGAAAACACAGTTTCACGTCACAAAATTATTTATATTTACGTATCAATGCAATTTTTATTAATGTATTTCTAAAAGGAGTTTAAAAATACTAAAATATTTCAATATATTAATCCACAAAAATTATGGAATAAGATTACATCAAAGGCCTTTAACCTTTTCGATGGCAAGGAGATAGTAAGACATTATTGATGACCTACAAGTTATTAATTAAATAAACACATATGTAATTTTTAAACATTATATTTTATGTTCTTTTATCTCTTTTTTCTTGATAAAGATAAAAGACAATAAATTGTGTTATATTTTGACAATATCTCTCTGAATATGTCTAAAAAATTCGTAGTGCTGATGTTTTTACCATAACATTTTATATTTTAATAGGTGTATATAGATTTTTGTGACTGACTTTACATTCTAACATTTATAACTAACTAAGTATAACGTTTATCAACAAAATGATTGAATACAAGTTACGGTTGAATTAAAAATGTCAAAGAATGAGACAGATTAGTGCTGCACGAACAGAGTAATGGACGATTACTTGGGCCGTTTAGATCAAGCGTAGAAAGACAGAAGGTGAAACGATTCTGCGAGTAGGGGAAAGTCTTTTCTGAGAAGTCCAGTCACGTTTATAATATTGGCTGGCACGCAATTCCACTGGAGCTAAGACTTCGTTTGTGTTTGTATCCTCGCAAGTGTCGGAATCATAGATGTGTAAGAAATTTTATTCAATTACGTGAAAAGTAAATTATTGTAATTGAAAAAAGAATTTATGGGATTTTTAATCAGGATAAGGAATTAACGGCAGAAAGGGATGAATATCGTGATTAAAATTTTTCAGCAACACTTGCCCTTTTGCGAATTTAATTAGAAACGTTAACTTCATATTAATAAACCTTTAAAATATTGAAATGTCTCGTATTAAACTACCAAGCTTTTCATATCTTTTACTTGTTTAACCAATGCTTTTATTACATTATTTAGATGCAGTTCGGAAATCTTTACAAATTTTACAATTTTATGATATACTAAATTAAATTAAACGCGACAGTTATGAACGTGTGATTTATTGTTTACACAGTGTAAAACAAAATATAAATGTTGTTACGACTGAGTTTATCTTGAAATCATAATTAATGAAGATGAAATAAGTCGAAATTATTATTTTACTTAGTATATTATTAACGACTGAAAAATTTACAGAAGAAAGAAATATTCTTCGGCAATTTATAATTTCGAAACGATGAATTAAATTTTACTTTCTTATAGACCTAAAACCATAGAGCAATCTAATTAACAAATCACAGCTTAAATTGAGATTTCTAGTCCATCGAATAATATTTCTCATTATTGTAATATTAATTATCTAGGCCATTAACAAATTCATTTTCTGTGTGACTGTCGCAGTAGAAGATAATCACCATGTACCTTTAACGGATCATTTTGTGACACATTATAAAATGATATAATTTTGTAATTTGCTAATGAAAATATTCAATAAAGATTGTAAACAATGATTTTTAATACATGTACATAAATAAACTTTTCTTTTCATGCACGATTTACACGACTGATGGTGGTTATAGTGATCTTTTATAATTGTCAACCTCTCATTGTTAATTAACGCCTTGACGCCGAACTGCATATGTTATATAAATCGTACATTTATATAGAATAATACGAATCAGTTATTTAAATCATTTTTTGAGTCATCAACTTAAAATTGAGGTATCATATCATTTATACCGACAACAGGCATTATCAAAATATGGTACGCCAATTTACACAACTTTGGGGATTTATAGTCGACACTATTATATTCGACACTTTCATTTTTTCTCTGTATACTTAAAGTGTAAAAACTGATAAACATTTACAAAGGAAAAATTAACAAACAAGTTATAATTTATAATGTATCATTTAAACAAATGGATCTTTACAAAACTTGTTTACATAAACATATTCGTTGCTAAAAAACATAAAATTCGTTCATTAACACAATTCTTCCGATTTTCTAATAGTACTTATCTCGATCTTCACCAATCTTTCTACCTGTAATTCTACCTTCATTTACAAACATATATAAAAGATCTAAATCTAATGGTCTAAATGGTCTCTAAGCTCATAAGTACTTAAAAACAAGTTCATCTATAAGTGAGAATCAAAGTAAGTAGAAAAAGTGAGTAGAAAAAACAGTTTTCCATGACATAATGAAAAATCCGCACCGAATAATAATTAAATATCTGCACCAAAATTGATATCAATATTTGCTGGTTTAACAAAGAACTACTTGCACAATTACGTCGAAGGAATTTATAGGAGGATAAAGAACAGATTATCGTTCGAATATTTATCGTTACTCACAGTAAATGAACTTACATCGCTAATTTCGCCAACGTCGAGGTTCTTGGTATCCGAGCCGGAGCCGTTCGCGTCGGGCGGCGGCCCGGAACTCGTGGGAGTCCACGGCGCGGAAATGGTGTCGGCTGCAGCCACCGCACTGCCTGTAACAATCGAATACATCCAATACATTAATCCCTTACAATCATCGAGCCAAAGAAATACAACTTTAATTAGTAATTTAGATATCATTAGAAAGTGCAATGAAGTACGTATAAATGAATAAATAGGTTATTCAAGATAAAAGTAGGATAAGCAAATCTAAGTATAGATAAAATAAATACACATAGTATAATTTATATCTAGTAACAAGATAGTTGAAATGTAATATAGTTATATTGTATTATGTATTTAATGTAGGAAGAATCCCGAAGGAGAACAATAACGTAATTATACATTAATTTCCTGTATAAACTTGTCAAACATAGAAATACCAAAAAAGAGAAAGAAAGAAACCTTAAATAACATATTAAACTGGATAAATGCAATGGAATCCAACACATATATATGTCCTACAATTTTTTCATATTAAGAAGAAAACAAGGGAGAAAAAGAAGAAAAAAGAAATTAAACTCGTTACTAAAGTCCAGTAATTTCCTCAGATTTAAAAAAGGACAAATCAGAAAAGAAAAATTAAACGGAGTAACTGAATGACTAAACTCGATAAATGTAACATAAACCAACGCGTTCTTATATGTAAGTGCCTTACACTTCACAAACCACTCAAACCCAGAAATTTCACATTCAAAAAAAGGGAACAAACATTACACGAGACAACGATCAAGCTACAGTGGTGTGCAAAAATTTTGAAGCTCTAACGATAAATCAGATAGAGTTTTCACCTAATATTATGAAACAAATATTTAAAAGAATTTTAATTAAAATTAAATATAAGAACATGTAAAAGGATAGAGCAAATAAACACTATTATTACTTAAAATTCTTTAAAAAATCTCTCTTGGAATCGAAATTTCTTGGACAAAATCTATTTAGCCAAAAACTTTCTCACAACACCATATAAAGCTTCCTAAATTCAATATAAATCATCCTAAAACAAGTCCAAATCTGTAATCTAAAAGAATTTTAACTAACATATAATATAAATAATATAATAAATGCATAAAAAAGTAAAAAAAAAACAGTACAATTAATGAACAATATCATTAAATAATAAATACTAGTACTATTAAAACTTTTGTAAAACCTCGCTTTTGTATATACATGTAGAAATAAAAAACTCTGTCTTGCTAGAAACTTTCTCATACCACTGCATAAACTCTTCTAATCCAATATAAGCTGTAATCGTAAAACAAAATTATGAAGAAATCTAAATCTAAAATCTAAAAGAATTTCAACTAACACTGTATATAAATGCTTAAAAAAAATAAAAGAAAATAGTAAAACTAATAAACACTATTCTAACTTAAAATTCTTTGACATATCGCTTTTATACAAATACAAATAAAAATATCTATCGGACGAGAAACTTGTTCACTCCACTGCATTAAACTCCTTAAATCCAATAGGTATAAATAATCGTAAACAAATTACTGTAAACGCGTCCGGAGTCGTGGCCGCGCGCGTATCATATCGGGGCGGCCTGTGCCGGAAGTTCCGCGCGCATCGCAACGAACGAAGATTTACAGCGTTGCACTGCCGACATATCTCGGACTCCGGGTCGCGGCCGCGTGACGGAATCCGCGCGGCTCGTTTTCAAGCCTGGAATATCACAATCCGCCACACAACCCGACCCAACCCCTCGCCCAAGTCTTTCACCAAGCAAAACAAAGAGAGAGACTGTCCCAGTAAAATGGAGCGAGAAAGACACCCACTAACAGTCAAATAGAAAGAGAAACCTTATAGAAAGAAAAAGAGAGAAACCTCTATATAGGAAAGCACGCGCGAAAATTTCACTGCAGTTTGGCGAAGGTGGAACAAGAGGGGTTGCACACAAGAGGTGGGAGTATGGACGGTGGTGGAAAAATCAGCACGTGAAAAATCGCGGCACGAGCGGCCGTTGGCGCGGCTTTCTAGATTCTCTATACGTCGGAGCAACAAGTGTTTGCTGATATCGCGTATCAGTGCTTGGTTGAGTGGTGGGGGTAGATTGGAGGCGGAACACTCCGCCTACAGGGGGTGGAGTGTGTATGTTAAGCCCCCGGAAGAGCCCCTGGCCCCTCGCTTCCGACCGCAATACCGGATCCCCTTTCTCACAGCAACGAACCCCCGTAACACGCCGGGGGAAACTGCATCCTGTCGCGTTCCACGCGAGCCTCTAATCTCGGGGAACTGGTGGCTGCGGCGTCGGCGGCGGTACTTGGCTTTTGCGCTTCTTTAAGGGAGACGTGACGGGATACCCTTTAGGTGGAGAAAGAGAATAGGAGTGAGAGAGTGCAAGGTGTATTTTTCGCGTTTTTTTCTAGGTTAGGATGTTTAAATTTTATTTTCGAAGTTTTTACTGGGTTGGATGGAGCTATTACGCTGCAAACTTTTATTAATTGAAGTTTATTTTGGGAAATTTGCCTCGATGGGACTGTTATTACACTGAGAATTTCAATTCAATTTTATTTGAAAACAGTTGATTGGGTTGAATAATTTGATAATTGGACAGGACTGTTACACCGTAAACTTTTATTAATTTTTTACGTTTAATTGGACTAGATAGAATGTTACATTGTAAGCTTTCATGAATAGAGTTTTATGTTGGGAGATTTGGCTTGACACGACGCACTGTTCCATACATTGGAAGTTTTCGTTTTATTTTGAAAGATTTGACCGGAGTGGATGATTTGACTGGGTGGGCCTATTACACTGGAAACATTCACTAATGTGGTGCCTTCGTGTAGAAAATTGACGTCTAATACGGGAAATTGTATTAGTAGATTGCAGGAGTTGTTGCAAATTTATACCTTTAATAACTAGAGGAAAATAATGGAATCAGAATAGAAAAATGTATACACCAACTTGTTATAAAACAAGTATTGGAGTATTTTATATATTTTTACATATATTGTAATGTATATTCTACAAATTTTTTCACTTTTTAATTTTCTATAAATGCAGAAACATTCGCAGTCTATGTATTAGGTACATATAGTCCTATGGATTGATTTGACTTGACGCCAAGCTTTTAAATTTGACATTTTGAAACGGCACACACGTTTAAGACAGGCAACTAGCTAGTGCAAGAATTTTATCCAAATATGTTAAAAACCGCAGAAGAGCTTTAACAAAACTTTGCAATCTGCTTTTTAAAAGTAGCGTTTTTAACAACACATGAATATTTTACGCCTGGAACAGGAAAGTTCCGTATATTTATACGATGACTATTCATCACTAAAAAATTTCTGTGCTTTATCAGTAAAATACAACAAACCACTGTTTATGCAAATTTATATTTTTATGAACACAATTAAAAAAATAGAACTTAAGTGGAGATGTGTTTTATCTATTGAAAATCATAACGAGAACTCTATTTTAGATACGAGCAGATACATTTTAGATTTTATACAATTTTCTGCATTTTGTGCATTTGTGTATCTGTAAGAACGCTAAACTGGTAGACAAACTTTGATTGTTTTTTCTTTTTATATTTTCTTTATATCGAATTGATTTAACTTTCCTACCTACTTTATATCTATATCTTGACGCTTAACAATTCAAAAAATCTAGTACAGATTTGCAGTTACAGCAAAATTCCGTTTATATGAACTTATCAGAAAATAAATATACATATATGTAATTTGTACACTGTAATTGTTGGATACAATAAAATACTGTTTTGCGCCTTTCTTTGTATTCCATACAATAAGTCTAATAAAATTTAAGTTACAATATCTTTTAAACCAATCAACTTTGATCTGCCATAACTTTCTGCATCAATAAGACTAACTAAAATATTAAATAATCCGAGATAAACAAAACGTTCTGTATTTATAATCCAAATTTATACGATAGAAGACCAATTATTCTTCCCATATATAACTATTCTGTATAACTTTTCGTTCATATAATAGAAATTCATATTCAGAGAAGTAGATAATTTGAACCAATAAGAATTTACTTAATACATTGATTGTTGGGCCAATGTGAGTGATTTTTACGTGACTGAAATTTTTTTTTTTAACTCGTCAATCTTTCCAATGCTGTTTGAAAATCATTTGCACGTGACATAGATGTGGTGTCCACTGATGGTGCCCACATCAGTCGACACCATCTGCCTCCGGACCAACTAGGCCGTAATGTCAATGTGACGTCATCAGTAAAATTTCGTTCAAATAAATGGAATTTTATTATAGTTTTATCCGATTATGTTCAATTGACAACTTGTCGTCAGAAATAGCATAGTTGCTCATAGTAGTAAAAGAAACCATCTAGAAACCATCGAGACTTCAAGCTGTTAAGATCAATGATTTCCATAAACTACAGTGGTTTCGACAAGTATTTGTACACACTCTTATCTTTCAATAAAGTGCTTTTAATTAAGTTTAATTGGGTTGGCAGCTAAGTGACTGCGGGTTTTGTCATTATCATCTAATGACAAAATCTGCAATCACTTAATTGCCAGCCCAATATATCCCATGTTCCTAGCATCGAATGTTTTTGTAATTCATATAAACTACTACATGATAATAAATCTTTAAATACTTAATATACGTACACCTATTAGTTGATTAATTAGTATGTAAATGCTTTGATGAATATAGCGGCGTATAAATATAATATATTTATACTTCATTTATTTATATTTTAGTATAAATAGAAATACTTTTTGTAGCTAATATAAATCCATCATTTCTCAATAGATCTTTCAATACATCCCAAATCAATCTACTAAAAATACTCCCCTTCCTAAGAAAGGTACACAAAAACAATGAAACAAACTTGTGTTCCACGAGCTCACTGAATATTCGCAGGAGTTGGATGAGAGTGCGCACGGGCACAATATGCAGCTGAAAATGAGCGGAGCTTTAATAGAGATGCGAGCACAGACGAACAGAGACAGTCAGAGAGAAGTCAGAGAAACAGAGAGTCACGCATACGCATGTGTGACCATCAGATTCATATATCTCCGAACTCCGAGCCCAACCTGGTGTACGCCCTTATGTGAATGTCGCGTACCTATCCCCGTCTAGGCGATTTAACCGTCCATACAAATAGGTATGCATGTATACAAATACGTATAAATGTACTTGCGTATAATGGTATACTTTCGTACATAATAATACAAACATAATAACGAAGTACTTACATAATAAAATAATACTTTTTTTTTTTAAGTTTCCGGATTATAAAGGTTCTACTATACCTATTTATAATTGAGTTTCTCAGAAGGTAAACTGATAAACTTCACTTTTTGTTAATTTTTTGATTCTACACGATTAATATGTAATTCTAAAAAAAAAATTTCTGCAAGGTCATTTGCCGCAAGGAAATGATATAAATAATGATAAATTCCAAGGAAAATTTGAAAAACAGTATTTGCAATGTCGCCGGCTTTCTGTATCTTTCAGTTTATAGAGTTTATCAATGTGGCTTTTGAACGATTACAACTCTGTTGTATTTCCTATATTTTTTTCTTATCTCGATACAAAGATACAAAAACGTAGTAAAAGTGCAATTGCCTCTTCTGATGTTTTAATTTCTTTAAAACCTTTGAAAATATTTAAGAGCTATTTAAAAGTCAGAATCCTTTTTTATTTAAAGTAAGTGAGTTCTCTCTTATTTATAAAATAATAATATTGCAATGTATTTGAACGCTCACCTCCTAGTGAGACACAGTTACCATGACTACATTGATAAAATTTCAAATTAATCTAAAAATGTATATAGAAGTTACAAAATATTTTAAATACGTTTGTGAAATATATACCTTCACTAAATATCATGTAGCTTCTATGTAGAATTTCAAATTTCTTTCACATTTTATCAACAAGATTAATGATAATAACATTTCGCCGTGGTGCTGAAAATATTTCGTAGAACACACGTAATATATTCACAGAAAGTTTCTATAGATATTCCAATAGTTTCATGATCCACTGTATATCGTATGTAGTTCAAGCATAAAACTGTAGTCTTATAGAGGTCTTTCAATTATACAGTTTCGAGTCAGCAAAATTCTACTCTACTTGTACTAAAATAATTTGTCTCTAAATACTTGTGGAGGGTAGTGTACTTTTGAGCAGTAGTATAGTCAGTTTGCGCTCGCGCGTGCACGCGGAGCGTAATGCCAGAGCGGCAGAAAGCATAGATCATGGCGGATGACGCATGGTTGCATTCGGTGTGCCCGTCGGTCGACGGGGCTCGAGCCCCGTCGCCAGAGGGATGGAAATGCGCGGATGAAGGATAGGGAATGGCCGGGTCAACCGTGATACGGCGCAGGAACTCGAGCAGGGGGTGGGAGAAAGCATTTTGGAATGTCGTGGCTACTCCCGGTCACGGGAGATCCCAGGACACGTCCTTGTCCGGCAATGCACGCCTTGCACTCTCGGTCTTCTCTTCTCCGCTTTCCTCATCCTACTCCGTACGCATAACTAAATTTCTTGCTTCCTTTTCGCTTCCACTGCGACGATTTCGGGTCACCGTCTGGTCGATTTCCAGAATTTCAGTCGGAGGTAGTTTCAGTAGAGATAGTTATAATTTTGCAGTTCTGTGTTGATAGACAGTGGCTCGTGCATTTGAACATTTAGAGGACGCTTTTGTGAACATGCACATATTATTATTAAATGTGTTATACAAAGCAGCTTATTTTATTAACCCCGTAACGAGCAGACGTGAATATTTACGCAAATCCATATGTTTATAAAAGCAAATAAAGGGATAGTATGTAACCAGAAATTTGTTTTACTTACTAAATATTATAATAGGTGCTGAACCTTGCATATTATGCGTGTAGATACTGTGCAACCTTAAATTCGCCATAAATGCATAAAAATCTGCTTGTCTATTGTAGCAATGAGAGATAATGATTATGTTATTAAAATGTTAAACGAATGGTAAAATGTATAGAGAAGCTGTAGAAATTTAACGTTCAGAAGTTCGTTCTAAAGTATACATATAGACTAACATAAACGTTGAAACTTAACACTAAAATTAACAGTTTTATCAGAGACAAATTACATTTATCGTTAAATATTCTCAAGTATAATGTTTTAGGTTTAAAGTGCGTGAAAGGATTCAATTTAACATATTTTGTATATAGATAATTAATTTCTTCAACAACGTCCATCTCCGAATCTACTACTAAGTATCATTTTATCAAAAAATTTAAAAAGCCACCCTACATCTGTCTTCATCTAAACCCACTAAATCTACTGTGCTGTTTACTTCAAACATAAACATAAATCAACGCCATGCAACTGTTCTCTTTAATATTATTATTCAAATGGAGTGTCACATCCTTCAAGAGGTGCAAAACGGTTTGATAGATCTTTCATGTGTTTTTGATAGATTTCATCGGAAAATATAAACAAATCGCC
The DNA here is from genome assembly GCF_011952205.1 of Bombus bifarius. Taxonomy (NCBI): domain Eukaryota; kingdom Metazoa; phylum Arthropoda; class Insecta; order Hymenoptera; family Apidae; genus Bombus; species Bombus bifarius. Next base: position 373,524 of record NW_022885326.1, read on the forward strand.
ATAGAGTACTGTAGCAATGCGTGCATACTATGTAAATCATATTACACAAATTCAAGTTCTTCTGGAGCTTTTTTTCCCGACCAAAATCAACCTTTTGAGCATACAATTCGTCGAACTGTGCAGAAATTCGAAGAGACTGGCTCGATTTGTAATGTAACACGTACTTATCAACGTTCAGCTGGCTCTTCTGAAAATATTGCTGATGTACGTGATAGCTTGGAAGGAAATCCAAACCTATCAATTTCTCGCCGTTCATAACAATTGTGACTTTCGCACGGTACGGCCTGGTATATTTCGCACAAGAATTTGTAATTACGCCGTATAAGATTCAATTCTATGAGCCGTGAATTCGCTAATTGGGCTATGGAGAAGTTACTAGCTGTTAACAATTTTGGGAATAAAATCATTTTCAGCGACGAGGTCCATCTTTTCCTCGGCGGTTCTCTAAAGAATGTTCGTCTATGTAAACGATGTTTGGGTTTAAAAGGATGGTGCCATATGTTATACATCGAACGAAACAATTGCTCTAGTAAAAGAAAAATTTTATGGACGTTTGACATCTTAATTTCTTAATCATATCAGTGATGAACAGTATTTCCCATAAGAAACCACTTTTCAAACAAACCTGCCACACCATTCATTCGAAACTCAAACAGCAATCGACAGCATTAAACCAATCTCTCCAGCCATCCCCTTAAAAATCGTGGGGCACTCGAGCGGCATGTCCCGCCGCTCCTATCAGTGACATCCGTAAATCGTTCGAAGCAGCTTTATCCTTGAGCAAACACGTCATAGAACCGCGTATCCGGTTCTTGGTCCCCGGGGGTGTAGTAAATGGCGTGTTCGTGGGTAGTAGTGGCTTTGGCTAAGCTGTAAATTTGGCGTATAACCATTCGGGGGTAGCTCTGGTCGAGTAGGCCAGCTTTGCCAGCTCCCGTGGGTGGTTGTGTGCCTGGTAGGGATGGGTACGTGTCTATGTATGTGCGTGAGGATGTATGAGGAAGGGTGAGACAGGAGATGGGGGTCGTAGAAGCATTCATAGCAGGGACCAGAGGGTGGCTTCGGTGGAATGCGTCCCGTTTAATATCGCGGAACATTATATATCGCCTCTCTTGTCCCTACGTTGCCCGTACAGCACGATATAACACGTACAAACACACATACACGTGGATCACACGATCCACCTACGATCCCTTGGCGACATTGACTCGTTCTACGTTTTTCCGACATATGCATGCGCTACGAAAACTCGACGAATTTTTCCTGCTGCGTTTATTCGCGCCCTCCAGGATTTTTTGAGTGCGTCGGATGGATGGCATTGTGATACCGCGCGTGGGCCGATTTGAATGAACTTAGAAACTTTAATACATTGTTGACCAGGACTTATGCAGAGACGCCTGTGGCTGCCTATTTTTCATGCCTGACAATATTGGAATATCGCCAAAATGTATGTATTACCAAAATTATTAGACCCGATGCAGACAAGTAACTTTTGTTCGTGCAATATCGGTACAATCATGCCTGTCTTCGTTGTTCTTAATTGGAAATACAGAGAAGGGCATATGATTGCAACGACAGCACGCAGACAAATGTCTCTCGACTGCATCGGGCCTTAATCCTACAAATTTTTTTATATCACTATTCGTTATATCAGTCTATTTTAAAGTCTTATAAGTTTTATATGATCCATTCTGTTAATGACACAAGTTTGCATGACAAACTACCAAATCTAAGAAGTCGTTAACAAAAATTGATTCTGTAACTTAATTGTCACTTTGGGTCTTGTCAACCAAAATAGTTATACCTATAAAATTTCCTAAGTTTTGTAAAATACTGTATTTAATCCACTCTGGAGTCCACTGCGAAAGTAAAAGAGCATTCTTCGGCACAGTTAAGATTATTTTCACTTTCAGTATTAGAATCAATCATTAAGGTTTTCTGTCCTTTTGATCTCTCTAATATTCACGTCGTTTGTATCAGGATTATATTTTGAAGAACTTTCATCTTTCGAATTATTAGCATTGTCGCTCGGGCAATCAGATAAAGCATCAGTATAAAATTTACTAAAAATTTCTTTTTTACTCAAAAATTCGCGATACACCATTTTTGAAAATTTAATGTTAACAAAATTGTGTTTATAATATATAACAGATCAGAAAAGAGCCTAAGAGAACAAAAGGTAAATGATAAACAAAATCGTAAATTCTATAATGGACATTTTATCAACTTTAAGTTTTAACAACTTCGTACGGTGATTTATATCTTTCTCTAAACATGTTTGAATACGTCACACTCAGAAATATTGAACAATATTCGGGTAAGAAAAGACGTATCGATACGTTTTCGATCAACAATGTGTTAACAGATGAGCAATCATGGGCGAGGTATCTCGCGACACAATATCGTTCGTACGATATCGACGAACGAGTTATGCCACGAGTTTTTCTGTATTTACTTGTATGTCTGTATGTACTTATATATGTGTTACTTGTAGGTATGTACAAGAAAAATAAAGAAAAAGTTCTAAAAAATATGCCTTTCCACCGCCATGAGGTTTCGTGAATTGATATTTTTTTGAATTAGGACTCTCATCCTCATAAATAAAGAGCAAGAAGCGATGAACGTATGAACCGGTCGGTTCTTATAGTAGCTTCTCATGATAAAAATCGTGGAAGAGTTGTAGAAATCTTCAAAAAAGAAAAACATACTAATTATTGAACTATCGGATGTTTATGCATGTTAAGTATAGAACAAAATACGTATTTAAATATAAGTAAAAAATATGTGAAATATATCAGTAATATAGAATCATTAAATTATAAATCGAAACTACATATTAAAAAACATAATTACTATATACACTGTCACATACATTTACAATAAACTGATTGCTTGCTGTTCATTATAATAAACCGCGAATATTTATGCAGTCTAAGAAGTATGAAGATTACATAAAATATATTCAAAATATATTGTCATATCTTTTAGTAGGTGAAAAAAATCTTTGCTTAGATTTTACTTGTGTTGATAAAAATACTTATCTGCATAAATATTTGCAATCTAATTGTAAATAATGGCAATAAAAAATGTCTAGTTAGTTCTTAAGGCTCCGTATATTCCAATTTTTCGCGAAATTTATTTCACAAAAATGATAAAATAACGATAATTTTCATATTATTTCTTTCATTATAAATTTACCACTATTCACACGCTCCGTAACTGTCGCGAGGTACAAATGAAATTACCATAAAATATCAAGATTACATCAAAATGCTTCCACGTTGCAATTAAAACAGCGTGCTATATTTTCGTCAACGGTGCGAGAAGATCGACGCTGAAATGCAATTGGTCGATGTCAAAGATACCAAAAAAGGAAGGCAATAAGCGAGAGAGAGAGAGAGAGAGAGAGAAAGCCAGGATTGGCCGGTGTAACATGAATGGATATTATAATTTTCATACCTTTGTGAGAGGAATTAAATTACCATTCACAGGATATTATGGCGACGATACTGAAGGTACATAGTAGTTTTAATATAATATAATTAAATCTACGTTTAACCCACATAAAGGGATATTCTCGTTGGAAAATACTCCAGGAAATTAATTATTATCTTGATGTTGCGCGCTTGCGAGCTATCATGCCGTAAAATTTATTAAGAGGCGACGCTTCACGGATCTATGCGTTGATAAATATTACGATATTTACGAAAACTTAAGTAAACTTGAAAAATCATTAGGGAGTTATCAGTAATCTTAAGAATTATCATATAATTTGAAATAATAATATAATGCAATTGACAATAGTCTCATCAATTTGTAATGAAATTAATTCTTCTCTTTCAATCCTGTTCTTTCGTTCTTCATTACCAGAATCTTTTAATTCCAAGTTTTTAATGATGGAATCAAGTCTAATATGTATTGAAAAATTTAAATCAAATTCAATACCTAAGATACGTTTCACAGGGTTTAAATACTATTTGTAAGATATAATGGTTCGTTCATTGCATCACTTACATAAGTACTCATTTTCGTAAGCTCGGTTTTCGGATCTCGGAACGAGTACTCACAAGTTTCGAAAATTTACTTATAATCACTTCGATATTCAAACGAGTCGAAGCCCCTGCAAGTAGCGTTAAAATCATGAGAGGTAGAAACGCTTTACCATTTCATTGAATTCTTCTAACAAACTTAGGAAAATTCTACGAATTATAAACGATAGGTAAGATTCTTATAAAACGTAGCTGAACATTTGCACTTGTAGTTATTTAAGAACTAAAAGACAAGACGAATGATTTTAAGCGAATGGAAAACTTCTAGTAAGAAGCTGGTAACGTTTCGAATGTTTCGAACCTGTTTGAGCAGTGGTCGATTCTACTTGGTAGTGTTTATTTTATTTCTCACAGTACTTAGCTAGCGCTTAATTTTGAGTCTACTTAAAAGTACTGATTGTTTTTAGAAATGTTTATGGAAGGTTCGAATATAATCAGCCAATATTCAAATCTCTTTACGACGTAGGTAAGTACTTAAGCCTATTACAACAAATCTTCTAACACGATAAATGCACCTTTGCAAATAATTTTAAGAAATTTTTGCTATTATACGTATACGAGTATTAGATGGAAATCTTGCATGAATACAAAATTCTGATCAATTAATCGTTTCCTTCATAATTTAAATTAATTTTTACGTTTCGCATAAAAAGTCCTAATATGTACTTATCAATAGGAGTGAATGTTGCGTTCTTTATATGAGTAATTAAGAATTCTAATTGACCCTAACAAATTTTAGCTTCGTAATAGGTGAAAAATTTTATGAACAAAACAAATCGATTTTGACCTTTTCGTCATTTAATATCGAAGTGATATATGATTTAGTATTATAAAAATGATATCTCGCAATCTGTTATTAAGATGAAGCATAGTGTCTAGTCAATTGTCTACAGTTATTTGTACCTTTTGTTACTTGTTTGTATCTAAGAGTATTTAACTACGATCAATATATTTCGTTGTATATATTAGTTTAGCTTATACAATACCTTCATTTTGTATAGCTCATATATGTAAACTAAATGATATTTTGTTTCAGTACGTTTTATTTTATCTAGTCTATACTTTTTTCCCAATGTATTTCATTGTACAGGTTTTGTAGGTTAGTTTATATATTGATGTTTGAGATATTCAGAAGTCAAATCCATTAATTCTATTTTCTGTAAATCTTCAATTAGTAAAATCAGATTATGATATTGGTTCATTCTTTGTATTATTCTCTAATAATCATTTTATTATTGTTATGTATCGTTTTATTTATTTGAGAATCGATAAAGAATAGCATATAAAAATATCTTTTAGCGTCATTTGTAATCATCATCAGAAAATCATACATGATTTTGAAAATTTAAGCTAGCATTAAGTTACATATTATTATATCGTCAACGAATGTTATAAATATGTAAATACGTATATGTAAGAAGTGCATAGAAGGCAAAATTCAGGCTTGACTGACTTGATGTTCACACGTTAATTTTACTTAATTTTAAGGCAAGTTTGTTTTATTCGATTAGTAAATTACCTAGAAGATAGATTTCGTCTTCAAAAAACGAGATTATGTAACATGAAGTACATATATAATTCTTCGAAGGAGAAACTTTCATAATTGAGTGCCAAAAAGTTTAGTTTTTCCAAAATAATGTTATAGGTACGGACAATCATCCTAAAAATCTTCGTAGATCGTATAAATATATTATTTATATTAAATTAATAAATATTTATTTCTTCTTACTATTATGTCATAATGAGAAACTATAACAACAATAAAAAAAATAACAAAATGATCTTGGTACGGAACGCTTTATGATTTCAATGAAAATTTGATGCATTTTATTTGAACAAAAATAACCTTCCTACAGGATGTTCTGTTTTTATAGATGATTGCATACATTAACAATTATTATTCTAGAACATTATAAAGGACTTTTACTAAATATATATTAAAATACTATCGTACATTTAAGGAGTATTAAACAAATACTACAATGTAAGATTAAATCGTAATGCTTTAAAAAGTCTCACATTTTATAGTAAACGGAAATTCACACGCATAACAAAGTATGGGTTAAATTTAAAATTTATGCAACTCTGAAAAAATGGTACTGGACCTTCTATCATTAGCTGACAGTATGATTTTATTAAATTGCTAGGAACCAGTCTAAAGGGTAGATTCTCGATGACCTCTAAATTATTATGCTCAAGATGAAAGGTCTCTTATACGTTTTATATCGTCGGCAAATAAAAACGGAAAGTACTTTCGAGGAATTGATAAGAAAAGAACCAGAAGAAAAAAAGAGACTCTATAGAGGCAATATCATGACGTTGATTCATGTTTTAAGGTATTATACTACACCGGCAATTAACACTTTCACTACCAATGATGTAGTACTACGTCTTTCAGGTAAGTAGAACGAAAGTTGAGAGCCGTCGACTTTACCTTTTCACCATTTGAGAGCTTTTAAGTTAATAGTGCATCTTACCTCGAAATGCGAAGGCTAAGAATGCTCTATATATTTACTATGTAAATATGTACCTTTAATCGGGAAACAAGATATTCTTCCTTGAATTTAATATTTACCAAAATTTATAATTTTTTAAATTTGTTAAATTTTAAATTGTGTTTAAGAAAGTGTTTAATTTCAATGTTTTAATTTCTTAGTTTCTTTATTTGAATATATTAATACTTCATATTTATTAATTTGTAGAGTATTAAGGTTTCAAAATGTTCTTACTTTCTAATATAAGACATTCTTCTTTAAGTTGAATATATTTGACACTTTTTAATTTATGGATCATTAAAATTTTCCAACTTCTCAATTTACTTCTCCGTTGAATTTAATACATTTCATATTTATAACTATATATATAATTTAGGTTTTGAATTTATTAATGTAAACGAGTAATTCTTTGAACTTAATATAAGTGCTTTATAATTATTCATCTGTAGATAATCTGGTTTTTAAAATTATTCAATTTATTACTGTAAACAAGACCATTCTTTTTTTAAACTAATCCAATTAACATACGCAAGAAATATCTTGCGTATCTTTGGAGAAAAATTTTCTCCAAATTTAATAATTTCTTATTTCTCTAATCTTAATCTAATACAAAAGACTAATTCATTATATGCATAGCTTGCTCTTGAATAATTCTTATACATTATCTCTTAGGTATTTTTTATACTATATATATTTATATTAAAGATACTTCTTGTTTTTCTCATTTTATTAAACTATAAAAGGGTTATTCGAGACTGCCCTTTACGCAAGACTAAGCAGAGCGTAATCTTAAGAAGCGTATAATCTTGAGAAGTGGTTCTAACGACGCTTATCTTTGAATTATTAAAGGGTAATAAGGTGACGTGCTCTAAGTACACGTTTTACGGGTCACATGACACAAGGGTAAAAGAATGTTTTCCGCTTTGACAAGATGTCGTTTAAAAAGAAGAAGAAGAAGCAGCCGAAGGGTTTGCGCTCCGTATGTGCTACGTACGTGATGCTCAAGATACTTTACAAAGTGAACGAGCTCCTTCTCGAGGACTTCCTGTAAGGTGAGAATTCTCATCGTCTGTGCGTTCTTCCGAGTTGAACTCGGTGAGGATGAACGTGATAAATGGGCGAAAATGATAAATAGTGTTATTATTAATCTATTGTGTTTATTATAAATTTATTACAAAGAAAATTTTCATTATAAATTGGTATTAATTTATATTAGTATTAATTACATAAAGATCTATATTACAAATTGGCATTATTTGTTTATTATCATGATAATTATAGAGGATGATCTATGCAAGTAGAATGAGTCATTTTTCTTTTCTAGTTGGACATAGTATAATTGTTAAAGCGAAAAGAAATCTAAATGGCATGAAAAGTCTATTTTACAAAATTTTAAGTTAAAAATTAACTTTACAAAACAAATAGAAGTTCATCCTATTAATTATTACATTGATTTTATTAGTTCGGCAATTATATAGGATGATTCGAGTAATTCGAATGAATTGTGACTCGTTTTAGCTTGGAATTAGAAAAAATTGGTGAAGGAAAACCACAAATGGTATGGAAAGGCCAACTTTGCACTTAAAAAGATTAAGTACAGTTTTATTTTATTAAAATAAAATTTTAAATAGATATGCGTACTTTTTTACATAGGTATACCGACTATTCGGAATATTTTGTATGAAGAAGGTTGGGTTAGATTATGTTTATTTTACACTTGATAAGAGGACATGATAAAGAGTTTTATTTTGTTAATTTATTAATTTTCTATAATATTTGTGCCAAATTACATTTCTTACTTCTAAATAGACCTTCAAATTTGAATTTCGAATAGTAATTTAAAATTGAATTAAGTCAAAGTCTGATATATAAGGATTACTTTAACTTAACATAATAAAGTTATATTATGAAAATCTTCATTTGAATCTTTTCTTCTATAATATAATATTGCGTAATTTATTTTCCCTGTTTGTATACGTCATTTCTATAAAATATTGTACCATATTTATTTAATAATAAATTTCGAAGCACAATAAATACTTATCTCATTAAATTTGATATAAATACTTTCCCTATACTCAGCCTTACAAAAATCTATCATCCACAACCATTTAAAATCACTGGAGCCTCATCTATCCGCCATCACGACTATAAACCGCGTTGTCTATAAAAAGGCTAAACATCTTTCCCCTCGTATCCCGCGTTATTTCATTATACAGTGAAAAGGTTCAGCTTGACTCGAACCTCCCCTAACACTTGAATTACCCGCGACACAGCTCGCATTCAGGCTGGCAAACAGCAATCAAAAGACGGCCGATGCAATTAGAAGAGCATTAAACACGCGAGAAAGTGTCCGTCCCATCGCTAACGTTCGCTCTTTTACCTCACAGAGAGACAGTTAGATGGAACAAAAACTCGAATGGTGGGGAGAAAAAGGGAAAAGAAGAAGCGACGCGCAGCGAAGAGCCGTAAAAACTCGAGAATTCAACTGGCAAGTGGGGAAGGTTAATTTCCTGGAGCACCCGATAGAAAAAAGCTTGCTTCGAGGCCACAGGTGCATTCATTCAGTGCATGACAGTAATTAATCTCTCCCTGGCCGTTTCCCACTTTTCTCTGCCACCCTCTTTCTCTCTATCCAGCCACTGTTTTGCCCCTGGAAAGAAGGAGAAGAAAAAAGGAAAAAGTCGAGCCCAATTCGCGCCTCGTTTCCTCGCATATATCCACTTGTTCGCGGCCACATGAGCTTCAACAGTGATTCACCTACTAGTACGATTGGAGAGGGAAACCGTGAAAAGATAGACAGAGAGTGACGCATGCGCACTTCGCAGAAGAAATAATAAAGGTACTCGAAAGGTTCCCCGCCTCGCAAGTTATATCTCGAGTCGTAAGTTTACAGTAGGTCGAGGCTAAAGAGAATTGAGAATTGAGAAGGGGTGGATAGAAATCTAGAAAACTGAATTCAGGATAGTCTCCGTCTTTCTTTCTTTCTTTGTTGTTTCTTCTTGTTTTCTTATTCGAATTTCCCGGATTATACAACTGGTACTTGTGACGCGCGATGGGATGAATTTTTATTTTGACAGTTTGATTCCTGGTGACGTACTTAACGTAGAAATTCTTTATTGAGTTTGTTCTATATTTCAAAAGTTTGTTCTATTGAAACAAAATGGATCACACATAATTCAATAAAATAATATAAAACAAATAATGTTGTGCATCTACTATTTCCTTGTAAAACGAAAGAAACTTTTGGGACAAACTAATAGAATTCTACTTCAGTAAAGGAGAGATTAAGAAATTTTATTCGCGAGAAAATGGACTATTATTTTTAGGATTTATTTTTTAATTTAATTTTTATTACTTAGGATTAAGTTCTTCATGTGCAAATTTTTTGATGTCTTATCGGTAAAAATGTTTGAATTTTTATAGAATTGGAGCAATGAACAAATATATATATGTCGGAGATGAGAAGACACCGGAGACCTTCCGTGGAACTTCGGGAAAATCCGTAAAATTGTAATTAAAGTTTACAGTTGTAATTAAACAATTTTCCGTCATTCTACCCAATTGTACTTATTTGCGATTTGTGATAATAAACTTGGGCTCAAGACGACCATCCGTCGTTCCTTCTTGAGAGTATGGCCTTCCTGCCGCGACAATGGGCAGTTAGGGGCGATATGCCCCTCTTCTTTGCATTTGTAACAGGACACCGTCGATGATGTGGCCCCTCGGGTTTCTCCTGGTTTTCGTGTGTTCTTCCCTGGCTCCAATCTGACCCTCTTGCGGCACTCAGTTGCTTTATGTCTCATGTTGCCACAACGGTAACACTTGCCCCAGTAGTACGATGACCTGCTTCTTTTGGCTTCGGGGCCCGTCGGTGAATTTCCTAGCGAAGGTGTTGGCTGACCGGCGTCAGGAAGAAGTTTCATTTCATCATGAAATTGGTCCTCCGTTTTGATATTATTCGCCAGTGTTAGTCGTCGAAAACGTTGATCTCGGGAGCTCAGCATATAAAGGGCGAAGGCATTGATTAATTCGGGCGTCGTTAGATCTTCCAACTTCATCCGCAGCATGAAACGGACGCGACTACCATAAGCTCTTGGGGATTCGGTCTCTGACGGTTGTTCTCTGGATATCCTTATTAATGCCGAGGCTGCTGTCTCTTTTCCACCAAAACGTGAAAGGAATTGTTCCTTAAGCGTTGGCCAGGTAAGCTTTCCGCTGCGCACTATTTGTGAAAACCAGTGCGCCGCAGGACCCTCTAGGGCAAGATTTAGAGCAGAAAATAACGCACTGTCTTGTAACAGGCGGTCCCGTATCATCAGATCGGTACCTGCGCACCACCCGGTTGGATCGGCGCCCGTGACTGCGGGGTTAAAACGTGGTAACGCTACATTTGTAGCTTCCGTACTCGGCCTTTGCACTAGCGTCTGAATTAACTCGCGCATGATACTCATATGCTCTTGGACTGTTATAACCGGCGCTGATCCCACTTCTGATGTCGAAGAAACGTCAGGAATAGGGTTGTGGGCGTTTGATAGATCTTCATTGGAATTGGCCACCGTTGTGTTATAACGGAGGTACGGCCTGGTAATACGAGTATGGATACTACCGATTCGACAGTCAACCGCGGTGGTTGGGCACTTGCGATGCTAGTGATGTTGGTCTTAGGTTCGATAACGAATCCACGGTCAAGGGGATGATAGATATACTTGCTCACACAATCTAACTCAAACGTGTAATACTCACAGATCGTAAGGCGCTACTCTCTTCGTCGATGAGATTACAAGAAAGAATGACTTTTCGTCCTAATGATGTCACAGAGGAAAACCATGATGGGGTGTGTCTAGGGACACGAGATCATCGGATTCGTCGAGTATAGCCCTCGTTCGGAAAGTAAGGGAAATTGACGTCGCTGTCAATTGGTCAATTTGGAACAAAGACTGTCTGTCCGTTTGAAGAATCTTAATTACCAAAAAAATCCAGGTTTTATAGCGGGTCCTCAGGCTAACTGAACTTGTGCTGTGTAAGTGCCTCAACATCTGGTATTCGTTGTGTCCGAAGGAACCATTGGAATGTTTTACTGTCAAGTAATACCCTCTATGGGTATTTCTTTTGATGGGGGTCATACTATCACTCCACACCTTTGTTAGACGAAGCGCCCGTCCCGTTGACCGCGGCTACGTTCGGCGACGGAAGGTCGCCTTGAGCCCAAGTTTATTATCACAAATCGCAAATAAGTACAATTGGGTAGAATGACGGCAAATTGTTTAATTACAACTGTAAACTTTAATTAAAATTTTACGGATTTTCCCGAAGTTCCAGGGAAGGTCTCTGACGTCTTCTCATCTCCGACATATATGTAATTCTATAATATACAAATTTATTAATTTATGTTTCATGTATACATAATGGAGTATGATAAGAGTTGGTTGATTTTGGACCTTGTTGTCAACGATAAATTTTATCAGAGTATGTTTCGATATCTTTTAAAGACTATGAAATGCATAATTTTTTATCCTGTAGGGAACTTATAGAAAATAAACGAAAACTTTGAAATATTGCCTTAGCACGTTTCTCTCTTCGGAAAGTGATCTATCAGCCAAATAATTACTCCCAATATATAGTAGTAGGTAAATTCTTTCTAGGTTGATATCACACACATGCGACAAATTATGAAATTATTGTTATGTGAGAACAAGGACCCGCGAATGCCTGCGAGCCTTTGGAATGGTCAGAATGTTTTATGACACAAAAATCCCCCATAATAACTAACATTTCTACTACTAACCTAATTCTATTCTATCTAATTCTTTCCTATTTACACTATATTCACCTTTCCACCATAAAGATCCATCCTTTACAAAAAATATCATTTCCATTAAACGCAACTCTATCACTCGTGCTATGTAGCTGGCGCTCCCAATAAATCCCAGTAAAAGAGCATCGTCACCACACCATCGACAAAAGCGACAAAACGAAATAAAAACTGGCTGTTCACAGTTAGAGACCATGCGGTAGGTCGCCATTGACGCTAGGAACAAGACGGGAAACTGAAGAGCGACCTCGCGTCTCCCTTTTTGCCTCACTTCCATCTTCACACGTATTTTTTCAATCCTTAATTGCGATTTCGCCCAACCTGGCAGGGAGAAACAGGAAGGGAAGAGGAGCAACAACGAATGGAGACTCTTCAATTAGCGGATCGTCGCGACGATGACGGTACGCATGTCGTTAATACGCTTTTCCAACCGTTAATGACCAACTGAATGGAACTCTCATTCCGTACGTCGTCAAAAAGAATCGGAGTATCCGGTGCATTCGCGCGCGTTTCCTCGGTTTTCGGCAGCTTTTCAACCGTGTCAGTTCGCGACAAACCTGCGGAAAACCGATTAGCGAAGCAATTACCGCAGCAGCTAGTTCGTTACGCTAAATTAGAACGAAATAATTTGTTTTCGATGAAAAGAATCTTCGTGGAGTTAAAGTAAATTCGCTTACGCGCTCTTTAATGTGGACACTTTTTCTATGGTCCTCTTTTGGGATTGTCTCTCTTTTATAGCTGTTGAATTATGTCTATTTTACTGTGTGTTTTTTTTATATATTATGATTCGTTCGTTAACGACATCATGCGAGGTTGCGTTTCGGTTGTGGGCTTTTTGAAGTTCACTTTTCGACTTGGTTGCTTGTTAGATTGGGGCTAGCTCGATTTAGCAGATCAGATTTGTTTTAATTGTTCCGTTCATATTTATATATATGTCGAAGTCAGGTTGGCATTTTGGGGCGTTCGATGAACCTTTACTTACTTGACCGTCGCGAATGTAGCCAATCTCTATCAATCGTTCGGAGGTTTGGCAACCGAAGATAGAAGAGACCACGAACTTGTATCGTTATGATTTGTATTCTAACTGCTAGTTGCATTCTGTGAGTTACCAGTCGGAACGCAACGGGACACAACGGATCATTTTCGATTTCGTACACGGATGAGTCTCAGTTTGTTGGATCATTTTGCTACGTTGGGTGTATGAGGGGCGCCAGGCATCGCACTGGACATATTATGGGGGCGCAAGAGGTCACTGTGACGGGTCAGAAGCGCAGGTGCATCCACAAATGCGCAGGAGGTCACAGTGACGGGTCACAGGCGCCGGTGGCCACAGTATTGCTGGTGCGCAGGAGGTCACCCTGACCACAAAGTGTATCCACAAATGCGCAAGAGGTCATGGTGACAGGTCAGAAGCGCAGGTGGCCACAGTGGACGTACTACTAACGCGCGGGAGGTCACCGTGACGGGTCACAGGCGCAAGTGTATCCACAAATGCGCAAGAGGTCACGATGACGGGTCAGAGGCGCGGGTGGTCGCAGTGGACGTATTGTGAAGGCGCGGGGCACCACACTGGGTGTCCGACCACAACGTGGTGTCAATAATCCTCTGAGGTCCGTGTACTTGCATCGTTATCATCACCGCCGTTGTCATCACCGCAGACGTCCAACTCAGCGGGAACGCTACTTTCCGGCATTTTCCTTAGTCTGTCGTGGCTGTCTTTATACGATCTTTTGCCGTCTAAGGTTTCTAACGTATATCGATCCTCTTCTAAAATCTCTGCTATCACAAATGGACCCCTGAACTTGGGATCTAACTTCGTCTGATTTCTTTCTTCGTTCTTTCGTAACACAAGGTCACCGAGATTGAACCGAACTATTCTAGCTTTCCCTTTGTCAAATCTGTCCTTGTCGTATGTGGCACTAGTCTCTATGTTCCTTAGGGCTTGTTGCCTTACTTCAGCGATGTCTACTATCTTTTCTTCGATACTATCGGGTACTATCAGGTCATAAGGTTTTACTGCTTTGCCGATTAGTAGTTCTAAGGGGCTCGACTTAGTTACGCGGTTGGTGGTGCAATTTAAAGCCAGTTGTATTTCCCCGATCGCGTCCTGCCACGACCGCCCGGTCGTTTCTACCGTTGTAAACATACTCTTTAGCGTGTGCATCATACGTTCTACCTGTCCCTTGGCCCTACTCGCACCGGTTGCTATTAAGTAAAGTTTAATGTGTCTACCTTGACGAAAATCTTGAAATTCTTTGCCCGTAAAACGTCTTCCTTGATCCGCTATTATCCGGCAAGGACTGCCGAATAAAAATATAGCATACTTAGGTACCTTACGGTACTAAGGGAATCTATTTTACGAGTATGATGCAGGTATGCGAATTTAGTGAAGGCGTCGGCCAAAACAATTGCATATTCTTTCGAATCACTTTTACTGCTTAGTTTGCCAGTTAGGTCCACGTGAACTGTATGCCAAAATATGCTGGTCTTAGGAATAGGGTGTAGTTCAGCTGGTATTTTACCTGAACTAGCCTTCGAAGCTCGACAAACATGACAGTTCTTAACGAATTTACGAACATATTTCGCCACTCTTTCTGTTACGACCGTTCGCGGAGAGACGCGGTCGCGAGGAAAACGCGTCAGCGAGAGGCGTAAATTCTCGCTACGATTCGGTGAATCGACGCCGCGAAGTAGTCGTTCCCCTGTTTCGGTTAAGATAACAGAGGTGGTTAAATGAATATGACACAGTAGTAAGTTATATTTCACCGTTTATTCCAACAACTTATAACGAAGACAGTTACGCTGGTGCGTATGTACGAGATGAGTGAGTGACTGATCTACGGGTGTGTATACCCGGTGGAAGGATGTTGACCGTTCGAAGGATGTAAAATCAGTACTGTCTTGGGAGACGATGATGTGTCGGAGGAAAGCTAAGGATGGGTGTGTCTAGCGCACGGGACCATCGGATTTGTTCGTGACGATTTTAGTTAGGAGAGTGAGGGAGTAGGCTTCGTCGTTAATTGGTTAAACGAGGGGTCTTAACCGCCCTCGAGAGAAAGTGGTTAGTGGGAGGAAAGTTGCAGCGTACGTGAGAAAAACTAACTTTCCCTTGTCCAGTCGGGGTAGACAATAGTCTTTAGAAATTCTTCCGAACCAGATGTTTGTTTTGTTTGAAGGACCTTTTCTAGGAAATCTATGAGATTTATGGAAGGTACTTGAAACTATGGATACGCTGCGAGTATCCGGTGACATCTGGTTGCCATATTGCCCGCGGTGTGTGGCCTGGGCTAGGTAGAGTGTTACGCGACGTAACACCTTCGAACCAGTAATACTCGTACAGTTTCTCAAGTGTTTTATCCCAACCTAAGTGCGTAATCGACTGTTGCACATGATTAATAACGGGCCACCTGAAACCTTTTGGGACAATAGGCAAGGAGAGAGTCCTGCCTTTTCTTTGTCTTTTACGCTAAAGGGTACCAGATCGTAATTCAAACGCATTTGCGACATCTTCCGCGAGCTCATCGTTTTGTAGTTTAGTGATGATTTCTGAAATTTGAGGATCCCGACGTTATTCCGTTAACAGCCAATCTTCTGAGATCTCGGTCAGATTAATTTCTTTTCTTTGACTTTGACTATGACTATGACTTTGACTATGATCAATGTCTATGGGATTCCGCGGAAAGAAATCTACGTGAGCCATTCGTTTACCTTCTCGATACACAATGTCAAAATTAAAAGTTTGTAAGTAAGTTTCACCTGATTATTAGATGCCTACAAGGAACTGCACCCAGTGACAACAAGAAATTCTCTTTCATGTAATTAGTGCCGAAAATGTTTAGCAGCGTTTAACAACTGCTACCGTCTTCAGTCCATATGAATGATACTTAGATTCCGCAGGGCTAGTTCTTATACTGTAGTATTCTATTACTCTATTGTTACCTTCCGTCTTGTGCATTAAAATAGCCCCATATCCATCCGAACTAGCGTCTGTATGAAGTTCTATCGGATAGTTCGGGTCGAATGCCATTAACACCGGCACGTCGGTCAGGGCGGAAATTACCTTTTGCCTTATTTTTTTCATGCCTATCCGTCCAAGTTATGTTTTTATTATCGGAAGTAAGTGCATACAAGGGTTTCATTACCTGTGAAGATTTAGGGACGAATTTTCGGCAATAAAAGGCTAAGCCTACGAACTGGCTATGCTGTGTGACGGTCGTTGGTTCAGGTAAAAACTCAAGGTTTGTATTTTACCCGGATTGGGGCGGAACTCTCCGCGGAACTATTACTTACATGTCCCAAATAGAGTACCGATATGTTTGGGAAAGAGCCTTTAGAAAACTTAGAAGAAAATCCGGCATTTACGGGGGTATTTAATACGGTGTACAATCTTCCTAGAGCTTGATTTATGGAGTAGGCAATACTTAGAACATCATCCAAATAGCCAACAACGTACGAATGGCACGTTGGCTGCCATATGTGTTTTCAAAGGAAGCTCAAGAATGATCTCTCGTTTCGTTGGTTCGCAACATTAAAATCACAAACCGCTGTTGAGTACAATGGAGAAAAGCGTGGTACAGCTCACTCTGACTAAATGGTTTCTTATGTCACCAAAATTAGAAAGGATCGAATGGTACAGAAGACTTGGCATGCGATTACTTCCAAGGATTTCTATGGTAAACGCTTTGATGGTTTAAAAAGAATTGCAGCCAGGAAGAAATTAGAATATTCAGACAAGTATTAGTTGAAAAATTATTAGGGTTGTCAAAAATGCAAAATCCTTGTTTTCGATGAAGTCAGCGTAATATCGCCGCTCGGAACAACGATTCCGAAAGAAACGCTAGACGCGCACGCAACCATGCTATGCAAATAAAAGACGTCGAATGGACCGAACAACGGCACAAAAGAATTTGAAGAAAACAACAACTTATTGTCCAAATCGCCCAACGAGGGTAAGCAATGCCGTATATTTCCTCGAATTAGGATGAATAAGGATTTGGCGAAACCCGCTGGCCATGCCCAGATTAATAAAATATCTTGCTTTTCTAATCTCGCGACTTGTTCCGCAATAAGGGGTAAAGGTTACCGATCCGGAGCCGCATTTTCATTTAGTTCTCGAAAATCTACCAATCATCTATCTGAATCATCTTTCGTCTTCGCGAGTAACATAGGACTCGCGAACGGCGAGTTACTAGGCCTTATGATAGTTGGCTCTAATAAATTCGCTTATTCTCTCACGTACTCTTCGGCGCTCTTCCTTGCGAAGTCTATTAGAACTTCTTTGTACGGCGATGTTAGGATCACTTAATTGTAGTTCTAACTGGCCTGTATTTACACGAGTACGTAGGGAACCCGTAACGAATGAATCTTTGAATTTTCGAAAAGAAAGATTAATCAACCTTTATCACTACCCCGCACGCCATTGTCACTACATTAACATCGATCTCGTCTTCGGCGGTTGTATTACAGGCATTAATTATTTGTCTTACACATAGCGAGGCTATTCTGTGTAATATTACGTCAAAACCTTGACTTCAAATTTCACAATCAATCGCGATATCATATTTTAGAATAACTATCAGTGAGGACATGACGAATTTATTTCTCGTCCCCCGCATTACAACTATATCAATAGTTCTTTTGCCCGAAAATCTCAAGACTACGGATTCTTTAATCAGTGAACACTCGGCTCCAAAAATCGGGGTAAAATGGAAACGACTCATCCGGATGACTTGATCCATCTGTTGATGCTTCCACTATGTAGAAATCGATTCGACGCTCGTTATTGAAATTATATTCAGGGCACTGCTTTCTAAGAATTTTTCTCTCTAATCAAATTGGCAGCTGCGCGTCATGCGGCGAAATCGGTCTTAAGCTCTTGCAGTGTTATAACCGGCACTGATCCCACTTCTGATGTCGGAGGTAGGTTGGCAGTTTGGGGCGTTTACCGTCTTACTTTACCGTCGCGAATGTGGCCAATATTTATCAGTACGAATGTGGACGCTACAAGAGGCTATAAGTAATGGTAATAGGATGGTCAAGATGATGGTGACAACGAATTCAGGTTCGATAACGAATCCACGGTCCACGGAAGGACTCGTACCAACGTGCTACTCGATTCGGGTAACTTCCCGATAACTCAATCGGCAATTCGTCCAACGACTCACTAACTAACTGACTAGCTCTAACTCTCACTCTAACTCTGTCAATCCAAAAGAGGCAGCCCTTATATACTCCTGTCCCCGCTTCTCGGGTTAATCTTTGTTTTAAGGAGAGCCCTATAATCATTTCATACCTCTGTCAGGTACATGTCCCTCCCGTGACCGTGGCTACGTCCGGTGACCTGCCATGTCACTTCGAGCCCAAACCCATCGTCATAAAATCAGATTGGAACATTAAGACTATTTCTTATTTTTATTACTTAAGCTATAGTAAAAGTCTAGACTAGTGTATTGGGGTTTGTCCCAACATTCCGGACGGGAAATCCCGCTGTCTTTCCTTCTCCGACATATATATATATCATTTGAAAAATGAAACAAGCGCGCGGTCGGACTCGGACAAACTCAAAAAAAACGTCCAGAAAGGATGATAAATCGAGAAAAATTTGAAGAACTTAATTACGTTTATAGAAATGTACCTTTAAAATACATCTATGAACAAAATGCACAATCGTAAGACGTTATTTAATTTTGCCTTAAGACGTTTTTTCTACTATTAATATATTCAGATCTATTAGTTTACATAATTCTACCTCATATATTCAAGTTTATAGATGGTTTCTCTTGCGTGGAGCATCAAGTCAAGTTACTAAAAGCTATATTTATCATTAGACTGTAGATATTGTATTTTTACAAACATAATTTAAAAAATGGGATCTAAGCAGAAATTTATTTCATCCACTAAATAGTATAAAAAGTATCATATTTATACCTGTACTTGCGTAAGAATTTTAATCATGTATCGAAGTTACGATAACAGGTATACATACTTTCCATATAAGTTACACACAATGATCTATTCTACTGTATCACTATTTATTTTTTAAATAACTATGCAATTTTACAAGATTTTTATATCGAAGGCACTAATTTTATTATTGTATATATGTATAATATAAATAATATATAGATAACATAACACAAATAATGTAAAAATATAATACAAAGAATTAATTCTATTGTAAAAATTAATATATATACGCGTGTGTGTGTCTTTTTAAATAAAACCTCAATTTCAAGTTAAAACAGACTACAATCATTTCTCTTTCAACTCTTTAATTACATACTCATGTCAGACAGAGGGCAATTTCAGACTTACATTTATTAATTCCCGTTTGACGACTGCACACGACGCGTCCCGGTTCTCCATCGACTATAATACGGTTAATGCTGATTCTTTAGCAGCGGTCGCAGTGGGGGTCGCGGCTCTTTCCTTATTCTCGAGAAGCATTCAATTATAGACTTCAATTCAAAGGCAGCGCATTAGCATACGCTGAATAATTCATGGTCGAACGGTTAATCCGGCGATATGTAAATTAATCCCACTAATTGCGAACAACAATACGAACGTTGCGACGCGAATCGTCCGGCGATTTATGCGCATATTTCGCGGGTCAGTTTTTAACGAGACTACGCGACAATTTCGCGGTTTGAAAGTCGATCGAAAATGAGAAAGGGAATCAATGCAGTAAGCAAGCCAGAAAAAGAAAAATAAAGAGAAAGAGATAAGAGAGAGATGTTCTATCGCGAATTATTATTTTATCTGTAATTGCTCTGCGAGCGATTTACGAAGCGTTGCGTCGCGTCGCGTACGCTCGAGCAACGTCACGATGGGTTCGACCGAGTATAAATAATAATAACTACTGCGAAGAAACAGCAGTGGCAAAGATGCATCTGTAATTAACACTCAAATCGAGAATAAGTTCCGTTTGAAGTGCAGATTGAGTTCATGGATGTTTGTGTTGGAGAGATAATGTGATAGTGTGATGTGAGTGCAAATAGGGAAACATATTGCGAATATATATTCAGCTGATTTTGGAAAGTTAAAACCGGATTAGTAATGATAAGTAGGGAAGACCTATACAAAACCATATATGTACGTACGAGGGTAAAATTATCCACTATCTATTATCTATTCTATCATATTTCATTTTATTTTGTATTGTGTTTCAGCAGATAAAAACTATCGATACTATTATGGAATAAAAAATACAATATAAATTAAATACTTAAAAATTAGTTAACCTAAATTAAATTCTTATATCATTTATAGGTGCAATAGAATTACCTCACAGTTAGATAGATAGAATAGAATTACCTCACTCATATGTATATAGTATCATAGAATTCTTTCTCTTTTAATCTGATAACAAATTTAATAATAATTTGTCCCAGAAATTTTTACAAGTTAATAAATTTCATTAAAGCTTTAGTCTCATTAATTATGACGTTCATTTCAAATAGCACGTATGAAGATCACATGCGGACAATATAACAAGTCGATTTTCATTGAATTTCTGATTCTCATAACACTTGCAAGCTACAAACAGGATTATTTTATACACTTAAAAATATAAACCTTATGGAAGTAACTAATAAATCCACGTTGTTTTGTTAGAAACAAATAATATTAGTTTATTTATTACATTAGTTCAATTTAATTAACATCAGTCTGCATAATTAATGTTGTGTTAATAAATATTTGAAAGGCTGATAAAAGCACATTTAATCAACGAAATCACATGAATCGTATTGAATTTTCAAATTACTCTTCTATAAAATGTAGGAAATGTTATTCACCTGTGATCTTCGAGCGTAATAAAACCCATATCATAAATACAGCATAGAAAAATTCTTCAATTAGATGTAGGTATTGTATGTTGAAATTGTATCTTTATAAATATATTTGGTAAAAATTTGTTTAAAAAAATGTTGATAAAATTTTCTGGTCCAATTTTGTATTTTGTACTGAAACGGAAAATTTGTAAAAGATGTTAAAATAACATGTGCAATTGCATTTGAAAGGCAAAATCGTTGAAAATAAGTTAGATTATGACAAAGCTCGGGCATTAAACGTGGCGTATGTACGCGTTACACCTGGAAAAACGATGTGGGTGTATCGTGCACAGTGGAAATTTCATTTTAATACCGTCTACTTTGTACATAAGCACGAGTGAACTACGCGACTCACGCCGCGAGAGCTAGTATCGTTTTAAATGGCGAATAATGCAATCTCTCGACAAAGACCACAGAGACACTGCTGCAAAGTAACGAGGCCTCAAGACGCGGAGAAGAAGAGTGATTACGCTTCCCCTCGAAAACACCACTGATGCCGGATTACCGGGAAAATTACAACGTAAATTTTGTGATGCGGAAAACAGGGCTAAAAAATAGAGTAACGGGCGTGAAAATGTGATTTAAAAAGTGAGCTATTTTCATTACTCGATGAATATTTTCTTTACATTAGGCAAAATAGTAACATTATTCATCTATTAATAATGTACGTATGTGGATAAAGTTCATAGAATATTATAGTAGTTAAACGTTCTAAAAGATAGTATATACTGTTAAAATCTTCTTTCCCATTTTTGTTAGAATTTGTCAATAAAACTTCAAATGATTTATGTTCATGTTCATATACGGTATCGTGCAAAAGACATAATAGTGATCTCACTATGATAACTAGTCATATTTTTAAGCAATATTCCTTTTGTGGTAGTACTTATTTACAGTTACTTTTGGTCCACAAATTTTTAGAAATATTTCAAGGAATTGAATCCTAAATTAAATGTTATAAAACAAATATAAACGGCATACAATAAGCTACAAAATTTAAGTAAGAATTAATAAATACAGTAAAGTTGAGGAATAACTTGGAGGAAATGTTCGATAATTGCAGATAGAATCAAATTTGTAGACTCTTCTACTAGTTGAACTCGCGCTTGATTTAGCGGACATCTCGCATTTTTGGTTTGGAAATTTAGAGTTGTGGAAATATATAGAAAAATATAGTGTAATGTCAAGAAGCTTAAATATACGAGATATTTATCATTGCTATAATTTTTCAGGCTCTTCTGCTAATTCATTAAAAATTATAATATTTCAAACAAAAGTTGATAACAAATTGTAGTAACAAGAATTTTCAAAAACTTAATTTTTTAAGTGGTACTACGTAATTTTTCTCATCTGATATCGGAGACTCATTTAAAAATATCTTGTATAGAAGTTTAAAGAAGATTTAAAGAAATATATAGCAATTTAAGAAGTCATAATATTGTTACAGATGAAGAACATTCGGCCTCCACCTGCACTTTTTCAATTCTTCATTTCTGGGATATCGTTTGTGATATACATCCGCAGGGTACTTTTCTCAGAAACCTTGAACGGTTACTTTTTCATATGCACACAAACTCTTTGATCCACCTCTACTATAAAATTTGGAGATTTTCACGGCATAAGGAACCGAAAAATAACGCTCTTACGACGGAATGGTTAGAACGTTACGATGAGTGTTACCGTGTCATTTTTTTTATTAATCAAGTTACGAGGCCTTTCTAACATTTTCTATGACATCCTGATTTCGCATCAGATTAGTCTGCATTTTGTCCAACCTCGTAACAGTTCCCCGGCTGGACGTCGGGTTCGTCTGTGCTGCTTTCCAACCTCCTAGCGGCTCCCCGATTTCGCATCGAGTTCGTTCACCAAGTTTCAACCTTCTGCGGCTCCCTGACTTCGAGTCAGGTTCGTCCGCAAATGACTTCATTCTATAGGACCCCTGATTAGTGATTGCGGATCAGGTTCGCTCTCGTGAACAATAAACCTATGGCTTCCTCATCTCGCATCAAGTTCATCCGCATAGTTGCTAACATACTGCAACCATATTCTATAAAATACTATATAAATACCGCTGGCGCGGTATGCTGTTCAAAGCTTCGACTCGTAACAATTTATAAAAATATGTATAGAAATTTGAAGAAGCATGAAATATATTATACTGTCTGACGTTACAGTGCGTTATATAAGGTTTTATAAGTATCTCAATACTTAGAGAATAGACTTGTCAGAATCTACAATACAAAATTTAATTTATCGAGTTAAAAGTCGTTGGATCTAATTCGAGATTTTACTTCATGAATCTGCAATTTGATTCCAAGAGTTCACAATCTATGGTCGAAGGTCTGGATCCTGAGCAATGAAGAACGAAGTATTCGGAGCACGTGTGTAGATCTAAGATGAATCCCAAGTTTCCACGGTCAGAGAGTTCGCAGTCCAGCAAGAACGGCTCAATGTCGATGTCACGACTTTGGATGATTAAATTCAAGATAGCACCTGCATGAACATATTCTGTGAAGTTTTAGGTCGAGGTTGTGATCTCACAATGTGATTGCTCGAGAAGTTCTGCCATGTCTTTTGAACGATTTAAATTGAATCTTATTCTGTTAACCTCTTGCCTTATGACATCGAGTCATACCCCTGGCAGGGATTGTATGAAGAAAGTTCATGCTGTTTTTAAGTACTGTTTCCTCATCGTTAAACTGTACTCTAGCAATTAGAAATGTGATTATGTATATTTATTTAATAGAGAGTTTACCATTGCATAACACTTATGAAAATTAATCGTTTAAAGTCTTGAAAAAGTTATTTCAGCATGAACGTACCAAAGTCCTTCGCAATCAGACATGATATAGTGAGCGAACATTGCAATCGAAAGTGATTCCAAAGATTGTCATGATCTCAAAAATCAATAAGGCGTTAAAAAGGAGTTGAAGCGCTTTTTCGATACCTGAGAAAAAAACTTTTATAAAAAAGAAGTAGAAAAAGATAATAGGAATTGTTGAATCGTTAGAAAAAGATAATAGGAAGCCTACTACTTTCCAGAGTAAACTATTGTTTGACATACTTTGTCTTCTCTGTCACATTTATCTCACACCTATTAAAATTGCACTTTCTTCGTTATTTAATAGTTCTGATTATAAGTATATAGACTCATGAAAATTTTCGAGTATAGAATTAGAGAATTGATGATTTATTGCGGTTAGGAAAGTTATTTTGTAAATGAAAAATCTTAATTATGTTTGTAGGTTAGGTTGACTTTAACTATAACCCCAACCTTGTTCGGAAATATTAATTTTTTACATTAAAACTAAAATGTAAATAAAAAGATCTAACCCATTGACAGTAAACATCTTTTATGAATTTATTGTTATGTAAAACTTCGAAATTTTATTAGCACTGTTAAAAAAAACATTAGAAGCTATTAGCATTAATAGCATTCAAAAATATTTCTCATTTTGTAATTATTTATAAATAAAATTTCCAAACCTTACATATTTTTAAATACTTCATGTTGTTGTACCACATTCAGATAAAGTTTACTTTAATACATCGAATTTAGGACATAATTCCTTTTAATCTTCAAGGAACTTATTTAACTTATTATTGATTTATCTTATATTTTATATTAAGAAAAAAGAAAAATTACTCATAATCACACTTAATTTCTACATCATTTGTATTTCGTAAGAAATTTATTTTTATAAAAATGTTCGAAAGTTCATATAAATTTTTATACAAATGTTTATACAAATATACTTTACTGTTCAATTTTTCTGAACTAATGATACTCTCTTAATTTAGTAAATTGCAAACTACTTCTTTAAGTATTAGTCTTACTTTAATCAATTTCATCTTGTATTTCCATATCAATATCAAAAACAATAATTTGGAATAAATATTATTTCATTTAATCTATAGTATTTCCAAATTGTATTTCCTGAGATCGACAATAGTTATTAGAAAAGCTATTAACTCATTTTGTGTATGTTTCTTAAAGTAGATAGGCGTAGAATTGTAGAAAATATAATGTAAAGTATTACATAGTAGTTCTCATCAATTCGATTTATGCAAATTTTTTAACACTTTTACAAATACAAATTGATTTGCATGTAAAAAAAGACTTTTAAACTTATTATTTACAAATTTCTTCCAAGCTAAAAATAAAATTACGCATACATTTTCCGCTGATTTCTGGATATTTATGAATGTATTCATAAAAGATATTTGATAAATATATAATATCTTTCTTATGAAATCCAGTCTGAAGATTACTTAGAATATTTACCATATATTATTTGTTACAATGTTTGAAATAAACAAAGTTGAACAAAATTTTTGTCGAAAATGGCTGCTTTCTATACCCACTTTATTTATAACACTATGATTAGTCTGCGGCTATTTATGCAAATTTATATTTTATAATATTAACAAATAAAATTTCTGCCAATATTTGTTTTACTCGCTAAATATAATAATGAATATTGTACTTTAAATATGTTAACTGTCTTTGCGTATCATGTGCGTTTTGTGTATATTAGTATCTTTAAATTCCCCTTAAATGTATAAAATACTACAGTTTAATTGCAATAAACCATTTGTTGCTCCTTAATGGATTAGTAATTCACAAAGACAATAAACCATTATGTTCACAACAAAAGAAACGCAATTTGCAAAATTTATATTAGGCTACGTTCGATGGTTGAATCCTTCAGAATCTGTTTTTTATAGGCCATTTCGTTGAACAGCTGATTTCTACGGCCTAGCACTGATATCCATGGTGTCGGTTTACATGTAACACGTAACACACTGGTACACGCCGTAGAACGATACACGAGCGCAATAAAATGGTCAACAGCGCAGAAAAGAAGGTACTGGAGAAGCGAAATCGTGGTCTACTCGTTTTCAGTAACGTCCGGCTTGTCGATCGTGCAACTTAGGGGTCTCCTCTTCGATCTTTCCCCTCTCAGCTACAAAAGACAGTGCTTCAGAATCTAGAGACAACAACCGGTTCCCCGTCTTTTTTTTCTTCTGTCCTCTTCTTCTTCGTGTTCTCCTCCTCCTTTTTCTTTTTGTTTTGTTTTTCTCTGTAGTTTCTTAATGTTTGGTATTTCTTATTTTTTTCTTATTTCTTTCTGTTTATCGTCTTCTCGTTGAAATTATGTTAAGTCGAATCATGATTTGAATATTTTAGAAAAAAGGATATTATAGAACTGAAGCTTTTCATAGTACTTAATTAATTAATATTAAACTCAATTAACAAACATTAAGGTAAATGTACAGATTGAACTCAACCTCTCCGATATCGATGATTTTTAAATATACGGTGGAGAGCATGATTTTGTATAACTTATTTTTATACATATAACCGGTGGTTTCGTGCAGTTTCCGAGATATTCGCAAAAAACTATCGATACCACTAAAATGAATGTATACCTATACTGCATATGACAACGTATGCGCCAGTACTGTTGGTTGCCGGCGGTTGCTTATCTTCTGTTTACAAACGAGGATCAGCTGTGCTTAAGGGCTCTATACACAACGTGCATATTTGCATATGCAAGACTGTAAGAAATATTTCCCGCAGGGAGGACTTGCTTATGTGAGTCTATGGGGGCTGGCAAACCCACGTTCCCGAAATCAGGGAGGACCGTCAGGACAAGCGTCCCACTTACATGAGACCTCTATGTACATCGCAGGGAAGGTTGCCGGAAGTGTAAGGCGTTTAAGTACGGTTACGCTCTCTCTACGTGGCCTTGGGTAGTAGCGCACCCACGATCCTGATGCCAAGGATGGGACCGTCGGGACAAGTTCCCGGGTACTTTGTACCTTGAGGCCCCTGCTTACGTGAGTCCCATTTGGAACTGCCGAGCACGGTTAGCAGGTCGCCGGCCAGCAGTTACGTGGCCGTACATCCACACGATATTCCCACCAATGACTAAGGTTTGTACCACGGGGGTCGAGTAAAAGCTCGGAGTAGCGAACCCTCAGCTCGGCCAATTATGGATTTGGACTCGCGGTGGCAGTGGTTGATGGCCAAGATGCTGGCAAGAGGGCCGATTTAAGGGGTACTTGGCTCCCCCAAATGACCTTCGGCGGGTGAGCAGCGTCCCACCTGCTCCGGAACCGTCCTGGTGAGACGGTAGGGCTTAGAAAACGGCCCGTTCGACCTGAGACAAGTGACAGCCCCTACCAGGCTTATCTAATACAGGTAGCAAGGTACTGGGTGCCTTGTGCGCTGGTTCCCAATCCCTATGGCCCAATCCTTATGGCGATAAATTCGCGCTAAGGAAAGCATCCGTTACCAAAGATGAGAATACTTGTAAGAAATATTTTCCCGCAGAGAGGATCGGCGGGAATGCAAGAACTGCGTGTTGCGGTTGTAGTCCGCTTGTGTGAGTTCTTTGGGTAATGGCGAACTCACGGGCAGGGTGGGACCGTCGGGATGAGACTCAGGACCGAGACAATCGGCATCGACCGAGACCAGTCTCTAACACCCCCCGCTTTCATGAGTCCCACCTGGTCCTGTCGAGTAATGATGGCTAATGATGGCTAGGGACCCCGGCTGATAGCGACGTGGCCGTCGAATCACTTCGAAAGTCCCACCAATGACTTAGATTGGTACCATGGGGTCCGAAATCAGCCGCGGGGGTTTGGGTTCCCCTCGTCCTCGGCCGCTTGATGTTGGTCTCGTGGTTTATAGCCAAATGGCCAAAAGAAAATGCCAGCCGCAGACTTTATGTCTCCCCGCAGGTGTGGAGGTTGCCAGGCGCAAGCTCTAGTCCTCCTCGGAGGACATCGGCGGGTGAGCAACGACCCAACTGCTCCGGTACCGTCCTACTGAGACGGTAGGGCTATGGTAATGCAGCAACATTACCCCTGAGACATATATATATTGTCCGTGATAATTGTAGCTGCTGGCTGTAGATGTCGCTGATGGGGTACTGCTATTTTTCTTTTAACTTAGATGCGTGGAAGTAAAATAGGACTACGGGCGCCAGGATTCGAACCCGGGTCCCGAACGTTCGTAACCTAAGGTGCTAACCACTGCGCTACTGTTGTCCCGTATTAGTTAGTGTCGAATGGCGGTATTTGTTGTCGAATGCCGCCACACCCCTTTACCAGTTCTAACGTTTTTCTTTCTTCTTCTTTCTTTTAACGAAGGTTGTTGAGTATTAGGGCTGTCTTTGTTCCGCGCAGGTAGATCCTATATGCTAAGCTTATACTATTTACATGCATTTCCTTAAACTACTTAATACTACGCATTTAATCTATTCGCTTCATTCGCTTAGCATATTGACTTTTCTATTTATAATCTGCTTGGAATCGCCACGGAAAACGGACTTTCCTGCTCGAGCGCATGGTGTATCTACTTTTCGGATTCTCTTTGCTCCGAATTGTCCGCTCTTCGTTTCGACTGTTTTAGGTTTCGGGCTGAGCGAACACGTCGCGTATTTCTGTGCAAATTTCGTCTTGTTGTTGTTGCTCAATATCGCCGGGTTCAACAAAAGCGGGTTTTAACCGGTCTATGGAAACTCTTAGGTTCCTGTTGGTTATTTCTATGGTAAAGTTTTTATCGCCTCGTTGTATCACTTTATATGGCCCATCGTAAGGTAGTTGCAAAGAGCTTTTGGCTGCGTCATGGCGCAAAAATGACGCGAGTTCGCGGAAAATGAAAATTTTCTTCATGCTATGTCCTATGATTGGGTGTGGTTTGAGTTTTTCGATGCTCTCTTTTAACCGGTTCGCGTATTTTGAGTTTGCATGTTGATCCGCTGTTAAAAAGAATTCTGTCGGTAACCGTATTCCGGTACCATAAACTATTTCGGCTGCCGTTGCGCTCAGGTTCTCTTTAATGGCGGTTTGTATACCCAATAAAACGATTAGCAAAATTTCTACTCAGTTGCTCGTATCGTGGGATTTGATTGCTGCTTTCAACTCCCGATGTAATCGCTTTACCATCCCGTTGGACACGGGATGCTAAGCTGTCATGCGCAAATGCTTGATATCGAGCAACCGGCATGTGTTCGAAGTGACCTGCCAATGCCCCGAATGTTCTGTCTGGTGAGGCTACATGCCTGGTGATCTTATACGCTGCGCCGCAAGGGTTTTGGTACATACAGTCGTACCACTTCGCTCGTTACGTCGCCAAATATTTCCACATCGTACCTTTCTTAACTGCAACGCGCATGTACCGGAGTTGATGATTTTGCGTAACTCGGTATCATTCTCTTGTGCGGCTGCGAGAGTTCTGTGGTCTACGGATTTTCCGATCGCTTCAATCTGCGATAAAATCGTCGGCTACGTTGTTATCTAGGCCTTTAATATACCGGATTTCGGTCGTAAACTGCCCAACATAATCAAGGTGCCAGAATTGGTGCGGCGAACACTTATCGAGATTCTGGTTAAACGCGTATGCGAGGGGTTTGTGGTCTATAAAAATCACAAAATTTCTCCCTTACGCGCTATACTTTCGCTGCGCGGGGGTTAAGGATTTCGTAAAGAAACCCAGCGGCTGCCATGTGTCGTTCACACGTTGCTGCAAGACCGCTCCTATTGCGTAATCGGACGCGTCTATCGCGAGGCTGGCCAGCGCGACTGGTATCGAATGGGCTAACATCGTGACGTCTGCGAGGGCGCGTTTCGACTCGCGGAAGGCATCTTCGGCATGTTCCGACCACGCGATAGGCGCCCTTTCTTGCCCTTCTTGACACCTTTTAGCATCTCGTTCAGCAGTTGGAAAATATACCCGGCCTCCGGTATAAAACATCGGTAGAAATTAGTCATACCGAGCTACCTTCGCAGATGCTTATCGGTCGAGTACTTCGGAACTTCTACTTTTGCATCCACATGTTCGAGTAGCGGTTTTATTTCATCGACGTTTACCGTGTATCCCAAAATTGTGATTTCACTTGCGGGGTTTATTACCACGCCGTAATCATTTAGGCGTTTTAACAGCATTCGCAAATGTTCGCGGTGTTGTTTCTCGTTTTCAAAGGTTACCAGGAAATCGTCGATGTACGCGTAAACAAGATCTAAACCGCACATAATTTCGTCGACGAATCTTTAACACGTTTGTATCACGTTGCGAAGTCCGAACATGGTATTTACCGCATCGAATAGCACGAGCGGGATCGCAATCGCCGTTCTTTCGATGTCCTTGGGTGCTATCAGAATTTGATAGTACGCGCGGACGAGATCGAGTTTTGAGAAGATTCGCTACCACGCAGTTGTTGCGCGAAATCTTCGAAATGCGGCGGCGAATACCTGTCAAGTATGATATAGGCGTTCAGCGCTTGGTAGTCGTCGCAAGGTCGTAGTCCTCCGTTTTTTTTTTAGGGACACCGTGCAGGGGCGACGCCCATAGGCTCTTCGAGGGTCTAATCACTCCTTGCTCCAACATCATCTCGAATTCCGCCTTCACGTGTTTAAGGCAGTCAGGGGTGAGGCATCGAGGCTTGCTGTAGACCGGTAGTCCTTGTGTCGTCTTGATATGACGTTTCACGCTGTGCCGGGTTCTTCCTTTTCCGAAAACGGGCAGATGGGTTAGATCCGGGATTTCCACGAGGAATTGGTGATACATTGATTTACCGACAATCGTTTTAGCCGACGCTATGTCAGCCGCCGAGTATGCCGTCGACGACAGGTTGGTGGTTGTGTTGACTGAGTAGTAGCTCAGAAAGTCCATTCCAATGATGAGCGTGTTAACGTCCGCCACTATGAAAGGCCATTTGAAGGCTCGTCGAAGGAGACAGGTTCAGGGTCACCGCCATGGTACCATACGTCGCGATTCGTGTCCCGTTGGCCGCGAACAGTTCTGTTCGCGGGTCCGCATAATCTGTTGCGCGGATACACGCATAGGCCGCCCCAATGCCCGCGAGGAACGAAATCTTCGAGCTCCTGTCGGTGTCCTGGTTCCAGCTAGATGGGGGACTTGTTGCGCGGCTTCGGAAGGTTTCGTGGTAGTAACATAGGCCCAGGTGCTGCCCCCTTTCTCCGGAAAGCGGTCGGCGGCGTTTCCAGCGTCGTTTTGGAGAGCGTCGACTGTCGGCGCTCAGCACGCTAATTTCCGCTTACTATTGGTTCAGCTCGTTTTGTATGCCGTCGTAGTCGTAGTCATGGTTCGCTTGTCATTGCTATCCGTCCTGCCTTTGACCGGATCTCGTAGATCCGGTCTGCCATCTCGGTCAGGGCGTTTGCATCCGTTTTACTCATGACGGTCAGGACTCGCTGCGTGTTTATCGGAAGACGGTTTTTCTAGAGCGTCCGGGACTACGAGGGTGACCAGCTTCTTCAAGTCCCTGTAGAACTGTGACGGCGTCCGATCTCCCATTTCTTAGTTCTCGAGCAACTTCCGTACTGTCGTACTGTCCGAATCGGCCAGTCTTTTGATAAGTTCGTTCTTCAACCGTTCGTATCGTCCCGTCCCCAGCGGGTCGAGGTTCCTAGGTCCGCGATAGCAATGTTAAATTTCGTTTTGTCCCTCACAATGTGCGCGAACTCGAACTGCGCTTTTAACAGGATAAACCGCAGCATGACTTTTTGCGGCCAAAATTGCGGTATGCGGAGTTGTTGGCCAACCGCGTCCACATTGGCGGTGGCGTTTGTCGCGGGCACTTCCTCGCCAGCACTTGCCATCTCGAACACACGTGATCCGCAGAAATGACGTCTATATGGCACTAAGACGTTCACTTATTTCTCTTGAGACCACATCGGGGTCACCAATTTGAAGTGTTGGACGTGAAGGGTGCTAAAGGAATAATCGGCGTATTAATTTAATTGTGCGTTTATTAATCTTACTAGCGTGTGTTGCCTGGGCTGGACTCGGACTATTACCTCGCACACTCTCTGTCACGAGCTATTTTTGTTTCCCTCTTTTATACGGTGCCAAGCTCCCCGGAAGAGAAAGTTTTCTTCCGGGGTAGGGAAAGTTTTTTTTGCTGGACGTCCTTGCGATCTCCCGTAAGTCCCAGGATCTTCTTCTTTACGACGTCCTGGCCTGAGCGGGACGGGGCCATGCGGCCAACACATGCATTTTAACCCTGGAATTTTGTTTACGGCCTTGTGCCGCTACAATGGAAAAGCGCTACAATGGAAAAGTGCCGCTACAATGGAAATTTCGACCTGAGACGAGTGAAAGCCCCTGTAGATGGCTGGAACTGGCACATGTAGCAAGGACAGGGACTAAGCGGTTCCAAGCAGACTAATGGCTTTTTTTTTTTTTATTAACGTGGAGGAAATCCGCACGGACACCAGGTCGCTTCTGGGGAAAAGCGGCGTGGTAGTGCCGGACTCCAACCGACTAAAACCTCCACGATGACCGTCCCGGCTGTGATTGAAAGGGGCCCGGGAACCGGGCGATACACCGCCCCCCCTCCCCCGCGTGCCTAATACCACCCCTTGATGGAGCGGTGTGTGGCCATTGTCACACCGCGCCTCCTCGCCGGAGCCGGGTAGCCCGGTTCCCCTACCGGACTGCTTTGAACCAGACTAATGGCTGGGTAAATCCCAACTCCGACAGCCCCGCTATGGATAGGTCTGATATATCTTTTTAGCCTAGGGACGGTCTCATTAAAAAATAACGCTTCGTCAATAGACTTGATAGGTGTAGTTCATAATACTTGTAAGAAACATCTTCCCGCAAGAAAGACCGCCGGGAGTGTAGAACCGCGTGTTGTGGCCGTACCCCGCTTGCGTGAGTCCTTTAAGTAATGGCGAACCCATAGACCCGAGCCAGGATGGGGCCGTCGGGATAAGACTCAAGTCCGGGACCGACTGGCATCGGCCTCAGCCGATGTCCCTGCTTATGTGGGTCCCATCTGGTCATGTCGAATAACGGTGGTTACAGAGAATCCGGTTGGCAGTAACGTGGCCGACGAGCCATTCCGATAGTCCCTCCAATGACTTAGATTGGTATCACGGGGGCCAAGATCAGCCTCGGGGGTTCACCCGCTCTCCGTCGCTTGGTGTTGGACTCGTGGGAGGTGGTTTATAGCCAAATGGTGGAAAGATGGCCAAAGGGGGTCGCCAGGCGCAGGCTCTAGGTCTTCGTGAAGGACGTTGGCGAGAGAGTAGCGCCCCAACTACTCCGGTACAATCCTGATGAGATGGTAGGATTGTGGAAATACGCCCCGTTCGACCTGAGACGAGTGAAGGCTCCTGTAGGCCGGAACTGATACAAATAGCAAGGTGAGGGACTAAACATGCTGGTTGGGCGTATCCCAACTCCGATGGTCCTAGGAGTGCCCGGGTCTGGTATAGCTTTCTGGCCCAGGAATGAAATCGTTAAAAAATAACGCTGCGTGTACTTGATAGGTGCAGTTCACGATACTTGTAAGAAATATTCGTTACAATTCAATTACAAGCAAATATCATTCATGCATTGAGTTTGAATTTGTATTAGTGTTTATTTTTTATTTTTATTTTATTTTTTATTAGTTTTTATTATTTTATACATTTGTAAAAACTAACCTAAACCCAAATCCAATATGTACATTGATGATATTCATATTTAATTGAACTATAAGTTGTAACAGACATTTCTTACAGACTCGCAAATGTACAATGTGCAAGGGGTCTTTAAGTTCGCCTGACCCTCGTTTGTAAACAGAAGATAAGTGGCCGCCGGCTGGCAACCAGTACTGACGTACATGCTGTCACAGGCGCACAACTGTATGCAGAATTCATTGTAGTGGTATCGATAGTTTTTTGCAAATATCTTGGAAACTTCTGTTTTCAAATTGTTGTACAGAATCATGCCAATCTTCACCACATATCAAAAAATGATCGAAATCGGAGAGATTGAATTCGACCTGTACATTTATTAAAATTAATTTCATTTTATTTTACATTCTCCATTCTCAATAAAATTAAATTGAATTAAAAATTCTAATATTACTAGATTAAATTATTATCTGAGCCTAAATTTTTATGGTTCACGATGATCAAATGATACCAGTTAAGAGATAATGATCACATGAAAATTATTATTTCTATCTAGTTTTACTCTGATAGAACTTTATCAAATCAATTTCTTATTACTTGGCAATGAACGCTTATCTCGGCAGCAATTATACTTCGTGTAATCTTCAAGTGGATTGTGAAATATTATCATTCCCGAAAATGAATGTAGATGCTGTCAAAACGTTATGTATTTTTGTATGTATTAATTCTAACTTTCTAAATAAATTAATTCTACAATGAGTCGCACTAATATTCGGCCATCGAGGTGTGCGAAATGTCACATATTACTATATACATATACCTGTTTACAATAATATAATATAACAAGTGCATAAGTATATTGCATAAGTATAGTACAGCAAGTATATTACAAATGCTATTATGTATTAATATTATAAGAATCTACCAGATAAACTCGTATATTATAAATGCTAAATTGTAACAAGCGAACGACCATCAAAAATATAGATAGACATCATTCTCCTTATTTTTGCAACGAACGAGTGTATCAGTTTTGAAAATTATCGATGATAATCAGATACAAGGTACGCTGAATACATATTTATCGACCAATATAAACGATAGAACAAGGAACAAGCGAAAAAACGGAAAGCGCAACGAAGAAGAAGAAGGCAACAGATAAACACGCCGCACGGATGCACCGTTAATCAATTTGCATAAGAGGAAAGCCGATTGGGACATTAGTGAGTGTACAAAGAGCCAAACTAGTTTGACAGAAAAATAAGAGAGGAAGAGCTGGGTACACCAGAACATAATTCATGTAATTACAGGAGAGCACATTACGCGGCAACTATCCAGCAAGGAAAGCAGGAAACGTGTATCGAACGATCGTAAAGTTGACTCGAGCCTACAGGAGCTCGAGTGACAGGAAAATTAAGTCGAATGACGTAAACGAGTTCGGCGTTTGAGGTGTTCTCCGTCTTTGTCAACCATGTTGCATGGTAACCGGAATTGTAATTTGCTGTGATGGTTGTAAATCGATTGATATTATACGTAATAATCTATTTGTGATTTATTTTATACCCTGCTGAGACAAAAATCACTAGAAATTCATGATAATGAAAATAAATATAAAAGAAAGAACCGAGGTAAGAAATGTTATAAATAATAATGTTCGTATAATATAGATTTTTATTAATATTGACTTAACACAACGACTACCGATGAAATCAATTATATTATATTACTTATATTAATATACATATATTTTAAAAATTGTACATTTTCCGAGATGCCTAAAATTTACTCTAAAAGTAAATTATTTTCTAGGATTCTAGTGTCATCATTTTATTTAATAAATTATGCTATTTAAAAAGAACGTTACATAAAATTTTAGTCTTAATATTTGTTTAACCCTTTTTTAATACTTTTCTTAATATACCTATAAGCGATCTATATAAACAATATTTTATTGGAGATCATAAAGATTCGAAAATTTTATTTGATTTTGAGATTCAATATACAATAGCTATACAAAATATTTACATATATTTTTATTTTTTAATAAAATGTTTTTTTACAAGGTTCTATCATTTTCATAATACCTGATCTCTTTACTCCTATGAAAGTATTACTAAATAATATGACATTTATACTTGGGCCTAAATTATACTTTGGTGTAAATCCTATAATAAATATCACTGTGCGTAGACATTGTTTGTAGCCACACATGTTTATACTCTTTTAAAACATTACTTTCTACAATGTTTCACTTGGAATATTTCAAAGACCGAAGCAGAGAGAGAGAGAGAGGGGGGAGGGGGGCGGGGAGGATAAACGCGAGCAAATAGCGGAGACACACGTAAAAGGTGTCTTCAAACCTTAGTTTCCTTTACCTGGCCGTTGTATCCAGCAGCCGCGTCTCAGGAGGATCATTTAACCGAAATAATTGCCAAACATTGTTTACCTTGTTAGCCGTTAGAAGCTAGCTCGTAAACTTGTGCGAGTTAATAAGCAGAAGCAAGCAAGCAAGCAGCCAGCCAGGCCGGCGGAGCTAAGCAAGCTTGAGTGCGAAACCGTGTGTAAATTAGCGTCTTCAATTTGTAACCATTCGCTTGACTTTACGCCGCAGTTCCGAGTGGCTTCGCGAGAGACGAGTGCCGGGATAACGAGATACTCGCGCAACTGAAACGCAGTGAAACATCCGGAAAATTATATATTTTTACGCTAGAGAGATTGATAGAGGGAACGGAAAATCTTTTTGTGAAAATTGGTAAAATCAGTGAAGAAGGTAGCGTTTATGACGGAATGTTTATTTCGATGTACAGTAACTATAAAAAGTATTGATGTACTGTTATGTTTATTATAGCATCTATATGAGCATACATCCAGTAATTAGGTCCAAGTACATTAAATTTCGTATTATGAAGTACACAAATTAAGTAAGTACTTAACAATGTCTTCGTGTAACTACAAGAATTGGATACTATGAAAATGAAATGTAGAATCTGATAAATGAAGGCCTCATTGGAAAATAAGGATATGTGCTAATACCTTTTTGTAGCAGCTATACATTGTTTAGTTTCAGAGTTTTATTAGAGACAGAATACTTGTTAAACTATCCACAGATATAATCGATAAGAGATAGTTCAATAAGTTTATACCTACATATAATATTAAGTCTAAGTACATATCAAGTTTAAATTTAACCCCTGAGTGGCCAGTAGTCATTCATTTTAACGTTTACGTTTTTGTAGAATACATGTTTACTATTTTTATTAAAAATTATTCTTTACTATTATTATTATTACTAAGTTTGTTACTGAATTCTTGTATATAATTGAAACTGCAATCAAATATATTTAAAAATGAAAACTATAATTATGATGTCCTTATTCCGCAGGAAAGTGCATAGGAAAGTTTGTTTCACTCAAGTAGCAAACGGTATTCAGACTATTGTGTACGAATCCTCGCAACAACTGTACAAAAGTCAACAGCCATACTCCAAGAACCCATAAAACCAAGTATGTACATATAAAGCTTTCTCTGAACAGCGTCGTTTCACGACCAACAAAAGCGCTCGTGTCACGTCTCTAATTGACAGATCATCGTGGAAATCCGTGTAGCAAGTGCACACCACAGTGGATCACCCTCACGCCAAAGCTAACCTCTTCCTCTCTATACCTGTATCTCATCTTTCGCTCTATCTCTCTGTACATGATCGAAGATCGTGGCAGTTGGAAGCATGCGGATGTCGGAGAGAAGAAAGGAGAGACAGCTAGCTAGAATGCAGACGAAGGGAAAGCGGAAAGAGGAGAAGGAGGAACGAGAGGCTGCCGGTTCAGCTGCATTAATTAAACTAGCGGAGGACAATGAGCCTGTCTGCCGGCTCGCTTGCCTCGCTGTGTAATTCACGCCTCTCACGGGAGAGGCAACCCTTCGACTTTGCTTTCCAGTTTCAACCTTCCTATGGATAATTACCTACGCCCAGAGTCTCGTCTCTCTGTGTCCCACCTTCTCTCGTTCATTCTCCCGTTTGTCTGTTGTTTTCTTTCGTTTTTACATCCGCGACTTTCCAGTTCTTTTGCGACACGCGTCGCGCGTGACCGAGCGACTATTGCACCATGATGAGCTTGTCGTCTTTGGATAAGTTGACTGATTTGAATGAAGTGAATTGAAAGCAATATCGGGATATTTCGAGTTTGGCAACTGTATTGATGGAAATATTTTGAGGAGAGTTTTCGACATTGATGAGAAAGGGTCTGCTAGAAAATGCGAAAAGGTTAAATACGTGATCTTCTTAACTTTCTAAATAAATATTTCAATTTGTATTATATCCTAAATAATGCATTTCAATTGATGTCATGTTCTTTATTTAGTTATGTACAAAAGTTTAAAGCTAACCAAATAATTGTGAGAATAAGACATTGAGAAATAGATTATCTGAGACAATAACGTTTATTTATTGATTGCAAATTTGACCTATATATGACATTTAAAAAAGGTAATTAATTCCATTAACTGGAAGAAACATAATAACAATCGTACATAGTAAGTAAAAGTCTTGGTAAGGATGCATGTTGATAAATCTGTTGTCTTCGTCAAAATTAGATAGCGAATAAACATACTAACAAATAAGAAATAGTTTATATAGTGAAGCAACAAATATTTTATTTGATTTCAAATAAATTAATTTCATTTGCGTATAAAACGTTGCATGAAATATTTACGTTATTTTAAAAATAGATTATGTATCTTTCAATTTTTAAGTCCCAGAAAATTCCTATTCCACGTATAAACCGACGTTTCAGCCAGTCTCCTAATCATAAATCAAGCAGAAACAGCGCCCAAGTACAAGAGCAGCTAGAAAATTAACGAAATGCAGCTTTAAAGCACCGAAGCTTCAGAAGAAGGCAACAAATCCGCATCCGTTTCCCTCAGTCAAGAGCATGCAGGAGGGAGGGGGAATTTAAGCATCTTTGGAAGGTGAACTGCAACTGCTTACCTCAGAGTTGAGAACCACGATCTGTTGCGCTCGTCGTCAACCAAGGTGGAGTCGGACGAATCAAAGAGAGAAAAGACGAAGAGGAACGTAGAAGCAGAAGACGATCCCCAGCCGCCTCTGTGTGCTCCTTGAGAATCGGCTCGTTAGGAGGTTAGACGGAGAAGCATGCTGCCAAACGATCGACTGATCCTTTTCTTTCTTGTTTCTTCTATCTATCTTCTTCGTGACTATTTCGAGAAAAAGTTTCGAGGATTTTGCGGACACTCCAACTTCTCTCTGTTTCTACTTCGCGAGATTTCGAGAACACGGAAAGATGGAAATTGGTAGAAATCCTGGTTATGTACACGTAGAGCGTGAAATGTATATCAACTTCTTAGAACACGGGATTTAAAAAACCGAAAAGGCTCTAGTTGTACTGAAATTTTATTTGAAATTTCTACCACTTTGGAGAGAATTATGAACAGCTACTAACCAAATTAATACGTACCTTTTCTTGTGTATCACGCGTGTTAGTCATATCAGTGGCAACACGAAACCGGTGAAATATATTGTAAACCGCTGCACTTGGAGATGTGTTCATATTTTAAGGTGGGACCAAAGATATTCTACTGTGCATATGTGTAAGCACCAAGAAGGCGGGAAGTTTTTTATTCTACTATCCCCCAGTCCCAAAGAATATTAATACATTCAGTGCATATACAAAATGTAAACTAAATTAACGTAAATTAGCAAGAAAGCGATTAATACAATAAAATTTGTTTCTAACAAGATTATAATTTAATATGGATACATGAGAAAAGTTTGTTGAAACTATTTACAAGGATTATAATATACAGTATAGTTAACTATAACAATTACATATTGACTCCACAGTTTGTTAACCTATGTAAATCTTATTGAAAACATTTACGATATTTGTATGATACTGATATAATGCCTACTAATCAAATAGTAATCAACAATATCTTCTAAACATATAAATAGATAAATAAATATAGATATATATATATATGTTTACATTATATTTAAATGAAGAGTTAGAATGACCCCAAAATCAGCTAATCGAATTCATACGCTTTTTCGATCATCGATTCAGCAATTCCTGAGGACGAACAAGTTTCAACCAACTATCCAGGGCCGTATGATGTCAATTTGCAACTGATATACTTAGAATACATTAGTATAACATATATACAATACAATAGAAATATATAGGTACCACCTATGCACTAAAAATTACCCGGATTAAATTTCCGATTCGTTTGTCACACGTAACACGTGTATTTACGTGCAAGTGAAATAGGGATCTCTACAGATTACATTACATTACTAGCGTGACATATTTTGTGAGATTAGGGTTGTTGAATTGAAATTTCTTTGATTTCTAAAGGAACCTGGAGACAGTAACGATTGGTTAACATGTTATTAATTGAAGAGTATATTCTTGTTGATTTTTTAATTTTGATGTTGCTTGTAATTAGTAACTAAGATTGTTAGAAGGCAATATAAGTGTGGCGGATGGAAAGAGAGTTTGCGTTTCGTCCCGGGACTACCGGTGGACTCGTCAGTAAGGCTATGCCCGGTAGTCCCTGCCTTAGACGTAGAGGGAGTCTCGCTAGGTGCGGTATTTGTATCAATCGCTCGTATATTCGACCGCTAGCGAGTTAGACAGACTCGTTGTCGTCGTAGCCCTCTAGTGTTGGCAGTTGGTACCAGCGGCTCGCCCGGGAGGTGTTGCGCCGCGTTGATGCCTCGACCTGTCGGCGTCCTGTTGATACCGATCCGCCACATAAGCTTTTTAAAGATAGATAAATCTATGAAATTTTGTTTAATTAATAAATTTTATCATGTGCTTTTCAATTGTTACTGATTATCATTGGCTGACTTCACATGTCGATTAATCATTAACGTCTAAAAGTTCCAACTCGAATAAATTTCGATCTGACAACTAATAAACTAATATATTTAATATTTAATATTATCATATTTCGCCCTGCACTTTTTAATTGTGACCGAAAAAATTATAAGGAGTTAGAAATAACAACATAAACCAATTGACACTGATTTTAGTACTTAAAATTGATATACTCAACGATAAATAGAAACATCACTCATCTTCAATAAAATCGACATTCCATTTATATAAAAATACAATATGAGAACAGAGAAGACTAAATTGCATTTTAATAGATTTCATACGTAGCAGATTGCATACCAGTGCACTTTATATATGTGGAATAAAAATAACGTAAGAAAAATGAAGTATAAACTAAGGAAGTAAGAAATGAAATTTAAATAGGAACTCGAATCTTTAATCTCCGTTCGAAGGCAAAGTCTCTTGCATAAAAACTTTCCCTACCACTTTCTACATACTTCTCGACAAATAATTATTTCTCTCCTTTCTAGTACCATGAACCACCTACCACCCTAAACACAAAAAAGAACAGGAACACGCGAGTAAAGAAAATCTAACGACGATTAAATTCGCCTCTGATTTCATTTTAATTGGGAGTCATTACGTCGATTCCGCGATGGTTAACCTAGTTTCCCGCCTGGAGGATAGATGCACGCGACCTTTCGTGCCGGGACATCCTACTTAAGCTGCGTTTCCACCGTCACTTATAAGAATCGAAATGCACTTCCTTCTCTCCTTTTATTTTCCATTTCTAAAAGAAAACATTTTTTGACCTATTATACGGGATTTTCTGGCAATCGCGATACAATTAGCAAGAGGATGCTTCTATGTGAAAAAATAAATCGGAAATGTAGAACATTTTTTCTCATACAACTCTCCGTTTTCCAGAAAATTGAGTTTGAAAATTTGTTTGGTACATACGAACTTAGCTAATTAGCGAGTAAGTACGAATAAGTAATTAATAGGTTATTCTATATGCGAAAATAAGTTAAAAACGTAGAATAATATTTTTCTGCTTAAAGCTTTGTTCTCGATAAAAATAAAGTTTGATCGTATTTAGTTAACAATTGGCCTGCTATACGCGTGAATTTTATTTTCTCGGAAACGATGCAACATATAAAAAATTGTATTCCACATTTTCGATTTATTCTTACATGTAAAATAATCTCTTGTGGATTATTCGCTTCTGTTCAACTCGGAATTAGCCAAATTCAAGTATACATACGGAACTTTCAAACTCAAAATAAATAGGTACAAACTAATTACTGAAACGTAATAAAAAATGTACAAATTGTTAATTTGTTTGTTATATCGTTATACAATGTAGAATAAATAAAAAGTAACACGTATCTATGGGTGTTTATGAGAACTGGGGAGTTAATTCTCTACCATTTACGAATCCAAGTAGAAGCAACATTTTCAAATAAATACGAACTAGAATGCATTAAAACCTACAAATTATTAATTTAGTTATATCATGCAAAGTAAGTAAAAGAAGCAAGTAAAAAAATATTACTTGTAGGTTCTTATGGGAACTGCAGAGCGAATTCTCTACTGCTTCCGTAAAACTGTTTCTGTCATCTAACGAATCAATTTCTCTCCCCACACTAAACGTTGTATATTCTTCAATTTTTGAAATAAAACGCGGTTCTCAGAGCGGGACAAGCCAAGGGAAAGTTACAGGGGTGCAGCGTGTCGATGAAGTTTTCAAGTGGGCGATTTAAGCCGCACCACCCAGCCAGTAGCAGCGGTAGCCGGATTATCGCTGTGAAAGCACAAGCAGCTTGTCTGGTATGCCAAAATCGATAAAGTACATCCACCTGCGGCCCTTCGCCCCTCATCCACCGTGGAAATTCGTTTGACGTAAAACAGAGACGAAGACGAACATCCTTTATCGCGGTTTTCAAGCGCAACTTATCTCCACGCCAACAAACTTACGTCAGTTGCGAACATTCAGGCGGCACAGAAAATTCTAGTTAAGTAAAAAAAATCGCTTTCAGCGTTGTTCATTGTGACGATGGATTTTCATTAAGGATCAATGCTCGTGTAAACAACATTTATCAATTTTAATATACATATTTTATTTCATCGATATCACACTATCGTAATACCATAGAATACGACAAATTTTTTATAAAGATATTACAAAAAAAGGTTTTATAAAAAGTTCGCCAATCCACAATATAATTCTAGATTTAGTAACTTTTTAACTAAAATAAATCTTGTTTAAAATCAGCAAGTCTATAAATATTTTTGAGCAGCAGTACGTATAGATTTCACTAGGATATTTTCTGAAGTTATTAGACAAAACAGGTTCACATGTATATATATTACATAACGAAAAAAGAAATATTTAATCCAATGCAAAAAAGAATTGATTTAATGTAAAACTAATTTAAATTAATAGCTAATTTGTACATGAAAAACTTTCGTCAAGAATCTAACTTTTTATTTTTACGTACCGTATGTAGTAGAATATAAACATTTTTATATTTTATCTCAATTTATAAAATTAGATATAAAATTTATAAGAATGTATTACAATGTAATTTTTAAGAATTTATAAAAATACAATATTTGTAAGAATGTATAACAATATAATTTAGAAGAATTTACAAGTATATAAAATTTATAATTTTTATTAGAATAGAGTTTATAAGAATGTAATATTTATAAGAATAAAATCATTGCATATCCATTTATTCATAATTTTCTAATTAAAACGCATCTCATAAAAAATAATCAAATAAATAGCGCGATTGAAATGAAGATATCTGAGGAGGGAAATTCAAACTTTTTTCATATTAATCTTTGTAAAAAACCGGTGAAATTAATTAAGATTTGAAAAAAACTCGCTCGATATGAAATTGAGATTAAAAGCTTGAAGAGGATGGTCAGGATTCGATGTAAATCACCCCGAGTGATTCGTGAGGCAAGCTCTGGTTTACGAACACGTGTTCTCCTGACCGCCTATAAAGCCCTGTTAACTCCCGGGATCCCTGAAGATCATTACGACTGAACCCAACCGAATACGGAAGAGGCTGCGCAACACGCGGCTGTTTCGATGAGAAATGTTCCGAGAAGGGGAGTTCGTCAAGTTTTCACACACGTACATGTGCGCAACGCTTCTAGTTTCATGGAACGCGAAATCACCTACAATCCAGTTTAGATCACATATATATGAAAATTTGCAGGTGCAGCTCTTAAATTTTAATTTAGTTAGATACATTTTTATTTCATTTCTATTTGTAAACTTTGACACCGGTGTTAGTCCAATTATATTTTCTAATGTTAAAAAATACGGGCACTTAAGAATGCGTTTGAATACTTTTAGAGAAATTTTGTATCAATATATAATACGAAACGTTTTGATATTTCATTAACACTGTAATGAGGCACGGCTATCATGATCATATTGGTAAATTTTGGAACAAATTTGTAAATGCATATAGAAATTGTAACAATTAAGTATATAATGAATAATCGAAAAAAATAAAATATATTTGGCTAATAGATATGTAAAAAAATATTTATAGAAACATATTAGAACAAAATTTTGAGTGAAAATTAGTTTACGATAAAATTATTTCACTTGAAGTCTCATTTTGTGGAAAATATAGCGTTTGAACATAATTAGCCACATTCTCAAAAGTAACGAGTTTATTTTATATCTATTTAAAAATGTAAAAAAATGATAGGAATAGATAGGCATAACAAGATT
The DNA here is from genome assembly GCF_011952205.1 of Bombus bifarius. Taxonomy (NCBI): domain Eukaryota; kingdom Metazoa; phylum Arthropoda; class Insecta; order Hymenoptera; family Apidae; genus Bombus; species Bombus bifarius. The sequence continues at coordinate 417,775 of NW_022885326.1, forward strand.
TCTCACGTATAATAGAGTGCCTCGTTGTTGAAAACGAGGTTAGTCTGATTCACGAATCGTAGCAAAGAATGAATGCTCGGTTTATAATTTCATTAAAATTAATCCGGTGTTGGAGGAAGCAGATCGTTGCCTAATTGAATTTACGCTTTGTAGACTTTTCTCCTCGACTCTTGGTAAAGAATCGATGAGTCTTGTGTTCTAGTGGAAAGTGTCGAGACGAAGACGAAGAGCCTAAAGAGGAGGCGGCCAGTGGAACGAAGAGGCGACTGTAGTAAAAGAAGAAAAAGGAAAGAAAAGGAAGAAGAAGAAAAGAATACACGGAGAAGAGTAAGAAGAGAAAGACGAGGTGGACGAACGTCGCCGACCGCTATTTATATTCGATGCAGCGGACGTTCAACTTGCAAGCACCCCCGCCTTACGACGTATCCTCCTCGACTCTTCTTGTTTCTGGTCTTCACGCGATGTACTATGTTTCAAAACGACTATCTCGGGAGAAAGTTGTAATTATCTATTACTTCATTCTAAGCATCTTTTGGACACTTTTAATCCTTTGTAATCCCGTATTATCTTTCATAAGTACCGTAGGACCTTAATTAACATTTCGGGGCGCAGAATTTTAAAACAAGACAAGACTCTAGGTGCACAGAAATTTCATTTAAATTAACATCACTCTGGATGAGTTATGAATATATATTGACCAGATTAATACATACTTTCTTTATTACTACATTTATAAAAACTTATTTTTCTGAAAAAGTTAATAAAAAAACCAAAACATGTAAGAATTATTACCTCATTTGAAAGGTTACAGTGTAAGCAATCTATACTTGACATCGTAATAATAATTCCATCAATTTCATATAATTGAATTAACTTTTTCTTCTTGTATACATAATCAATATATCTAAAGATTTCTAAGAAACGTAAAAAGTAACACTCCCTAAAATTAAATATGTACAATCTGAAAAAGAAGAAAAGAAAGCGGAGCTCACATCGGAAGTTAATTATCCATCCAGTTCGTGTTCACGTCGAAAAAAAATGAAAAGAGTGGAAAGACGTTGAAAGAAGAAATAAGAGCTCGAGGTATTTAGCTTTCTTTGCTCAAGTTCTTCGCTAGGGAACGAATTGAACGAAGATGAGCAGGATGAACGCGAAGGAGGAGAAAGCTGGGTCGTGTAAAAGTAGAGAAAACCATGTATCATCTTTGGTCGTAATTAGAATCCGTTTCGTGGAAACGAAGGCGACCGTTCTTCCGCTCATGATCCTCTTGCAGTCGAAAGGCGTGTGCGCGCTTATTAATACGATTACATAATGCTCGCTGCGACACCAGATTTTATCCTCTTACGCGTAAAGTATTCGGAAAATTATTCAAAAGTCTTTAGATTTTGGGAAGATGCTTTGTTAATTATTCTGTTAGCGAAAGAGTTGCCAAAATTGTATTATTTAAATTTTAGTCATTTTTGGATAAATTAATTTGGCACGAGTTTCTTTCTAATACAATACATGTAAGAAGTCGCTATTTAAGCCAATCTAAAGTATTTTACATTTGACTAATTTTTATATAAGAATTAGTATTGGAAATATGATTATTTTAAGAAATGAAATAATTTGGCAGGAGTCTCATAATAAAAATCACTATCTGAGACATTTTATTTTCAGAAATTTTTGAACAATTTAATAATAGGAATTGATTCCTATTTTTCTATTTTTTTTTTTTTTTTTTTGAATGATTTAGATTGATATGAATCTTTTCGTAAAATGGCGTGAGAAACATTATTTGAAATATTTTGTACTGTACCATTTTTGTAATAAAAATGGTTTGAAATAATTGAACCCACGTTATTAATAAATCTCAGTACTCAGTGGGATCGTCTTTGATATTTTTAAACATCAAAACGAGCATTCATAGTGTATACTAATTTTTTATTAAATATAAGTTTGTAATAAATATTTTGCAATTTCTGTACATAATTTCAAATTGGATTCAAATTGGATTCAAATTTTGCCAATATACTTATTGCAATCGCGTCTCATTATGGAGTTAATGAAATTTCAAAATGTTGTATATAACACATATATAAAAGCTTTTTGTGGTAAACGTTCGAATACTTTTGCGAGAAATTGCATCTCCATTAAAAACAGTAGATTTGCAAATAGAAATAATTAAATAAATATATTATATCTATGAAGTCTTTTATTTGGTTCGACCATTCGATTTCGATAACGGGTTGAAATTGAAGAAGATCGGTGCTGAAGACTAATCGATCGATGACGACAAAATGTCAACCGGTAGCGCGATTCGTTTAAAAATATCAGGCACCATGAGATGAAAGAAAAAGGACGGTTCAATCGTATCTTCATGCTGCCTGTCAACCTCCGTTAACCTCCCGTATCCCTTCCTTCAGCGATTCCTCTCTGTCTCTCGTTAGAAGGTGTGAGACTTAACGATCTCGTCAACTGGCAACACTCCAGCATCTTTTCGCTACGATTTCGCTCTTCTATCTCTGTCCAAGCTTCTTGCTCTGGTAAACTCTAAACTTTAATCCCCCGAGGATGATTTCCGTATGTTACATATACGGATACATATATTTTACATTACGTATCGTCCAGAATGGTTTAATTTATAAAACAAATCGTGTAATCAAAATAGTATTCATTCAATGTCTTTACGGATGTAAAATAACAAAAGTAAAATTCAAAATGTCAAACATAGGATCTACTCGAATTAACGACAAAACAAAATCTCTTTATTTCCCAATTTTGGTCCGTTTGTTGAACAAAATCTGTAGTTATACACTATACGATATTGCACTTGGGCAAAACTAGTGGTAATCAATCAAAATCAATTCTCATCTGCAGCCAGTCTAGTCATATGTATCCACCATCTTATTCGTTGTACACAATTCTCATTTAATTGGATTACATCATATTTCTCGCGACAATACACGCAAAAACATTTTCATTATTATTTCCTTTACGTTCGTTCGTTTTAGCTTTTTCGTTCCTTATTCTTTGTTCTTAATTGTTATTGCCAAAAAAGTAAGCGATAGTTTATGACCACTGTAGTTCGAAATATAATGCTTTACATAGTTCACAGGATGATTTTACCCCATATGGTTATGTCCTATGATGCACGAATATAATCTGCTTACGATTAAGTATTAAAACGAAAATATTAAACACTTTAAAACAAAAGAATCTTAATAATTTACTGCAGGGTGCGTATTTTGTAATAAATCTCCGTTGAGAAACATTTCGATATAATGAATAAATAATTGTGGGAATCAGCGAATTTTTGTACTTTTTTACAACATTACAAATATAAAGATTACAATGATTGATAAATTACATTTTTTAATTTTTAGAAATAGTGGATTAGTTTGTTGTCAATATACATATCTATGCTTTTTATATTTCTATATATTCTATGCTTTTACAAACTTATGTATACATATTTTTCTATATGTTTTGTGATTATTCGAATTTCTGTGTGAATTAAAGAGCATTTGTTAATTAATGTAACCTTATTTTAATCTTCGATTTATTATATCCCCATAGCACTCTCATTTCAAAACGCAACAAAATTTTAAATAAAGTTTCAACAAATATTAGATCTTTTCAAAAATAAGCAAGTGTCTGGATTATTTTTGAGCCATAATGTATTTTATGGTATAGGGGTTGTAATAGATAGGGAGTAAAAGCTGTGTGAACAAGATGGATATCTGCGACTTAGATGGGTGATTGGCACTGTAATGCAGAATTGATTTTGTGGCAAATTGATGAGTGATGAAAGAAAGATTTATAGAAGGGGATTCGTAAACAGTTTCGTTGTTGTAAGATAGCGTAGATATTGATATAAACATTATAAATCGGACCTGCCATATTTTATTTGTTAAACATGTATATTATACAATGAAAAAGTTATCTTGTTTTTTTATCATAAAATTTGTTACCAACGATCTTTTTAGCACGACAAATTATAAAAATATTTTCAATTATCCAATCTTTTACTGTATAAAAGAATAAATTCACTTTTTTTTTATTCATATCGTATTATCAAAGTAGTAAAAAGCAGCAAAGCTGTATTTTAAATACATAAGATTATTTAATTAATTATGAATGTGTTTCAATCGTAACATTAAACTAATTGAGATGTGATGTGATGTACTATTCAAAGTTTAGTAATAACATAATAAAATTTAATTATTATCATTATTATTATTAGGAATCTCATAAATATTAGTTAATTAAATTATTAATGTTCTTCAAACATAATACTAAACTATTAAAAATTTAATGTTTAATTTAAAATTTATTAAAATCATAGTTATTATCAAAAATAATAATTTCCCGCTTAATTTCGATATTATTAGAAACCATAACGATTATTTAATGAATTATTAATATGCTTCAGGCGTAATATTTTATCTTCACTTTAATCATATCTGGCAATATAATGAAGCTAAAAATTGATTTTTTGTAATTATTTATAATTTATTTATTTAAACATTTATAATCTATTATACATTTTCAATATAACCATTGTCTAGACGTTTAAACTTATCCCTAGATACTTTCACGTGAATACTTAATATAATATCGTCTACTTGACATCGAGGAAGTGATCGAGGAAGTCTATAACGAAGAAAAGAAAACGGAATCTTAAGAGATAATGAGATCAGCGAACATGTCGCACAGATTTAAATCGAAATTAAAGAAATACCATAACAAATTTTCGATCATAACATCAACGTCGTATGTTACTAACAAATCAATGTCTTCTTTGAAGCAAAAGGATTCTGGAAATCCTATTTTACTTGTTGTTAATTAATCAAGTGGAATAAATCTTCTATTTAATCTTCTACTTAATGAATATTATTTTTTGAGTATAATAAAAATAATACATATCTTCTTCTCTCAATCCATTTTTTTATTTTTTTGAAATCGCATTTATTTAAAAATTATTTAATAATTTAATAATTACTTATTTCATATTTATTATTTCAATATACACATACTGATTCAGTTTAGTTTACACAATATTTATCAAATTATTTACCTTCCTATTTCACCCTTTCTTTCTTCTAGAAATAATCATTTATCTTTTTATAATACTGTATTATCAACTAAAAATCAAAGATGTTGTTTAAATCATTACTTCAACACATGCAACGAAAATATTTCAATACTTGCCGGAGAAAACTTTTATGGTTATATTATACGTATGTTATATAAAATATTTTGAAATTTCATTAAGATTATAAACGAGACACGAAAACTATAATTATATTGACAAAATTGGAGACCAATCAGTACACATTCACATACAAAGGAAAAACTACATAGAAATATATAAGTTACAAGCTATTTACTATAAACACATATTTATTGAAAAGTTAGTATAAAGTATGAATAGTCATTTTGAAGATATAGATGCAAAATAAGGTCGCATTGAATAATATTAAAACTTATGAATGTAATGAATAATTGACATTTAAATACTTTTATGATGTCTACAAAATATATTTTTGCACTGAATATCTTGTAGTTTCTATAGATGTATATTTTTCTGATTTGTTTCAAACATTATCGAAATGGTCATAATGGTTATTATTATGATGCTGATGAAATTTCAAAATGTTTCGTATCTATAATACACATAATATATTCATAACAAGCGTTTACTATCACACAATTAAATCTTTTTATCTAATTTTTTATTTTAACGTGAAAATTAATTTTTCTGATTATGATTATCTTAATCTATGCTAGAAAGATAATAGCAGCGTTAAGATTTTCTCTTTAGAAAACAATTTTTCTAATATTAACAATCGATTTTCTAATTCTACACTCTACGCGTAACACATCTACACCTTTGCCGTTCTCAGCCGTATTTCTTTATTAAGACACTTGCAGCAACCCTCCACTTCCTTAATTACATCATGTTTTAGTTTCTATTATTATACTTTTCCGCGTAGTACTAACTATAACTTATTTGCAAACAATCCTTTCACATATTACCCCATTACACTATAATAAAATATGCATAAAATTTCGAAATGAAACAAACTTCATTCTCTACAAAAAATCTGTCCTATCAAAAAATTAAAGCTTAACCTTTTATATACTTCCATAGGCTCCCTCTCCTGCCACAACCTAGATTTCAGTTGTCCAAACAATTGAAAGCTACAGTAGGAGAATATAAGGCACATCTTGAATGTTTTTTTATAGACGAATAATTTTACAATTCATCGTATGTATCGTTTATTGCAATTTTGAACATTCAATACGCTGTTAAGCAATTCTGCGTATATTATCAAAATCGTTTCGTCGTTTAATTTTAGGATTAAATACATATCATTTCTACACTTATGCCTATTTTAAAATCATCTGTCGTTATAATATGGAGTATGCAAATTTTATTTTTATTTTTCCAAAGGTTAAAACTATTTTCTTCTTAGCATTATTGAGTTAGAAATACCCGTAAAACCATAAAAATAATCATAAATAATAACCATAATAACCACAATAACAAATAAAAATTTGAATTAAAATTGTGCTAAATTATTTAATTTTATGGTGTGTAATCTATATACGTATATATTTGCTCACCGGCATTTACACCGCGCCCCAAAGAGGGTCAACCAACCTCAAATTTATAAATTATAAATGACGAGGAAAAAGCTAGACCACGCAAAGACATTGCTCGACATTATTCGTCGCAAAAGGTGATCTGTGTACTGTTAAGAATATCGGTTATCGGATTTCATACTATTTACATTGATTTTGACTCTGTAGATTGTAGATTATTCTTCTGGTTGTGATAAATAAAGGATAATAGAGAGTATTGTTCTTCATTAAAAATGATATATGTCTCATACTTGCGAGGGAAGCGTTTCAACTCGAAAAAGTATGTTTTCCGGAAGAAACAAGAAACTGTTTTTGAACATAATCAAACCAAATTTATGGACAAGAAGAGTAATGCTCGTACAGCAGACTCAAGTGTATTTTTTTTCATTTCTGGTTCTTAACCCTGAGAAACCACCCTTCTAGTCAGGACGCAATTCATAATCAGACGTATTTATAGAATACAGTACAGTGTCATGAATCGGGAAGAGCGAAATATCTGTTACAAATAATACTTCGTATTATTGGCATAAGTAAATCAATTCAGATACATTGTAAGTTAACATAAATTTTGAAAACGTCTGTTATAAATTAATACAATCTACATACAATCTCAAGTATTACCAACATAATTACGATAGTCGTATCTCATTACATACAGCACTATTGAAGTTTCAAAAATTAATATATGTATATATACCACACATTGAAATGAAATGAAAATGAAAATACCTTTATGAGTCGCTACACATAATCCATTTGATTATATTTATGATCAACTTGGAGAAAAAAGAATACAGTAACACAAATACCTTTCCTAATCTGTCAATTATTATCCTAACTTAACTTATCGTAACTTATCCTATTCGAATAAATTCATCAATTAACTTGCTTCACCCAATTCTAACTTGTTCACCGTGAAAATGGTAACAACATATATGTACATTGCCATCAAATATAATATGCACAGTTCCCATAGAATTCAAGGCATCGAATGAAACAATAATTTTCGAAAGTTTTAGTTATTTTTTAATGATCCCTCAGATTTACCACATTTTCCAATGAATTGTAGCCTTATAGGGGTTGCCGAATAGTTCTGTAATCTTATTGTATTTTGAACAATGAAATGTGTTCTTATTTTAATGCAACGAAATCAAAGTACAGTAAAAGTACAATTCTTTTGATGCATTAAAAACTTCAAACCCTTTAAAAATATTCAAAAATTATTTCAAAGTCAGGAACTTTAAAACATCTAATACATTATACGCGGAATATCTTGCACGTCTTAAACATGCCGCGGGCTACATGCCTTTTTAGCGATTTCGTGAAATGTACCAGACAGCACTAAAAGTTACATAATATTTGAAATTGTTGTCGGATTCTTCTATTGCCCGCAGCTAAACATTATAGGAGTGAACACGGAATATCCTACTATCCGCATATGAAACGATAAAAATAGAATTACTTTTCTAGTCATGAAATAATATATAAGTACATGTGTACATAGTTCAGAAACAAAATTGTAATCCCAATGAGGTTTTCGAATGATAGAGGGTCGGATTACCGAGGTTCGATATATACATATGTAACTGTTCGAGTATCTCGATTTCACGTTAGTTCGGTTACAGTCACGTAGATATGTAACGGGTGTCACGATTGTGCTGGCTGGCACGGAAACGACCGGTAATTCCGTCGCGGTAATTAAATCAGGTAATTAGGGCAGCTTCGGTGGCACGGTGAATATCGCTGCTGTGTCTCTCGACGCGATCGTCCCTTCGTGCTTCGATGTGTCGTTAAACGTCGCCGGTAAGCGTCGCTATTGTCAGTTATTACTGTCAAACTTACCGGGACGTACGTGTTTCCTTGATATTAACGAGACGCTTTATTGACCTATCTTGGGGAACAGGCTGTTGCCCGTCCGATTCTATTTCTGAATTTACGCGATCACACACAAACTGGCCCCAATGTCGTTTTGGATCGATTTGTAACCTGAGAGCAACAAATAATCGAATCGATTTCAACATGTATTTACTCGTGAATCCATGTTAATTTCAGCACTGAAATTTCTCTTTGTGAGAATCAATTAAATACTATTCATAAAAGATTTGTTTTAAGTATATTGTTTATTTTTGTTATTATAATATTTGTGTATTCGTGATTGATTGTATATTTGTTTCGCAAATTACTTGCATAAACATATTTAGATATAATATACATATCATTATTGATCAAAATAGAAAACTTTACATAAATTGATAAACAATAAAATATTTATCAATTATACGAGAATTTCTTATAATTATAAAGAAATATGTTTAAGTCTATGTTACAAAGTTTTTAAACATTGATAATATTAATGGAACTAATAAGACAGTTAATATTACTATTTACACATATTAAATGAAAATAAAATAATTTGACAACAGAAATAAAACATAAAAATAAGAGACTACTCTCATAACTTTATTTATTTCATATGCAACTATAGATTATCGAAAGAAATGTACGATTAGTAATAATTAAGTTATTTTCGAAATTTGTATTATCATTATTCGCTGTATACTCGATATCGATAAATTTTGCTTCAAAACATTTTTTGTTACATAGCTACAAATGGCTGAAAAATCGTATTTTGCATTAAACCAAACATTCTCTACACATAAAAGTGTTCTATGGTAAGTGTTCATGCGAAAAATATTCCACCCTTTTAGTACTTATACTTATGTATATATATATATTTCATTCCACTTTAAAATATTAAAATAACTCGAAACGCAATGAATTACAATATATCTCACAGCTTTTGTTTTGACAAATATAACAAATATAACACACGTTTAATAGACGTGCAGGAAAAGTGATATGTTAATTTGGTCAGTACGTATTCATACAGTGGCCGAGAAAGTATTTGTACACCATTGTATTTATTATAGCATTTATGTACATATGTACTAATTAATGAAGTCCAACTATCATTTTCATCATCATCATTAAATATCATGCGACTAGAAAAATTTAATAGTATGCAGATGATATGTGAAACCTCATTAAGAAATGCTTTATTGGAAAATAAGAGTATGTACAAATATTCTTTATAACCACTGTAACTCATCTGGAGCAGCTGTTTTTAAATAAGATTTCTACAACTAGAATCTTTTTTATCTTAAGATTGTGTGCTCTAAAGAGTTAAACGAACTGTATCTCTCCGCCACAAAGCAAACATGTCGTATACGATTTTCGATCCGACAGACGACGTTTTCACGTGGGTCGAGTCGATCGAAGCACCAACACCGGTAACAACGGTGTTACCACAGCGGCAAGGAAACAAGACGGAGAACGATTCTTCGTCTAAGTGTACGCGATCACGTGAATATGTTTATGCCTGCAGTTCATGCGGTGATTTATACTGACATCGATACACCTTTCTCCCAGCATAGAAATGTCAGTAATGCAGTCGATAGAGCGCCGTGAGCTATAATGTATTGTCGTTAATGAATCGCTAAAGGGATCAGCATTTCATTTTTCCGTGGCGACGTTTATGCGCCGCGAATTGACAACACAGTAAATCCCGAACGAATTTCTGTCAGGCTATAGCAACGTTACCTACGAAAAGGTCGTACAGGCGAGATTTGTTCGCAGCCGCTTCCAGGATCCGGCTTCGAGCGTTTTACAGACCCTTACCAGAAATAGATAACGGGCTAGAGACAGAGCCTCTGAGCGCGTGTCTATTTTAGAGACGACTTATGTGTCTCACGATGTCGCGAGTATATACGCGACGTTAATGACACGCGCAAGCGGCGCTGTTCGCGGCTGATGGAAATGTTTGCTTGCCATTTCTTGGAAAAATGTGCTTAAGATTGAAGAGATACGTTGGTTTATACGGCTGTTTTGTACCAAACTTTCATTCTAACAAGATTTTTACGTTTTTTTTGAGTTAGTTATGTTTTTCAATCGTTGAAAGAGATCTTAGGATTTCTTAAAGATATCTAACGCAAAGTTATTACAGTGGGTTGAACTAAAATTTCTACTGCAAAGCATTTTGTTTCTATTTCTATTCTATTTCTATTTCTATTTCTTTTGCCTAATTTCTCTTTTTTACAATACCTTACTATGATATTTCAATCACATTTTTAAAAGACTAGAAGTGATTTCTTCTGATATCGTAATAAATATTAGATATTTACCTTTTAACACGTATATTGTTCATCACATATTATAAAAAATATATATTTCTATATATATATATATGTATATTTCATATTTTACTCAGAGTAGATAAAGAAATTTCTTTGTACCTGAGGGTGTTTCCATTGAAGTTTGAACTATTGTTTTAAACTAATCGTCAAGACTCTATAAAAGACGCCTTGAAAAGAAGAAAACAAATATTCTATCCTCCACACAGTTTATCATTTACAAAGATATAATTTAAATTTATCAGACTAGTCCAACTGATTAAAACTGTAAAGATTAATTTCTAACGTGTATTTAAATATACATACTATATATGAATAATTATCTAGAAGCAATATGATGAAAGTAAAATAAAAAGAATATGTAATCATTAGATTGCAAATGTTGATGCAAATTCATATCTTTACTTTTGAAAATTTTGAGTATTTTATCTTTTTTTATATGTTCTTGTATATGAAGTGCGCTAATCTCAATTAATGTTTATAAATATCAATTTTGTCAAAAATCCTTACATGTTTTTAATCACCATAAAAAAAGGAAAACTATATATAAATTCATTACATTTTAATATCATGTTTAGTAATTGTGAAAAGAAGAAAGCTACATACCGTTATTTTTACGTAGTTAGTAGTTTTATTTTTAAAAACAGAATATTGGAAATAATCACATAACTATTACCCAATCCACCTCACCTATTCTATCATTTCACCCTCGTATCAATCTCACTCCAAAAACTGCATTTATCAGAAACCTTTCGTCCAGTTGTTAGACCAGACAATCGACGTTTCACTTTAACAACCACTCCATGCACTAAGAATCCAAAAGAAAAGTTATCGCGCGCTAGGAGATCCGACAACAATGGCCTTTATCGAGTCAAGAAATTATTATCATTATGATAAACAATTTGCCAATCGTCGACATGGTACGAGTTAAGAGACTAGCCTCTCTCTCTCTCTTCTCTCTCTTTTTATATATATGTATATATATATACATACCCTATATGTTGTGTATACAGTATGGTACAAAAGTCTTGGGTCATTTACCATAATGATTTCATAATGACAACTAATTATAAATAAAAATAAAAATATTAATAAACATATATTTTATATACAGGATGTTTCGTTTAATTGGAGACGATAGAATATCTTATGAAGAAGTTATGAAAAAAATGTTTTAACAAAGGTTGTTTGGTTCGAAGCACGACATCATATGGTGAATGTTACTTTTTCGCAGATTCAGTAACGGGAAAGGAGATTTAAAGTCAACTTTATTCTTTTAAATGGAGCTATATAACTAAATAGAATTAATACATTAATCGATCCATCCAGATATTCCGCATAAAAAGTATTAACCTATTTATATTGAAAAATGATCAGTAGATGTCTTAGCTTTAATTTGTTATATAAAAGAAGAGAAGACGCGAGGTCTTATATACTATATAATCTTGTGTTTACGTTGTAACGTATGAAAGACAAAGATAATGATCTTACAACATGTAATTAGTGCTAAGAATGATCTCTGAGAATATTGTGTCAATGTAGTAAATAATTGATTCTTCAAATTCTTTAATGACTTTTGCAAAGCGTATGTTGGCAATTTCTATGAGCAATTCCAGATTCATGTAAAATTTCACCAATATAATTCTGATATTTGTATCTGATAACTAGATTGCGAATTTTTATGTATATATGACAAAATTTAAAGATACAAAAGTGCAATAACGTGCGAATATACATATAATTTTCAAAGTACTGTATCTACTCGTTGTAATATTTAATAGATAAAACAAACATTTGTCCAGGTCCTAGTCTTTCCATTGTATTCATAAAAGTATGAATATGAATTCGCATAAAAATCCGCAGTTCACTTTCAAAAGAAATCAAGAAATTTGAAAAAGTTTCATATAACAGCTGTACTATATCCATAAAAGATGTCTATAAATATTCAAATACTTTCGCGAGCTGCTGTATACTTATAGATATATGTAATAGAAATGAGAAAAAAATATAACCAAATTTTATTTGGTAGGTGGACCAAAACTTTTGCACGATCCTGTACATCTCTCGATATCCCCGTGAGAGTTGTATCACACACAAAGCGAAGGATCCGCCCGTAATTTCAGCATTGCACAACAATAATGATTCCCGAGACAATGGCTCGTATATATTGGGTGGCAAAAGCGTTTCGCGTAGGCCGAGCATCGTGCAGGTAATGCACACACGGATGCACGCAGTCCGTGAGAAATTATTACCATCCACGAGCATGAGGCTACGACACGAGAAATTCTGTTGTCTTTCCGCCGTGAATAACTCCGCACGGCTTGAAATTAATCGTCGAGCGATCTTAATAAGCGCGTTAATGAGCGAGCTTCGCAGTCACCAACCCCTCACCCTCCGCGGGTACTCTTTAAACGATACTCTCTCGCTGACAACTCTCGGCCGCTTTAATAACTATTTTACCTTTAATTAAGCTATTTCTGACTAATCTCATCCCCCAGTATGCTTTACTCTGCTTTGCTGCTTCTTCGTAGTATACATATTCGCTGTTCGACTCTAGAAGATTTTTGGGATTATTAAATCATTGAATCGAATATAGCTTGTAATTTTTACTCGAGATAAAAATTTAAAATCTGTTTTATATATTACTAAGATAAATATTGTAGACACATAAAAAATAAGTATTATAGAGTTTTATTAAAAAAAATAAAAATAAAACTTTTCATAACAGTTAATTTTAATAATTAAACTTTACTTAGTCCTTGTATCACATTTAACTTAATTTATATCGCTTATAATATTTTTTAAATGTATTTTAAATTATGTTTTCAAATAAAAACTATATCGAATAAAACGGAAAATCCGTTCTGTACTCGGTGCCACATGTTTCAAAGTGAAATAAATGTATACCTAGATAAATATTGTATAATATGAAATAGAAAAATTATATAAATAAGGCTTTTCATAATATAATTAGTTGAGTTTATATAGAATGCCATACAAGTAAACATTTTCTGTTTACGATGCAATAATTATTAGGAGAAATTATCAGATAGTCTTAAAATAATGAAATGAATTCGCCGTTCGATCGTACAGAGTTCTTGAAATTATATTAGATTATGCATATTAAGTTCATTCTGTGCATTTTTACACATTAATGTCTTTCATAAATGCATAAAAATCCGCGCTCTAAGTATCATCAATCTAAACTTAACTACAGACAAGAAAACACATCGAATTATCTTAAGAAATTCTATTTTCATACGTATTTTCTTCTAAATATATAATGAAAAAAGATTTGTTTTTTCGCAAAGTATAACGAAAAATGGTAAACCAATGCCTGGAGAAATTATCCGTCGGCATCTGAACGCGAGAGGAACTATTATTTCAGGATTCTTAAGAGAATGCAAGTTATTATCGCGTCACTCATTATACCAAGCAGTCAGCCATTATCCTTCCGCTTTTTCCTTCTAAATAAACGACGTTAATTCGTCTTAATGCGACGCATCCGGCGATACGCAAGCCTTGTTCCTCGAAATCCTTCGGAAAGGGAAACGATATGTGCGATGCATCGCTTTTTTCGGCGCGGAAATATTCCACGCCGACGATTCGTAATCACCGATTCCGCTTTTCCTTCATAGAAATGATATATCAAGTACATATTACGCAGATGCTCGTGAAAGTTTTCAAATATCGTCGAAATTTGAGAATACTGAGAAAATTGAAAATATTCAAAGAATGGAGATCCAGTGTGGTTTTTTCATATTTTCGCTAGAAAATGAAAAAAGTTAATAAAAGAAACGTAAAAATCGAGTTAGAGAACATAAAAGGTTGCATTTTTCAATAAAATATGTATTAATAAAATTTGAAAATTTGTCAAGAAACCGTACATTTTATTTCCGCATTTTGTTCAATAGTATATGTATTTATATTGTATTGCGTATGTATTTTAAATATACGTCCATTTTATAAAATCCCCATTAAAACTTGTAAGCCTATTTCCCATCTTTCACAAACGTCTGGAAATTCGAAGATATGGAGAAAAAAATTCATGTTTCTTTACTTACAAATTTACACTCGATACGTATATTTTACATGTTCTTTATTTTATATTCCATTCTCAAATCCTTTATCGGAATTATCTATTGTTTCGTAATTAGTATCTAATCAACAAAATTTACAAACAAATACAATTTAAAGTTTCGCGTCCAGTTTCAATCTTGGAATTCCAATACTACGGTAATGAGCATAACTAACGCAATTATATTGGAAAATTTTGAAACAAATCTGAAAATATGTATATTATATATTTTTTCTTCCATTTCTAAAAATAGCAATAAAGCTTTTCATAATAACTAGTTGAATTTACAAATAAGTAATTATAATATAATTATAATAATAATTATCAGGAGAAATTATCGGATAATCTTGGAAAAGTGAAATGAAATACGAATAATTTATATACGTATTTCACATCCTCGATTTGCTTTCGTTGCGTGAAATCACTTTCGTTCGATACACGATCCTCTCCTTTCACGATGTCAGTAATGCGTGATATTCGATCAACACTTTTCGCGATTTGTCATATGCATATATGCTCCCCCGACGTTCCTCTATTATATTCCTTCGCACACGTGTAACCGCATAACATATAACACTTTGAGGTTATCGTTACTAAATCTTGTTCTTTCAGACCACCGTCAAGTGAAACGAAACCTTGATATATACCGTGTCCCCATCCACGTAGCAATTTCTTGTTTACGATCTCTCTATCCACTTACTAGTTTCGATTTTTCGATAGTTCTCGACTTTTCGTAGTATTCACAATATTAGAATTAAAAATAGATTTATCAAAAATATATGGTTTGTTACGGGGAAACCTATATAAAATCGTACAGCAGAGTAAAAACTGTAATATTACGCGTATTCGTTAACAGAAATCTATTACAAAATATATACACTGTCCTGTTTACAAATATTTCGATTTTATTTTCAGCGATTCTTCAACGTGTATTATGGTGTTGCACTAATCTGGAGGTGTAAGTTAGACGAAAAAATATGTTAACAACATGTATTTACATTATATTTGGAAAATTGGTGTCAATCATTTTCATCTTCGTATTTATTAATATAGTCGTTTATCAAAACAAAAAGCCATGTCAGGACAAAATTAAAATTAATTAAAAATGACGAATATTGTGATTCATGAATTTTTCCTTCAAGGTTACTATTTCGTATGAAAATAAGGTACTTGTGTTTAAAAATGATTAATTTGAAAGATACTGTATGTATAAGGATATAGACTTATCGTATGAAGGATAAGGGAAGATTTCACTTTCAAAACAATATGTATTCCTAAGTTCATGTTCTCTTTATGTTTCATAGACAAATTCCATAAAATTGAAGTTAAAATTAAAATTAAACTTCCAAACTGCTGATTGTTACATGCATTTACCTTAATACCTTTTTGTAGAAAATAAAGAACTATATCGGTTGATGCATAAAAAATATGTAGTTCTTCTAAAAAGAAAAAAAATGGACAATGTTAATGACCTTGAAAGATAGCGAAAGATTTCATTAAGGGAAAAAACATGAATCATAGTTTTCAACGTTTTTAACCAATCAATATAGTATCCTGACACATTTTTTGTATCAATGAAAGTAATTAAAATATTAAGCAATCCAAAATAAACGAAACATCCTATATAGTGAAAAATAGATAAAAATGTTAGAAGGGCTGTCATTTTGTCCAATAATATAAAGGTATATTTAAATCAAACGAGGAAGAACATAGAGCAAGAAGAAGAGCAAGAGCACTCGTTAGTGTTTATCTAGTGTCAATGATCATTGAGAAACACGATCGAACATTCGTAGGAATTAGACCAAGCATCTAGCCCTAGCCCTTTGCGCCGGAGGGGCGACTCTGCCGTTACGGTGTTTCGTGCGGCAACTCGAGTGGCGAGTAAGAGGCGACAGTTCCTGTTTATACTAGATTTCGACATCTCCAATTGATGAGAGCGCAGTATTGGTTCCGTAAATAGGTTCCTTAGTTCTTCATGTTTTTTTTTTAGTGTAAAGTGCTATAATTTTAAATGGAGATAAAGTACTTAATCCCAAATCCCTCTGAAACTATGGTTCTGACAACGTGTCCAATGTTAGTTCGGATTCGACGATCAAGGTAAAAGTATTATAGCTTGGAAGCATTAAAAAGATGGTTTTCGGAAGTGAAATTAGCTTATGTATTTTCGACCAGTCGCGGGAAGACGCGAGGAAGCGCGTCAACGGGAGTCGTAAATTCCCGTTACGATTATAATAATCGACACCACGAACGGATTGATCCTCTTATTTCTTTTGAGATAATAGGGGCGGTTAATGTGGTACAACACTGCGGTTAACAGGTTATATTGTCTATATTTCCAACAACTTAATACAAGAAAGAGTTACGCCATTGCGTAAGATGTTAGTGTCATATACGAATGTTTGACGAGTGAAGACCCGGTAGAGTGTCACGTAAACTTGAGGGTTAGATGATAAAATAAAACAGTTGAGCCGTAACACAACTATCAACTTCACTTTTATTAAACTTTATTATGAATTCAGCAATCACAATGGAATACACACTGAATTAACACACATAAATCACAATTCACTCCAACAACTTTATGTAAAATCTAGTTACACTGATACGTTCAGTACGCGACTGGTCTAAGGGTAGAAACTCGGTAAAAAGATGTTGAACATTCTAAAGATAGACACTAACTAAGTTTTAGTGACGATACTGTGTCTGAGGAAAGTTAGGGGTGGGCGTGTCTAAGGACACGGGACCATCGGATTTGTTGATGGCAATTTTGGTTAGGAAAGTGAGGGCAGTAGACACCGCTTCGGATTGGATAATAAGAAGGTTGGTGGACCAGGAAGGGTTTTAGCCGCCCTCGAGAGAAAGTTGCTAACGGAAGATACCGAACGTGAGGAAAACCAACTTTCCTGTGTTAGCCTGTAGTAAACAATAAATGTAAAAGGGGCACTTAAAATAAAAGATACTTGTATGGTCTGAAGGATCTTAACTATGAAAAATGCCAAGACCCATGGTGGGTCCTTAAGACTATTGAGGGTACGCGCCAAGGATGTGTAGACATCTGGCTACCATCTTGCCCACGGTGCGTGGCCCGGTCTCTGATGTGGATTGATGTTACAAGAGAGACGTTGACTGTTCTCAGGTTAGAGAATCAGTGTAGAGATGCGGGCTGATCTATTGACGAGATCGAGTCCGAGTAGATATGCTGACTGTCCTGTCATAGTAGAACAAGTCCCTTGCAGTTGAATGTAGTAATGTAGTAAAAGCAGCCCGAAATGTTGACTGATCCGTAGATGACTTAGCAGTTTCCGACTTGGTGCCGGAGTATTGACTGAACTAATGTCGTAGAAACAGTGAAGTCCGTTCTCGTGTTATTACGGAGGAAAGCTCGGTGTGGGTGTGCCTTTTGAACTAAGAACGCGGATTCGTTGTTCACACTTTTCGTTAGGAAAGTGAGGGTAACAATCCGCGATGCCCATTGGTTATAGCCAACGTTAATAAATGAAGATAGGAGGAGGAAGTCTCCTGCCAATGTTGCTCGTGGGTGTCATTTTTTATGGGGAAAAAACCTGCTTTTCCGTTAGACAAATATCCGCTTTCTCCGTAATTTGTAAGAGCGTGTAATAAACCTAACGACTGTTCTAAGGACCATCCATAAACCGAAAATACTTGCAGGATTAGAGATTAAGTTAAAAAGATTCTGTTTATGGTGGTTCCTTAGGTTCATTAAGGGTCTGTATAACGGAGCGTGGGCCTTGGCGGCCAGACCACGAGGGACGTCGCACAGACCATCTCACGCGACGTAACAGCTCAAATGAAGATGAATTTGATGTTGAACTGTTGAGAAATGAGATCGATTGTATTCATAAAAGGATAATTGATAGAGAAAATAAAAACAGTGATGGAGTCAGTGGCACAATATTAGGTACAAGAAATCAAAAAATTACAATAATAGATAGTGAATCCGAAAGAGACAGCGATACCCTACATGATTCTAATAATTCAAAATGACCAGCTTGTGAAGAATCTAGCAATACATCACCGAGAACAAAATTTGTAGCCGGCGAAAAACCTGCAGGGCCGCAAGTATCCTCAAATGTGTAGTATCGGAATACTTAGGCTGTAAATGTCGCTGCTGGGTACGGCCGCTTTTCTTCTCACTTTTGTATCGTGGAAGAAAAATCGGACTCCGGTTGCCGGGATTCGAGCCCGGGTTCCGACGTTCGTGACCTAAGGCGCTAACCACTGCGCTGCCGTCGTCCGACACTAGTTAGTGTCGAGTGGTAGTATTTGCTATCGAGTGCCGTCACAGGGCTTTTTTTCCACGATACTACACGTTGAACAACATTTTTTAAGATATCTTCGCCGACGAGCTAATAAATCAAATAACAACTGAGAGAAACAATTATGTTGTAAAAATGATAGGGGGGAGAACACTGTCATTACACTGAATTTGACATAACGTCACCAAGGAAGAATTTTGGCCAAACCAAGAATGCATCTTGGTGAATACTTTATAAATTATCATACAAAAGAAATACAGATATTAATATTACAAAATCATATTTTCAAAGATGTAAATATAGATAAATTATTAGAATATAATGTTTTTGTAAGTTAATTTGTGTATAAAATCATTTTACGCTACCTGTAACACATGCGTCACAGATGCACTAAATCATTTCGAGCTGCTACTTGGCCAGACTGAAAAAGTCCTCGAGTGCAAAGGGCTAGAATGCTCAATAGTTATTCCTAGGTCAGTCTTCACTCGACTTCGTGACAACGATGTTTACTGAAGAAATTATAATCATATCAATGAATTATATAAATGCAGTTTTATAGAGCATTCAGATATTCGACTTCCGATTCGAATGCTAGTTTAGACAATAATTTTATTAAAGTGGGGAAGAACGAGCATTCGTTCGCTTGATCTAAACAATCTAAACGTACTATATCGTACGCGTATACGTACACGCGTGAGCCACAAGAATCAGCGGTTTGCGGTATTACGATCAGTTCTTGGATGGGGCTGCAAATGAATTATGAGCATCATTTATAAAACCTGAATACCGCGGCTAACTCGCGTGTACCAGTCTTTTTTCGGGCCAAAGAAGAATGCCTTCACTCTTTGAGACATAAGACTTTTAGATAAAAAAAAGGCTCTAACTGTACAGGAATTTCATTTCAAATCACGACCACTCTGGATAAATTATAAACACGTGCTGATCAAATTAATATACGTTCTTTTCTGTGCGTCTGTTAAACGTGTGTTGGTCATATCTGTGAAAAAACAAAATCGGCAGTATTTATTGCCGCTAACTAAGGAAAGTTTGTTTAAACTATTCGTAACAGTTAAAGTAGTATAGTTAATTATAACAATTATGTATATTGTGTATATTATGTACATTATGTACATTTCCTAACCTATGTATGTAACATTCACGATATATGCATAATACCGATTTAGTATCACTATTAATCAATGAATAACCAAAACAAAATATATACAGGGTTTCCACGTAACTGGGACAGATTGTATTTCCTAAACGGTTAGGAATAGAAGAAGATGTCATAAGTGAAAGTTAAATTGTATCAGGCGGTGCATAATATGCAACTAATTTTATAAATTTGAGGTGGTGTTGGGTCCGTCGTCATGATACTGCTACTTGCTGGCGTATAGGTCGCTGTGAGGTACTGCTACTGGTGTATAGGATTTCTGTCTTTATTCGTGTTGCCTTTTTTCTCAGTTAGAAATCGTGGAGAAAAAATTGGACTACGATGGCAGGATTTGAACCTGGTCTGGCGTAACCAACGGCGCTAACCACTGCTCTACCATCGTCCGGTCATAGTTTGCTGTCGAGTGCCGCTACAAACTTTTGTACATGGGTGCATCAGAAAAATGCAACTGCATTTTGTTTTAAACGGAAAGCTATATTTTTTACTGCACCAACCGATGCAGTTCCTTGTGCTCTACATAAAAGTACTAACATACTTATGTCCTAAAGTTATTCATTAGGAAGTTATACAAGCTAAAAGTTCTCTGAATTATTTCACTCTCTCAGCAAGTGTTCCGGAGCACTTACGTTGCAACAAGTATTCGAACGGTTCTCCATTGCAGTCCAAGCACTTTTTCATCCACTTTTTGACGTGGCGCAACACATTCCTGATGTCTCTTTCCGTAATTTTGGATATTTCTTGTTGAATGCGTTGTTGGAGCTCCTCAAGATTAGTAATGGGATGCGAATGCACCATATCTTTTCTTCATCCATAAAAAGAAATAGTGCGGTGTGAGGTCTGGTGATCGCGGTGACCATAAGATCGGTTCTCGTGTGCCAATCCATTTCGCTCCACAAGTTTTATTTAAATATCTGACAACTATCTGTGCATTGTTGAGGTCACCGTTCCGTTGAGGACCTCACACCGTTCGACTCTCGTTTCATAATTTACGATCCAACTGTATTTTTCTATGATTAAATAATTTTTTCAACTCAAAGATAAAATGAAAAAATATAAGAAAATTTGAAGAGTAGATTTAAATATGCCGATAATGACAATAGGTGACAGTAATATCTAATGACTGTCGTCTCGGATTATGACTGAAAAAGCGCAAAACTAAACGTTTTCAAATCTCTCCAAATTCTCGCTATTGACAAACGATTTCTAACATCAATTACCAAATCGTTTCTGACCCACATCTCTCGCAAATCTGACAATTCGCGTCCTACTTAAAGGGCAAAGTTCGTTGATCAAAGTAACCAAGACCAGAAAAAAAGAGAACGAGAAGAGTATAAAAAAAAAAAGAAAAGAGTTGGTTGAAGCCAGTCGAGCAGCGAGGAATTGAACCACTCCTGATTTTAATGGTAGACGAACTTTGCCGCTCGCGAAGTTTGAAGTTGCAGGTAACTCGATTAATGGATACTCGGTTTGCACGGGGTTACTCGTGGCCGTGTAATTGAGTCTAATTCACACCGAAACTCGTGATTAATGATAAAGCTAACTCGCTAAAATTTCCACGGCGTATGTACGTCTTCCTCTCTTACTTGTACCTCTTACTTGTTATTAATGAGTTATCGATTTTCGAGTAACCGTCGAGGCTCGATGAAATATTCATTCGTCGAGACTAATTTCGATCTAGCTGTTTCTGTTTGAAACAGCTCGATGCATATAGTCCTTCGTCGAAGCATTGGGCGATGATAATTAATATTGAACGTTGCATTAATGGCACGCTGCACGCGCGCTTCAAGATGATGAAAGAGCGTACCTTCACCGGTAAAATTAATTGTTGATCAAATTCTGAGATTGGTAAGAAGGTGTGGAGTCGTATTCTTGAAATATAGAGTAACTATGAAATGGAATCCTTTTCTGTTTTATTAGGGAAAATAGTAATTTTAAGAGAAACAAATTTGAATATTTTTTAAATCTTATTTAGTCGATTAGGATGTTGATGTTAAGTATTGTAATAATGCAGAACAAGTAATCCCTTATTAAATGTTTTAATGAGACATTGTTTAACCCTTTCGTTGTGGCATTTAAACAATGAGTAAAATAATTAAAAGATCCAATTGGCCGATTAAATTGGAAGATTTTCATTCATTGGAAGTTTCAATAACCTTGAAAGAAGAAAATGTGGAAAACTCATACGCAACCTCTAGGTTTACAACTTTTTATTAACGTATTAAACAGATCGTGTACACAAAATTGTATTTATTATCTTAAACGCCCTCATAATAGGCATAAAATAACAAAAATAAAATTCAAAAGTTCAAATGTAATACTCGAAGTAGGAATAAAATAAAATCGTTCCCTTCTCTGATGTTGACCCATCTGTTAAGTAAAATCTATATACACTATATGACATCGTGTTTGATCAAAACTAATAATAGTAATATTGAAAATCGAATATCGAAAATCATCAAGTTTTTGAGATCTACAGCCAGTATAGTTATAGGCATCTGTCACATCTTATTCATTGTGCATAATCTTTATTTAACTGGTTTACACCATATTTACCATGACATTATACGCGAAGGTTATTTGCATTATTATTTCTTATACGTTTGTATGCTTTAGCTTTTTTATTCGTCGTTCTTCGTTTTTAATTGTTATTGGAAAAAATTAAACGGTAGATTATGAACAGTGAAGTTCGAAATGCAATTTAATAGTTATAAATAATTATTAGTAATAATGACTTCAATTAAGGCCATGCGCTATAACGCATTAATATAATCTTCTACTAACGATTAAATACGAAGACGGAAATAATCGGCAACAATTTTCATGCAACCTACTTACTGCTTATTAAAACGCTATAATACACTTTGGAGAATTTTCAAAAGCAATATTAAAACACTTGTGTACACAGAAACTTAATAATTTACTACAGTGTATGTGTTTTGCAATAAATCTCCATTGACATCTTCAATATGGTGAAAAGTAATTGCCGAATGACTATCAGTTTTTTAAATCAGTTATAGAGATAAGAGTGATATAACTTTTTACCCTGCTTTCCAGGTTTTCCTTATATCGATATATCGTATTTGCATTAGAGATTCGTATCTTGCTCTATATAAGGTGACAAGTCTCACCATAGGTTGTCTGCTCAACTTTCCCTACAGATTGTGATTATATATAGTAACATAGTAACGTGTATACTATTCTCCTACCTTAAACCTAGAGGTTAACCAAACACTCTATCCTCCACATTTACAAAGCACATAACCTGGACATAAACGAATTCCAAGCGAAACAAAAATCAATTTTATTGGAGTCAGCACTATTTCATCCAAGCGAACCTTGTAACTTTTCATAAGCACATAGTGTCTACAGCAAACTGCGTGTATTCGCGAGTGCTCGCAGCCACTATTTGCGTCGTGGCAGGCTGTGCTCGCGATCTATTATGTATCAAGCTCAGATGTGTATATCACCATGGTATACAGGACAATGATAGATCAATGCGACACGCTCGGATTAATGGGTTGTATGCTTATACGTATACACAGACCAGACGTTATCTTTATGTATACACAGACGCTCGTATTTTCCCCTCGTACTCCCTTCCTATAATCGCGAGCCGTGTTTCTACGTCAAAAGGCCAGTTTCCATCTGGCAAAAGTCATTCTGGTAATCGCTGCTCAATTTTCTTGTCCGACAGCAACCTGTGCTTTTCAGAATGAGATTAGTTTGATCAACGATTTATTCGTTGTTGGCATTGTTTGCTTTAACGAAGTTTTAGATTGTTATTTGAACATTGTAAGTGATATATATATTAGGTTGCCCCAAAAGTTTCTTTCGTTTTATAAGGAAATAATAGATATGCTAAACATTCTTTTGTTTTATATTATTTTATTGGAAATAGGCCAAAATGGACCATACATAATTCAATATGGGACAATTTAATATATATCTTATGAATTATGCATGGTCCATTTCGTTCTATTTTCAATAAAATAATATAAAACAAAAGAATGTTTAGAATGTCTATTATATATATACAGGGTGATTGGTAACTGGTGATACAAGCAGAAAGGGGGTGATTCTACGCGAAAAAAGAAGTCGAAAGTATAGAATAATAATTTTTCGTTCGAGGCTTTGTTTTCGAGAAAATCAACTTTGAATTTTCGCTCGGTACGCGTGCACTTTATCACGTCTCGTTATAACGGATCTCACTGTAGATTTTTAAAAAACTTAAAAAAAAAAAATTAAAAAAGAAAATTTTTATTCTATATTTTCGACTTTTTTTTCGCGTAGAATCACCCCCTTTCCGCTTGTACCACCAGTTACCAACCACCCTGTATATCACTTACAATGTTCAAATCAACATCATACAATCTATATATATCAGTCACAAAAGTGTAAGTATTTAATGTACATATGTACATCCTTTAAATATTAAACATATCTATGAATTTTTCTGACACATTAAGACACATATCGTTAAAATATAATACAATTCACTCACCTTCATCTTTATTAAGAAAAAAGATGTAAAAACGAATAAAATGCAACATTACCAAAATTACATACATCTGTTATATTTATATAAAATCATAAAAATAGTAGGCTTGAAATTATAGTAATATGTATTTTGTAGGTTCTACGTAAGTACCAATAATTTTGCTACTTCCTTGGCGTTAAAAAGAACTAAGTTTGTAATTTCTAATGTAACTTCATGGCAAGATTTTTATGAAATAGATATTTTAATCTTTTAAATTCCTTTTAGAAATACATTAACAATAACTGTACTGATTTATAAATATAAATAATGTTGTGGCAAAGTGCGATTTTGGTTTCTTCGGTAAATTAAGTGCATAAAATTTAATATGTGTATGTAGATTTTTGTCAATGACTCTATATATTGGATTTTGTAATTTTGAACCTTTAGTATTTTCGGCTTAAAATATCATATAATAAAGTGTTAGAAACATACTATTCATTGCAAGGAGTACAAATTGTCTGATCGATAAAATTAATCTTTTCAATAAAAGACAAAAAAATTTATATCAGATGTTCACTGATTAAATGACGTATACATGCCCAACCATATTTGTATTGAACTTTAGATATGTTTCATTTAAAATGAGATATATTTAAAACTATGGAAATTCTCAGAATCACTTAGTATATTTCAATTTTATTTTATTCGTTTAATTCGTATTTTCCTTCATTTGCAACGAGACATTTAAATAAGGGAAGGTGTTTATACATTGAAACATTTTAAATTTCTAGTAATTTTTGCATTACATAATATTCAATGCAATTTTCTATTTACAATTATGTTATGACATAAACGAATATGGATAAATGAGATTGTGAGAAAATAAACAGTTTAATGGTATACTTTCGCAATTTCAAAGTGTGCTCTGTTAACATACTCCGTCTGAGGAATTGCAAGCTGTGATCTTCCACATTATGGTGCAATTTTACGCAATCTTTCGCGGATTGCTTTTCAACGAAGAGTGATGAGTCAGATGCTCACAGAAAGAGAAACTGTATTCTTCTTTAAATAAATATTTCTGTTTATGCAATATTGCAATAATAATACTGTGTTCTTGATTAATAAACAAGACCCATTTTTATTTAGGACAATTTTGACAATTTTCTACATACCTTCGTATATAGAATAAATATATAAATTCGTTGCAATTTGACGCATATAAAAATCCTAATTTCTGAGAAGTTAAATTTTATGAAAACTAATAAAGGAAAGAAATTAATTAGTAAAATACACGTCACAATATATATATATCTTTTTATTAATTTATTATTTTATTATTTATTTTTTAAATTAATTTATTATTTTATTAATTATCTTCGCCTGCTGACTATAATATATGTTATAATATTTGGTAAACTAAACTAATTTCAATTTAGATTCTAAATCTTTTATAATGTTCACAAAAATATAGAATTTTACAAATATCCGTAATCTATCTATCATGTATTTTTGCAGGATGCTGTTTGACAAATACGGTTTCCAGCTAGATATCAAATATACATATATCTACAATATATCAATTTACATGAAACTTATTTAACTTATACTTTGCTAATTGATTCAAATACTCATTCAGCTTTGTCATGTATCTCACATTTATATCATAAAATGTCACGTCTCACAAACTTTACTATTTTCTATTAGCTCGGTACTATTTCATTTGCTCGAGAACTTATTGCCAGGGGTAGTATCCATTTGTTAATGCCCGAATCACAATCTCACTTTTCCTCTCCCCACTTCTATGTTTCGGGTCTCGCGGGGTGAATACGTGGGCGAGCTTTGAGCGCATCTGCATAATCGTACGTAAATTGCACGAGACATCGCGCACGGTAATATATTGCGGCCGGAGGGCCGCGTTCATATGCAAGATATGCGCGGATCTGCGTCGACCAGCGTGTACGCGCTCGCACAACACACGCGAATTCACGTTATATGCACGATGCAACGGTAAAGCGGCGCGGCACGGCGACCGGTTAATTCAGTTAGCGGATACGAAACGGAAGGCTACGCGAGGAAGTTCGATTCCACTCCACCACTTCTCTCCTATTACATGTTCAAACATTTATAAAGGGAGCTGTTGCATGTCCAAAAGCAGATACACGGAGGAGGATAGATCTTCTAGGTGGTTGGAAGCGCGTTTCGCGAATTGCTTGTCTTTCGGGGTCCTTTTAGATGAACCATTTCGGGAATGATGACTGTTAGCAAATGGTACGCAGTGATGAGCTCGAGTACATCGCTATGTTTTGTATGAATAACGTAGATGCAATACTCGAACGATATTAAAACCTGAATCGAAATTTAGATTTAAATAAGAATAAATAGAATACCTATACTACAAGAAGTAGCAGGAAATCGAGAAACATAGTAAGTACAAACGAAGAGAAAGTGAACGTTGTTATATGTAAAGGCGAAATTTATATTATAACGTTGAACAGGTATATGAATTCTTTACTTATTTTAAGATTCTATAATCAACATCTATTTTTATAGATTTTATAGGTTTCAAACCTGGGCCCTATTGCACAACAATTAACCACTAGCAATTATTAACCAATAATTAATTACTAATGTAGATTATTTATTACTATGGACGTAAATAGACTGCAGTAGTTTATGGAAATGTGTATCTTTATAGAACATTCGACATTCAAAATTTCGATAGGAATATATTTTATCTTGACATAAGCGGGAATATATGACACATTATAAATGAATTTGTGCTGGCGAAGAATATGTAAGAAATACTTGAAACTTACTTCAATTTAAATTGTAACTATGTATATCTAAATAACATAATAATGTAATAAAAATTTCATTTTTATTATATGTACGTAGGTACTCATAACATATCTCATATTAAAGTTATATACTTTTGTACGTGTTCATATATTCATATTTTCATATTTTAATTGCATACTCAGATATATTTTAAATGTATACACATTCGAAGTCTAATATAACCATTCCGTCTTATGCAGCAAATGCTTAGTCGATAGTAAAAGACATTTCCTCTTCTGAATTGTTCAAAGTTAATCGTATTTTAATGTAAAAATACTTGAATATTATAACATTCAAATATATATAGCAATACAAAATTGTTTGAATATTATAAAATCCAAATACTTTGTTTATTATATATGTCATTTTTAAGATTGGACTCACCACCATGGTTTGGAAGATGTCAAGACATTTTTAATGTTACAGCTGATTTCGTATTACTTACCTGAAACAAAAATAAAAAATTCAAATTAATTAAAACAATAGTGATGCACAATTTATATAACATAATTAGGGAACTTTATATTGTAACTCTTTTATGGTTTATTCCTAAAAATATTGTTCAAGAGTTAAAAGTTAGTGAAATCTTCATAATAAAATTTCACTTAGTTTTTACAAATTTTTGCGATAATAATGGAACTTCTCAGCGAAGTATGAGCATAATTCTTAGCTGCAATTATGATTGCAATGATGAATTATGATGTAATTATATAATTAGATTGTGGATTTTTATTCATTTATGTAACATCTAAACGTGCAAAGGTGTACAAAATATATGTAAAATTTAAAAACATATAACATATCCAGGGTACAGTAATCGTTACAAAATTCAGTGGGCGAGACATCTGTATATAAATTTAATTTCCTTACTTACAAACAAAATATGAAATACATTTGCGTGAAGCTATGAAAATTTCATAAAAATTCACAGTTTAATTATAATCAATAAAATTTTAATCTGCCTTACTTTCTAACAAAGAGCAGGAGGGTGAGTTTCATCGTACATTGATAATTTCATATCCATTCTATGGTTTTTGTTCTCTTATTACCAGTACTGTAGATTATTGTTCATCGAATCAGTATTATTATAATAGAACAATGCAATAACGGCAAATACACGATAATATTACTTGCAACAGATACTCATCATTTTAGTTAGGTACAGCTGGGAGAAAAATATGTTACAAGAAGAGAGATATAGTTCCAATAATTCACCAATTACTAAATACATATTAACATGTAATGAATATACTAAAATACACTAAATAATACACTACATAAATACACTAAAAACAAAGATATAAGGTAAATAAAAAATCAAGTTGCCTTGCAAAACGAAGGTGCAATTGTATTTTGACATAAAAATTTACAATGAATAAAAAGCTGATTAAAAAGAAATGTAACGATATAAACAACCTCCATGGGAGGAGGTTTATTATCAACTCAATAATCATTTTGTGAACAATATTTCTTTCACTATTGGCTTTCAAAAATGAGTATGTATTAGATTCTATACGCTTTTTTTTTGCACGCAAAATAGAAAGAAAAATAGTGGTTGCAAAAGGTATTTGTATATGTTCTCATTTTGCAGTCGAGCGTCTTTTTCTTAGATTCTATATTTCATTTTCATAATAGAAAATTTTTACAATCACGCGAAAGTACTACTAAAGAATATGAAATTTCTAGTAGCTGGATTTATTTAACTATTAGATATATAACGCAATAATGTATTATTTGCAAGCAGTATATAAATACTTTTTGTAGCGATCGTAT
Organism: Bombus bifarius; assembly: GCF_011952205.1. NCBI lineage: Eukaryota > Metazoa > Arthropoda > Insecta > Hymenoptera > Apidae > Bombus > Bombus bifarius. The sequence goes on from NW_022885326.1 coordinate 447,212, forward strand.
GTATCAAATAAAACTGAATATACCCGCGTAGTGTTAATTTTGATAAAGTAAGGGATCATCAATCTTCAACTTTTTTGCATTTTTGTCTCGTAATATACACACGCCTTTATAACTCACTATAAATCACTTGTTCGTGTTGCCACATCGTTGTCACATCAGAATACAAATATTTGCTGAAAAAGAGAATGCTGTTCAATAAAATAGAAGCTGGTAAAGATTATCGGAAGTCTGTAATTTTGGAGTAATATCATACATCACGCAGAAACACCTCTATTTTTCTATATAGTGAACTCAAATAACAAATATATCTATATATCAAACATAGCCTATACTTTTAACAACTATATACATGTAAATATTAAAATAATTTATTTTTCAAATGCATTATTATTCAAATAATGTTATTTAGGGTAAAGTAATAAAGCAAACAACAAATAGAGTGACAATTTTGTTCGAATAAAAGATTATTTCGACAATATTCAATTCTGAATCTTCCGAACGTTTCAAACGTGGATGCCACGATGTTTTCCCAATTTTTGATGCTCGTTAATAAACAGATATGATCATAAAGGATAGTTAATAGGGCGGTGACGCATCACGGCTTTAATTATCGCGGTCTTCATGCCCTTTTAGTCGAGCAACAGCAGGGGCCACCATGATGCAGTGTAAATGAATTTCGCAATAAAGTTGCAACGGGCAAAGGGTGCCGTAAAATGAAATAAAGCGTCGCGTCGCTGTGGCTCGTCTTTATGCTTGGTTCGCGCACCGCCGCGTCTCGCGCATAATAAATCACCATTCGCGGCGACATGCGCCTAGAAATCACCGAGCTGCCGCTACTTTGCGTGAAAAATGTTCAAAGAACGTACGATAAAGAACGCTCGGACAAAGAACCTTCGGAATAGACGAGCCACTCATGCGAACGAGTCACAGATCATTTTATATTCACGAACTGCTTTCGATTGTTCTCTGTCTCGAGAGTTCGTTTTTCCATCGTTTCACTTTTGTTTTACAATTTAACGATGATTTTTCCCTTCTTGTGATTACTGACTGTATGAGGGTGATCGAGGATTCCAGTAGCAGCACATGAAATTTTGCACGTGCTTACTACATGATGTACAGTTCATTTGAACACTTATCATAGATACCCTTTATGTACGTATTACTAGTTACTAGATATTGATTATGTGTATATATTCTTAATATACATATTACTAATGCACATATTACTTATGTACATATTAATTACCTACATATTACTAATTAGCGCTTACTGCGGATATTTCATATATTTATAAAATTCATATCTTTATAAATATGGCTAAAAAATGTAACCTAAATAGGAAATTGTTTTACTTATTAAATATTATAGAGTGTATTCTACTTTGGCTATTTTACATATTTAGGCATATTACGCGCATTCTGTGCATTTTTGCATCTCAGAAACTGATATAAATACATAAAAATCCATGGTCTACTACTTAAGTTTGTGTTAATATCAGTGTATTTAATTAAATTACGTAATTGAGAAATAACTACAGGTTATAAAAATATTTAGAGTCTACATAATGCGAGATGAAAATAGTATTTTAATAAATTCAATTATTCATTATATTGATTGTATTTCAATTCAATGGGATTCCAATATATATTGAAATTAATGTTAAATGTATTTAATATTTAAACAGCTCTAACATATTACAATTGTACTACTTTTTGTGTATTCCATATTTTATGAATAAGAAAATATTCAGGAACTTCAAAAAAAAGAGAGCATGAAGAAAAGTAACGAGAACAGTATGATTAATTTTTACACTATCAATATTCCATCATATGTGAGTTTCATTTCTGATTACCAGAATGAGTTATCTAAAAAGTCGCAAAATTTGACAAAAATTACTCTTAATGTAAGTTTTTCAACTTTGTACTTAAACATTTTTTTGATACCTTCAATGTTGTATTTCCACATTAATGCCTTCTAAGATCTGTATCAAAATTATTTCGAATTGAGAAATATTGTAAAGATATTGATGTACGAAATTAAAAATATGCACGAAGAATTACGTGTATAAGTGAGGTTGCATTTTTATTGGTAGTTAGAAACAGATTACTTTCTGTCTTTACGTGTATAATACTATGATATTGCTAGAGAATTCTAAGATAGAAATTGTTTATGACATCCTAATAAATATTTTGTTTCACAAAAGTACAATTTTATTTATCTGTTCTTCTTTTCCTGTGTAATTGTATAATGTTATTCTGTTCTTTATTCTGTATTCCATACTATATTCTCTATGCTGTATTCTATACTCTCAGACATCCTTTTATAGAGATAGAATAGATAAATATTAAAAAGAAAGTGCGTAAGTGAACAGTTTGCATAGTGTTTGTGAACATGTTCGTGAAACATACTTCTCTGAAGCATCTATTAGGTTCCCTAAATCTAATCCAAACCAAGTAAGTAAATTGTACTCAAACATTGTTTACGAACACGTTTATTGACAAGTATGCACCTTAACATTTCACGCTACGAAGTACGAATAATACGGTCCATGTAGTATAAAATATTTTTCCTACCAAGTGCCTACTATGTTTTCAAAGCTTAGAATATGCTATGCCGAAATAATATTTTGAAATTGCGAATTTAAAATAGGTTTATATCTAAGATAATATAATATAGATAATATAGATAATAATATGGTCCATGTAGTATAAAATATTTTTATTTTTCCTACCAAGTGCCTACCATGTTTTCAAAGCTTAGAATATGCTATGCCAAAATAATATTTTGAAGTTGCGAATTTAAAATAGGTTTATATCTAAGGTAATATAGATGAAATTGGAAATTTTAGAAATATTCAATTCTGTTCAGTTAAGTTTAAGACCAGCTTCTTCGTTGAACTTTGAGTAATAAGTATTTCACTTTTAAAATTTATTATTTCCGTGCATTATGTGAACCTAATCGACAATTTGAATAAATATATGATTCGGGAAGAGTATTCTTATTTTATTACATAATAGCTTAAAATTGGCTAATGTAATAAACTCTATGAAAATATTAAATCCTGCTCAGTTAAATTTAGGCTCTCTCAGTTCCTTCATCGAATTTGAAGTAATACGATTTTTACACTTTTGAAATGCACCAATTCCATGCATTATGTAAACCTAATTGAAGATATATATTATATAATGTAAGAATGGTATTCGTATAAACGAACCTCAATGTTTTCGAATTTGCGAATTTCGATCAATCTTGGTCTTGAAAATTCTTCTGAAATCGAGCAACTGTTTTTCTTAGAATGATTGTACGAGATGATCTGCAACAAAAGCAGTTCGACGATTTTAAGACGTACAGTATAGAAATGCATCTGAATGTATTGCGTAGCTTTCGAATATGTGAAATGTATTTGAATTTTTAAATACCTTCTGTCTAAAAAAAAAAACAGATATTTCGAGATATTTTGTGCTTTCATACATTTTGTGTTCGATATCTCGTACATTTAATTTTTTAAAATTTAATACGGAAAAAAGTCTATTTTTGCCCTATTTATAATTAATAAAGAGAAAGACAAGAATAAAATTGCAACTTATGGAACAACATAATATTTATTAGAGGATACTTATATTTATTAAGAATACAAAATTTTTAAGTTCTCACAATATAATATTTTAAGGAAGAGATGAATAAAATTGTAATTGTATAAAATAAAATATTTATCAAGGAATATCATACTACATAATAAATCTTTACATAAAGGAATTTTCAATAATAAAGAAATGTTCCTATTTTGAGAAAGATGGCACTGAATTATTTGAATTTTTTAAATTTACAATCGTTTACAATCGAGTTCGCAACTATAATAAATTGTTAGCGATTCAATTAAAATCATAAGTTAAGTTTTATCATTTTTAGAAATCTACAAAAACCGGTAAAGCCACAATCTAATAGAAGTAAATTTATCTCAATTAAATGACAAATTCTCATAACCTACCTCTAAATCATTTCAATCTATTTCGGAACGAAATTAAATATCCAACTGGTCCTTTTGGATCACCCTGTAGAGCCGTGTGGTTTCGCGAGCGTTCGGTCGGTTAGCGTGTTTTCGCGTGCGTTTATCCAATTATGACCGCGCGGGAGACGTGCACAATCAAAAAATGAGTGGCTGGGCCGGCGAACGAAAACGCGTGTTCCAGATAAGCAAACGAGCCGTGTGTCACACACAAGTGTTGTTAAACCGTCAGAGAACTTTTCACGCAGACACTCGACCGGGCAATAACGAGGCACGTTCCACTCGTTATCGGTGGTTAGCAGATAAAGTAATATACCTGTTTAAATAATGCCCGTTGCATTCCTTTATGACATTTATCGGTTCATATATTTTGCTGGGAAAAAATTATCAACGCTACACCGTCGTTCCATTATAATTTCGTTCGCGTTTTATCCGCGGAATAATTCCGTGTCGCGATTCAACAGTCGCGTGAACCAAATTGCGTTTAGTGTTTTCGAATTTTCTGTGCATAAACGGATTAACCTGTAACGAACTGAATATACGTAATACATACATGGTGTGTTTTTAAGCGGTTGTTTTTAACGCATTCGCTGATATTAAAATATGGTTATTCGCTACTTATATTTTCTTCTTGTCAGACAAACTTTTATTTTGAGTAATATCGTTTATTTTAACACACTACACTTGCTGATTTATTGTTATTCCGAAATTGTTTTGTTGAAATGCTCCGAAACGCGCATACTGCTGTCCAATTAATTACCATTTTTCATTTTTTCAAGGAACATTGAAATATTTGAAAATTATCGTGTTTTTATACTTTTTTAACTTATTATCGTATTTTATAACTTTTTTAACTTAAACTTGTTTAATCTCTTAACTTAGTAACGTTATTATAGAAAACCCTATATACTTTGTACTTTGTACAGATTTAGTATATAATTATGGCACTTGTATTCGTACACCATTTAAAACAGAAAAATTTTTTAAAAATTGCACCAAGTGACTTGAGTCTTTTTGAGATGTTAGAAGCAATCTAACCCAAAATTAGCGTAAACAAATTTTGAAGAAATTCCAATTGATCGGAATCGCGAAGAAAATATTAAAGGTCACTGTTTACAACTTCTTTATCTGCGCACGTAATACAAATCTAACACTAAAGCTACCGACACTTCGTGTATACCTATTCCTACCGTGTGCGGTCAAAATGACCGGTGATTAAAGAAGTAATAGTTTTTATGATTTAACTTAGATAATGGTTAATTTATAACTAAATGTATATAAAATGATGAACCTTCACAAAATTTCGTCCAAATTTACTTTTGTTTAATTTCAATTATAGACTTAAATAGAATTACATTTTTATTTATATAGAGATATATCTTATTCAACTTTGTTGCACTTTTTACAAATTATCTTATTATCAAATATACATTTGCCGCATAAATATTTCCCGCATCTTAAACAAATTTTCGTAATTTTGTAACCTTCACAAGACAAGTTTTTTGTAGTAATGAATCTGAACTTGTTGATAGTTTTATTGCATGGCTTTTTTCCCGCGATTCTTTATGTAAAAGTAATGTATGCACTAGGCTTATAACAGTTTTGTGAATTCTCCGTAAATTGACCCTATACTGTAGATACCATTGCAAGTTTATTGGTTCGTAAACGTTGGCGTCTTTCACTCTTCTTATCAAATCGTATAAACCTCATAATTTCAGCAAAGTCATTCCTGCTCATTGTTTTTGAAAAAAAGCAGGTCTCCAAATTTTATTCCACAAATATGAGATATCTAAATTTTTTGCCTGATATACACCGCGGGCATATAGCAGAGCAATAAATGCATCCAGTTTTGTTGCATCTAGCTCTTTTTTATTCCCCAATACTCTAAATACTTCTTCTTCCGTACATTTTATTACATAATCCCTTATACGGTGATCAATGATAAGATAAAGTGCCGTCTTTACTTGTCCTTTCATTATATGCCGTTTAGCATATCCCTAAAAATATTATGAACTGATGTCCTGCCAGATTTGGGACTTGCATCTATTTCTTTCCAAACTGTTCCATCGGGCCCAGTTTCACTCTCTGCTGTCAACGATAACGCTGAACAGTCTTCTTCTATGTCCGTCATTTTTCTTTTTTATAATTTTTTTTTTAAATCTTGACATTTCTAGGTAAATATTTATCACAAAATAATACCATGTACGGAGTACAAAAGTTATTATCACATTTGATATGCTTTACTTTTCCTTTTATAATAACTTTACATAAAACACTCTGAGATGCTTTCTGTCTGCGTTTTAGGGATAACCAATTAGGTGTCGACTAATCGACTTAGAAACCGAGATGTATTCTACTCGAAAAGATAATTGCAAGTAAAAATATGATCTGTGACGGCGATATTTATACGAAAATATTGATGAGTATTGACCGTTCTCCACCAACTGTTACTCGAGGGTGGAGTTGGGAAAGCTTCTCCCGTGTTTTATAACAATAAGCAATAACCCTAAGAAACTTCTCGACTTTTAAAATGTTTTGTAACAATAGACTGTAAAAAATGCTAAACTTTGTGGCGGTTCCTTAGGATTATTATGGACCTGAGTTGATATGTCTCGACTGCTGGTGGCTATCTTGTATAACAGCAGGTGTAACAGCTGTTATTATTTGTTATTACTGATTTTGTTTGTCATCAGACCTTGAAATAGCCTTTTATTTGTACTGATTGCATTTATTTTAAGAATAACTAACATATTTTATTGGACAGCCAAAATGACCACTCACGGTAGGCAAGACAGAGTACAAATTTTTCTCAGAAAATAAAAGAGCAAACTAAAATTAATTACCGAAAAATATACTGTATGCATGTTTTAGGAAAAGTCAGAAATTATGAAGCGATATCATAAAGTTTAAATATGGTTAAATTTGTGTAGAAGTCGCGAGAGCGGTCAATTTGACCGCGCAGGTAGGTTTAGTGTTAAACAATACATTTTGTAAATTTACGCCAATTATAAACATCGTGAAATTTCATCAATTATCTGTTTATGTTCTTATGTTTTCTTGTAATCTAATTTACGTTAATATTATTTATGTTCAAATCGTACATTTAAAAGTATGAAATAAATAGATGTGGAGTGTTTCCTATGTTGAAATATTCTGTCTCATTTTCTTTACAAGGTTAAGATGTGTTATCTGAAGGATTTCATTAATTATCACATTAATAGTACATTATCTATTGGTATACTTACCTATAATGATTATATTAGATTCTATTATCTATAAACATTATACACATATTATTTCGTAACAGAAAGACTATTTCGTTTAACGGTGGCAGAAAGAAAATGATAAAACCTCGGTTTTCTCGGGTGTTCCGAAATTCTAAAGGCGGTAATATATGTGTCCTATTTAAAATGGGATTTAATGCAATATTAACTGCACGTACATATGTACACACACTCACACACACACACACGTATGTGATTATTAGTGATGATGATGAATTATGTTTTGTTATAGAACACTCTTTCGATTTGTTCACTATCACACGTGAATGTGAACATTCGCATTTGATTTCCAAATCTTACCCACCAACGTATGATATATGGTTTATTATTTCAATTAGGACATAAAAAGTAAAAAATTTAACGGTACCAAATCTATTCTCGCTTCCTCACAGAATAAGGGAAAACATCAAGAAGCTACGCGAAGACATACGTGTTATTTATTGCGAATTAATGTAAATATGCATACAGCGATACATCCAACGTATGGATATTATACGTATCAAATTATAGCATTATTCAGTAGCGTTATAGCTATATATATTATATGTGTATTTATTTATTTAGTATATATATATTTAAATATATATAAAATCCTGAAATTAAATAAAAGTATAATTTTGATAATATCGGATTTAATAGCGTATTAAATTGATAACTTTTTATTAAATTGTAGAAATTCTAATGAATAATAACATAAATGAATGTAAACATTGCTCTCCTATAAAAAGAAAAAGAAAAAGGAAGAAAACGAAAGATGTGCCGTATTATGTTTTTCTCCTGTAGCCTTCAAATAATTATTAATTTAGTTTCAATATCTATTACAATGGCTCACAAAAGTATTTGATTATAGAATTTTTTTATTAATACAGAGTGTGCATTAAAACAGTAAAATTAATAGTAGAGTTACGATTATAATAGTAGAATATGAAACCAATTAAAAAATGTATATAGATATTACATTTATTGCAAACATACAACTACAATTAGTACTAAAGATGGTTTCATTAAATATCATGGTTAAGTGATAATTAATACTGTTTCAATACTTTGATGATCTTCGAGGAGTATATCTTAAATATCTTATAATTTCTACATATTTTTTCACATTCGTTTCAAATTTTGCCAATATAATCATGATAGTCGTATTTCGTTACAGTACTAACAAGATTTTAAAATATTTTGTGTAATATATACATAAAAGGTTTCTAAAAGTGTTGGAATACTTTCGTGAGCCACTATATGTACAATTGTAGAATCGGGGACGAATGAAGTGCAATGTCGCAGTTTTTGAGTTATCCGGTAGTCGGCTGCGCCAATGCACGCGCATTACTCACAGTTCACGGTGTGCTACATGCATTGCGTCGTGTATAAGTGCATGTGCACAAACGCGTGTAAACACTGTCGTGATGCGCACGCGGACCGTTTGAATAATGTGAAGCGCAATTACGCGACTGAACAGGATGACGTGATTCGTTTTTCGCTCGCGAATCTTTTTTCTCGCTCAAGAGCATCATTTTTTAATAATGAATCGTAATGAAGTCAGAGTGAATTGCATTTCATTCTACTCCTGTGTCGAAACGTTTGAAGATTTCACACATCTTTTATAGAAAGTCATAGTAGAATTTCATTCATCCGAATTTTATTCTGACAAACCTTTAGTTAACGTTTAATCAAGTAAACTGTCCAAATTTCATTTGTCTAAATATGAACTATCATTTGAAGTTTGAATACTAATCTTAAGTCGTTTTAAGTATCAACTCCAACTTACAGTAACTTTGTTTACTTATTATTGGAAAATTATAATACAACAATTTAAGAAAATAATGTACATATAATCTATACTTCCTCTGGAAATACAGGATGTATAAGTAATTAATGCATATAGATTCAAATTACCTTCAACGATCTTAATCTATACATTAAAAAATGTTCGAAATAATAATGTGAAATAAAAATGTCCGAAAATTTGTCGATATAATTAACTTTGACTTAAAGATATCCTGTTAGATAATAATCGTTGTTTAATATTGCATTTTCAGTAAAACAAGATTGGATCAGAATAATATTTTTACAATAATCCGAAAAATTAGCGATAAGGCAGAAGACCTATTGTTTTCTTTAAGATGTTCTAGTTTGTAACATAGGATATATTACAAATATGTTTTTAACGTGTTTGTAGGTATTTATTAGATATTAGATCTAGGCGTCCATGAGATGTCTCTGTGGTATTGTATTGCGGCTATAACTATGTATTTATGGAAATTTAAAATAAATCGAGTTTTATCGCACTTCACTCATAATTTAGACATTGATGAAATTTATTGAGAAATTGCTATTTCATTGATTTGTATGAATATTAAGTTGTACGAATACAATATGTTATTCGATTCGCAATGAAGAATGTTGTATTTAATTTTGGAATTATATAGAAATTGTCTTCTTCGTTTTGTTGTCTCAATAATAGGTAACAGTCCTTTAGTGTTCGAAAATGTTTCAAAGAAAGGTTTTTTAATAAACTCACAAAAAATATGACTAATCAGTGATTTAAATATAATTCGATTCCAACAGGTATCTTATCGTGATAATAAAATTAATTATGTATAAATGTACAGGTAACTTAATAAATACGGCGAATTCCGTTTATTTGTAGCATCGGTTAATCGCGACAGCCGTTTATTTGGGACAAAGCTCAAGGAATAAAATCTAATTTCTTCTCGTATTTGAAACAGCTCGCAGCGCATCCCTTATTTGAGACAGATGACTGCGGTACTTTAGAAAAGATAGCATGCGGGATGCACAAGGGCACGGGAACAAGGGGACTACTCTCCTTCTTCACTCATGGTCACGCGTTGCTAAATCACCTTCTTTTGTAATATGACCCTGTTAGTCAAAATGCGTGTTTATCCGTATGATTTTATTGAATCTATTAGAAATAACCAATCAGAACCGCATTTCTTTGCTTGCCATCTTTTCGTAGTCGCACTGCTTATGTTTCGCATTCCTCTTTTGTTCGAAAGAACGAGATTTTTATATAAATTAAATCTTTAATGTTCGCTTATTTTTTTTTTTTTTTTGAATACGTCTTTTATTTTGCTCCGATTGGATTTTTTAAGGAGGACTTTAAAGACAGTTGATGAAAGCATTAATGATGCCGATAGTTATTCACAGGTGACAGACGAAGAATGGAAATAGTTTTGCACGAAGAACATTTATGTACATAATTGATGTTTGACTCTAGTTTATTTGTTTTGTATAATTTTAACTAATACTTTTAAGTACGTATATAATACTTCACATAATTGGGATAGCCGCTTAATCGGATCAGAATACGTTAATCCTGATGTGGGACAAATAACCAGAATTCACAATTCTAAATTATCAACATATCGAATATATACTCCAGTTTTAACAACTTCTTAAGATCAACAAATATTCAATGAAAAAGGTTAAACGGAATCAATTATAATTAAAATAATTAAAATAAACTGGAAATTGTTACCATAACTGGTTCCATTGCTTTTGTATCAACCTGTAAATTCAGTAAGTTCGGCTTTATCAGCGAATTGATTGACGAAACATGACATTAATCTCTGAAAACTAAAAACGCGAATCGACGTGAATTTCAACGCGATTGCCCATGCGTCACGCTTTCTTCCACGTGAAGCGATAAGAAAACAATTCACGTTACAATGCAGACAACGTTGTCAGAACAATGTTTGGCACGTTCGTACGCTATTTACAGCTTTTGATAAAACCCTGAGGCAATGACAAAAAGTTTCGTTCCGACGATTAATTGCTAAAAATTAACTGTTATTTCCATAGATGTTTATCCTTTTTCTGAAGCATCTTTTTTATATCGCTTTATATCGCTTATCGAATTTTTATCGCTTCTTTATATTGACAGAAGATTGATTGTCACAAACTTCAACAAAAATGTCTCTTTGCCCATGAACGAAATCTGTAAAAAAGCTATATATGTATCGTATGTATTTCCGTAATTAATTGAAAAATTATTAACCATTAACACCATTTTGTGTTTCATTAGTAACAAGCCTGTTACAAAACACGTCGACTTCAGTGAATAATCGAATTCCTTGTATTTTCAAGTGTTCTGATCTTATGTATGATTGTTTTCGAAAGTGCACTATAGCGTTCACGTGTACTTGGCAGGTTTCCAAGTTCAATTTTCTCTTCAAATGAAAAAGTTTAATTTTAAATTTTCGGTTTGTTTTGACATGTAGAATAAGAGAATTATTTAAAAATTTAATACGCTGTTGACTAAGTCCGTGTTACTAAATTGCTTTTTTTTCATTTAACAATGTCGCGACATAAGTTATTCTGTTGACTTTATATAAAATTTCTTGGATTTACTATCTGTTTTTAGAAAATAATGTATTTTTACACACGGCAGATTGTTTTTCCTTAATACTATTAACATTTTTTTATATTATTACTATTAACTGCCAAGCGATATAAAAATCAGAAAATCAACAAATATTATGTTTTTTCGTGTGATCTACAATTAGAATCAATTTATATTCTACCTCAATTAGAATCATCTATTTAGTATAATTTCAAACAGATTACAAATCAATACTTCTAATATCTAATAAAGGCTTCAAGCACCCCATTCAAATCATTAAACTTAAATTAATAATTCCAAATTCAAATGCATTCAAACCTATATACACATGAACACACATAAGTCTACGGAGACATCTTCATTTGCAGTAAGAAAAGTGCGGATTTTTATACAAATGTAGGTTTTTATGGGCAGAATTAAAGAAACAGAAATAAACAGAGATTCGTTTTATCTACAAAAAGTGATGATTAGGCTGCGGATATTTATGTAAATTCATATTCCGATAAATATAATTTAAAAAATGGACCCTAAGTAGAGAATTGTCGTATCCATTAAAAATTATAACGACTATCACACTTTTGATATTTTATACATCTTTTCATATTATGTACGTCTTGTGTATCTTTGCACCATAAAATTTTCCATAGATACATAAAAAACCGCAGTCTAGATATAACGGGTATTCTGTTGTAAGTATATTTAGATATTTTTGTATAGTATATATATGCATTTTTAAACTTTTGTATCTTTAAATTTCGCATAAATGCGTAAAAATTCACAGACTACCAATAAATAACTCATTCCACTCCAATAAAAATGAGAAAAAGAAAAGAAAGAAAACACTGTGAAAAAATTGGAATGAATACTTCTGAACCTATCGCTTTCTGGAGCAATCGTAGCAGAAGGTATCGCGATTGTCTGGAGGATCGACGACTCGACAAAATCTCTGGTGAACGCAAGCGAACACAAAGGTCTCGCGAGGACAGCGTCAAAGAAGCAGTCTCGAAGTCGGCGTCAAGCTAACGGAAGCGGTAAATTAGTCAGGACAGAAATCTTCTATTAATATTCCAGCCCATCCTATACCCCCCAGCCTTTTCTTCCTCTCATCCCATTGCTTTCTCCTCACCTCGTCGTGAGTCTCTCGAGTGCCCATTAAAGACGCACTCTGAGCAACACTCTTCCTTTCGAACTCGTTGCTGTAGAAAAAGAAAACTTTCAAACCGTCCGAGAATATCGTGCACTCGCATATAACGCTACACGATGATAAGAAACATTTATACGATTTCTGGAAATGCATATGGATTTTTGTTGATAATATTTAAGATATTTGGTAATATTTGATAGCATATTTGGGGGAGAATGAATACTAATTGGTATAGAGTATAGATATAATACGGCAGCTTTGTGTATGTCTTAAAAATCGATACTAATTGATATATTATAGGTAGTGAGAAATTAAAGTAGATTAATAGATACATGTAAGTTTCGAACGAATTGATAAAAACGTAAGTAGATAGAGACTCGAAGTCTTTAGCAGACGAAGTTTTTAGTACAAAAATAATGTATAATATTCGATAGTAACGACTCATAAAACGTAATAACATATCACATTTATACAAGTTTCTTATGTTAAGTGTTTGCATATTTTCACAAATCAAAATTATATCTTTCCACAGCTCATCGAACGCGATGAATTGGTGCCGAGCGAAAGATTAACGAAGCGGAACGGATTCATTCGTCACGGTTCGTTTTACCGAAGCGACAATCTCGCTTGCAACATGTAACCGCTAATTATAATTGCGGTAATTGATCTGTTTGCGTAACTAAGTAAGAGCGCGAACCAGCCCAATTATTCTATGATTGCTTATCTGCCATCGGAGCAGGTCAACGTGAGTCTCGTTCACGCTTGCGCGAGCTTCGCGTTGAAAAATTTAACGTGCAACCCGGAAATCGTAGAACCATACGATATTCGTCCTCATAGAGGAAAATTGCCATCAATATACTATGCAAAATATGTTGAAATTTTGTAAAAATGTATACAGATATTACAAGATATTTAGTAAGCAATATCCTTCGCAAAGATGATCAAAGGATTTGAATAATATTTTATCTGCTATGTATTAGTCAGTCAGTTAGGTTATTTAATCAAACCATCTTTAGCGCTAATTATACGTTTAAGATTATTATTCATTTCGTATAGTAAGTTTTCACCAATCGTAAGCGTCTGCTTGCAATAAATGACTTCTAACTTCTATACCTATACATTTTCGGATTGATTTCAAATGTTCTTAATATAATCACGATATTCGCACCCCACTACTGTATGTAAATTTTCAGAATCGTTTAAGATATTACCAATTATGATAGTTGGATGACACTATAGTATTAATTTGTAAAATGTGTCTTGTATAACACATATAATATAATATTACAATAGGTTCTTGAAGATGACGATAAGAGAACAAATACTTCCGTGAAGTTCAGCAAGTACGTATTCACAGAGGAACCGAATAAATCAGAAGATTCTCGCCTTCAAGACATTACGATTAATCCAAGGGTTCCCGGTTGTGCAACACAGGATAACGCGGTTACGATTCATTAAATTGTGTGTTCACAGGTGATAAGAGAGAAGAGGGGGAGAGAGAAGAGCAAGATTGAGAGAAAGAGAGCAAAAGAAGAAGAGGGACACGGTACACGGAGCGAAATGACTAGCCTGCGGCGTCCTTCCGACAGAATAATTCGACCTTTTCCTTTTCCTCGAGCATCTAGCTCGGCGTTCACTCCAGATTTCGACTAGCCACACCGCTTTCAGGTTGTCCGCGGCGAGGAAATGCAATTTGTAATTTACCGTGTGTTCGTAGAAACATAATGATGATTCATACGCGGAAAGTGATTCGTCTCGGTCGAGCGGCGCTCGCGAAAACCTAGGAATATCGCTCTCTCGCCTAGATAGGCTTGCGTAAATTCTACTGAAACCTGCGAGGCTAGTTCCTTGCGCAGTACCTAGAGGTTGCTTAGAACAGGAAAAAGTTGCTTTTGTGAATGTTATGTAGATACTTACATAGATATCTTTCATTAGAATTGTACGATATAAAAAAACATATTTTACGATGATTTGAGTTACATTTGTAACTCAGTACAATGTAACTGAGTACAATGTTTGAGTTATATTTCCATTTCAATATTTTCATATCATAATTGACATATTTTCCTTATATTGAGATCGCAATGAAGAATATGTCTCTCTTTAAAAAGATTGTTTTTTCGAATGTTAAGAAAATAGATAGGTATAAAAAGGATATTCAAATATTTCCAATTAAATATTTTAATATGCAAGGCGATGGGAAAAAGTATTTTTCCGAATGTTAAGAAATAAGTAAAATTTTTTATTACAACAATCGATGGATTGATTGTATTGGATTATATTTTCTATAAAAAAGGTATTAAGGTATAAAAGGTATTAAGCCACTTAGATCGAAGACTGACTAGTTTGAAAGATATTTCAATTTTAATCTTGTAGTATTTGTCGTGTGAAAGATAAGGTAAGATGCAGTATTTTTATAGTTATATCTTCTTTGTCTTTCATACACGCAATTTGATGCAATTAAAATTGAAATATCCTTTAAACTAAGCATTTTCAAATACAAGTACCGACTCATGTATACAAAAATTTATGTATCTATTAAATTTATATATTTATTAAAATCTTTAAAATGTCACCACTTCCAGAATTTATATTACACGAGGTCATTTAAAACTATTTAATTTTGTCTGCAATTTTCTACCGTTTGAGGAATACATATAACGTATACCAGTTACGTTATACTCTGTAGAATTTTACATTGGAAATCTTGAAAAATTTGGAAAAATCTGTAAATCGTAAAACCAGTAAACGAATGACCAAAAGTAATTCACTAAAAAGAAGCAAACACAGAGAATTTTGTTTTCTCAGGTATGTGATAAAGGAAGAGCATCGGAAAAGGACGCGAACCAGTTTATAATGAAGGCGCGACAATACTGACTAGCCTGTTGATTCACCGCAATAATGAGGAAATAGACGCAGGGATCCTTGTCTAGAAGGATATCATGCTTATTACGAAACCACTAAACCGCAAATAGCTAATAGCGCTCATCCGGATGCGTGAAACGCGTAACTGCTCTCTCAATTCTTTTTTCCTTTTTTTCGAACCGATCGATGAAATATCCTCATCACATTAGACCAACGAACGATTAATGTGCCATTATTATTTTACACACATACACACACACTCTCTCTCCCTGTTTTTTCTCTTAAATATCTTCCGTATTTTTAATCCCGTTTGGAACGAATCTTATCATTTTATATACAACCAGGCGAGTAGGTGATTTTTAATATCATTTTAAAAATATGATATGTTCAATTCCTTTTTCCCTTCTTTATCTTAAATATTGCCTATATCCTTGGTCTCGTTTGAAATGGTTTTTATGGATTAATTATGTACCGGTTGTCCTAGAAATATAAAATTATGCCATACAAGCAATCAGGTAAGTGATTATTGTATTCTTTAAAATGTAATAATAATCATTTCCAATTATCAGTTCCAATAATCAACTCAATTATGCTACCAAAACTGTTCTCCTATTTAGTTACAGGGTTGAACGTGTACTTTCACACTCCATCGAACATTCCACAAGTGATTGTTTACAAAATTTCATAGATCTGTGGCGGATCGGTATCAACAGGACGTCGACAGGTCGAGGCATCAACGCGGCGCAACATCTTCCGGGCGATCCGCTGGTACCAACCGCCAACACTAGAGGGCTACGACGACAACGAGTCTGTCTAACTCGCTAGCGGTCGAATATACGAGCAATTGATACAAATACCCCACCTAGCGAGACTTCTACGTCTAAGGTAGGGACTACCGGGCATAGCCTTACTGATGAGTCCACCGGTAGTCCCGGGACGAAACGCAAAACTCTCTTTTCATATGCCACAGATCTATAACATATTTTTGGGAAATTGATATATATGAAGCTAAGAAGTTGTTCCTTTTTCAATTACATTATATCGTTATATTATTATAATAATCATATAATAATTATTATTATCTTATGTAATTAAAGTATACTATCTTAGCCATCAAGTGATGTCAAAATCAAGAATTCAACAAGAATATAATTCTTTTTATATTTATACATAGAAAATATTCTTTTTCTCAATGCAGAAGTGTTAAATTTCCTAATTATAGGTATATTATAATTTGTTTTCCTATGTACAAAAATACAAATATAAAATGTACAATTTACAAATATAAACATTTTTCCAGATGATTTTATAACATATTGTATAAATTGGAAATTTTGTGAATTATCCAGAATCAGGCACACCTCGCCGATTTTGGTTACCTTGAAGTATGTTGCGAAGCAGGTTATAGCATTCTATTATATTTAGAAAAATGAGGTACTTTTAGGCGTTATACTATACCCATGTGAAGTTAAGAATATTTATGTGAATTATTTGTCAATTTCTTAAAAAGGTAAAATAGAATACTGATTTTCTTCTTCCTTAATTTGAATAACTCTTATGCAATTTAATAACATTTACTTAAACAACTTTGTGTTACAATACAAGCTTGCATTACGTTAAATGTCAGTTAATAAGCTAAGTATTATTTTATTTGTTATCAAGAAACACGAAATCAATCACAAAGAGTTTACCAAGTCATTCAATTGTTACATAATGAATAACCATACCATTATTAAGCGAGATCGTTCAATTAAGAAATTCTTTCTTCGAATTCGATTATCTCAAAGCGGTATCTGTTCCATTAAAGGACTATCATCTAAATACCGAACACAGTGGTGACTTATGTTTTAGCTTGAAACGAATAAACGTTAGCCTCGGATTCTCCTAATTTGAATAAATTAAAATGCCCGACAATCCGATTAAATATTCATATGATCACGCCTTAATACCTTCTAAACGCTTTAAATCGGAAGAAGACACGGGACCAGAGGGTTCTTTCATGAGAACGAGCATATCAAGCGTGACCAAGTGATCGAATCGTGACCGGAAGATGGCACACGCTAAAAGTCGAAGAAGGGTCAAAGACCTCTCCGAAACCGTGATTTTCATCCTTGTCGATTCATTAAGGACACCGACTGTGGAACGAACTTCGCGACCCATTTACCTACATCTAATTATGCGAACTATCAAGTGTCCGTGATAAATAACTGTGGATTTTTATGCAAATTTATATTTCTATGCATGCAATAAGGAAGTAGAATTTAAATAGAAATTTGTTTTACCTTGTAAAGATTATACCGAGTATTGGGTACTTTGGGTATTTTATATATTTTTGTATATTATATACACTGTGTGCAATTTCTGCATATTTAAATTTTGTATAAACGTATAAAAATTCGCAGTTAAGTGATGAAAAATATTAGTGACGGTGAAAGTAGGGGTAATTAGTCAATTTTCAGGATTCTTCGGATACTGCATATATTATATATAATTTCTCAAAACTTTATATATATATTATTAAAAATATCATTAACTAACTTTTTCGAGGATATTTACAACAATTTAGTCATCGGAAACTGATTACTATATATGTTTATAACTTTCCGTTTTTTCCCGAAATACGCACAATAATGGTCTTTTAACCTCTTGGCTTGTGATATTCAGTGACACTCACGAAACACAGATTATGATTTTAATTCGACCAAAGCAGGTTTCGTCTTGAATGAAGTTTAGTTTAAACTTAGTTTTAATTTCAAATATTTTAACTGAAAATTAATAAATATAAATTAAGTATTGTATTAACACTCATTACACTCATAACATAACATTCATAGTATCGTTGAATTGTAGGTGGCCCATAACAGTTAATAAATGAATATACAGTAAATATTGTATTAATCGCTTAACCTACAACTACGGGCATAGCCCGTAGTACGATGATCTGGCCAAACTTAAATATTACGGGCATAGCCCGTAGTCGATGATCGGACCAAACGTAAATATTACGGGCATTCTCTAACGTAAATCGTAAGTTAAGGGATTTACTCATTACACTCATAACATAACACTCATAGTATCGTTGAATTGTAGGTGGTCTATAGCAGTTTGGGCTAAACATTACGCTTAATTTTAGAATATTTTATAGGAAACCGGGTTATTCAATAAAATAGCGTAATGCGAAGTACCACATCACCTGTCTCTCTATGATGTCGCTAACAACATTATAATTCATGTGACATTAAACCTTAATTAAAAAGAAAATCCTTCTTCGAGTTCTATTTCTTCAATTGTATATATAAAAATGTAAATGTACATAAACATTCAGGATATACTTCTAACTTTTCATAATTCTTGCTCTCTGCTTAATCGCATATTCTCCTTAAAAAGAAAGGCACTTTCAAAATAATGGGGACAAAGAATCAGATTGTACAAGATTTATCCATATTCTAAAAATTGTATTGCATTGAAGTTAACAAATGTATTTTATATAAAAATATCTACTTTTACATAAAACACAATGTTAACAAATAATTTTGACAAACAAAATCTCACACAATTTAGGAAGAAAATCTAAACAATACATATTTTTGAAATGAATTTGTATCGAAAGAATTTTCAAACAATTTTGAATTATACCAAATCTTGTCTCCAGCACAAATCACCAGATGACATCATTTCTGAAACTAAGTCAGTGTATGTAACGTATTATAAATCACACGATGATATCATTCGCGAAATTACACCACTAGTATGCAGTACACGAGCGAATCTGGCATCGAACGAAGTGTCAACGATCGTAAAATGATAAACCTAGGTATAAAATCGTCAGACGGTTCAAAGTAATCAAGATGAAAGTTTATTCAACCTGTTTATGAGAAGATTCATCGTTAGACTGCGAACTTTTATGCGAAATTCGAACATACAAAAATGGATAGATTGTACATATTGTACAGAAATATATGAAACATCCAATGTAGAGTATTCGTTATAATATCTAGTAGGTGACAAAAATCATTACCAAGGTTTCAATTTTTTCAATGTAATCACAAAATTTTGAATCTGCATAAATATTCGTAGTACATTCATCTAATAAGTAATCACGAATTTTACAAGAAAATATATATGTTCAATGACAATGGAACAACCTATTCTTAACAGATACGATTAAGTACTTAATTATTTATGCACATATTATTATGTATATTGTATATCATATCAGGTATTGTTATATATGTATATCGTTTAGATGAAACATTTACTTATTTAACTTCCATTTAAAGGCATTATTTGGAGACAACTTTTAGGATGAAAAATTATTATTAGGTTATTTTATAGGAAAGGACTTGAAATTTCCCATACATGTTTAATTATATGCTTAGAGATGAAATGTATATTTTATTCAAAAATCAATATTTCAATTAGAACCAACCCTACTGTTTTTTATGTAGATGCAGATTCTATTCATGAAATTTCTGCTGAACATTGTAACCTATTTTACATTTTCCATAGAAAAAGTTCAAAAAATTTGAAAATTTTGAAACATTCACAGAATTCTATTCGCAAATTTACATTCGTTATTTACAGTCTACATGCAAATTTCTCAATCGAAATTCATATTCTATTTCTGAATTTTTTACCGAAGTAGGCATTTTATTTGGAAATTTTTAATTGAAATCTGTATTTTACTTATAAATTTAACACAAAACAATTTATGTATGAATTTTTCACGATACTATTCATTTTATTCGCAAATTTTCTGCAGATATTCGCGTTATTTTTAATCGAAATTCGTGACTTCCACGCATAAAGTGAATTATTAAGAAAAAATGAGAATAGAATTAAAATTTATTTAACCTTTTATATAATAAAGTTACAATTATGATATTTTATTAAGTTAAAAAAGGATAAAAGGGTATGTTACTCGTACATATTTTAACTTTACAAAAATTATTTTTCTAAAAAAAATTTTTTTCTAAAAAATATCTTATAAGAAAATTTGTAATCGAACCTCGTATATTCTATTCGTAAATTCGACGCAAAACAATTTATTGTAATTGATACGAATGTTTTGTAAGAAACGACAAGTTTACTCTATCTGCTTTTTGTGGCCCTTATAACTCTATTCTTAATTAGTTATGGAAATAAGCATGATGTTTTTGTATATGTTTCCCCAAAATTCAACGCAAACTAACTTATTTACAGGTTTTTCGTAGAATGGATGGATTTTATTCACAAATTTTCCATAGGAATTCGCATTATTTTTGATCGAAATTCACGTATAACGGATCATGAAGAAGAAAAGAGACGCGATTGGTGAAATAATTCGGCCGCGTCTCTCTGCATGGCGATCTGCGGAGATTTATTAACACCGCATGCATTATTCAAACGTAATTAATCTGCTCGTAAAGCAGCTAATATCGAATATGGAAAATCACTCGTCCCCCGATTGTTTCGCGGAGAAACGTTTGTTTAAACACGGCGCATTCATAAAAACTGAATGGATATGCGGGATTGTTGTGCAAAAAGACAATCACTCGTGCCAACGTTATAAATTCAGAAAATGGAGGAAACAATAATTTCACGATTAAATATCTCTCAATAATATTTCTCGGGTTCTTTGTTTTATTTAAAAGTAATGAAATGAATTCACGCAAAAGAGCGAATCATGCAATCTCGTAATAATTAGTAATTATATTACTGATGTAATTAATGTGTTGTTTCTGTTGGTAATAGTATTATTAGATCTTTATAATCTAATATTTCGTCTTCTTACTGTGTTTTATAGTAATATTTATCGTATTCAATAATAGATGTTATTAAATTTAGAGACGCGTGACAATCCTGCTTTTAAGAAATTTCTCGAAAATTTACTATTTACTCCTTTATGCGGTGAAATATATAATTTCTATTCTTCACTGATATCTTTATTCGTATTGAATACTTCATAAGTTTTCAAGTCACACGTATGCTAAGTACGGCTTACAAAAAATACATTTCTGCAATAAATAATATTTTCACCGGTAAGTGAAAATTATATGGAACTTCATAAAAATGTAACGTCTGTATTGCGCGAAATATATCTCCCGTGTTATAGAAGGACTCCAACCGCATTTAAGGTTCTAAATCTACACTTACATTATTTAGTCAACAAATCGATTCAATCGAGGTAAATAGAACTGATCACTATTATTAGTATCGTAAGCAGCAGCTCCAGCTATTAGTTAGCAAATATTAATGAATTATATCTCTCAAGGACAATTTGTATTTTTGTACATTCAGGAAAGTAGTCTTCAATTTTATGATACGGAGAACGGAAAATCATAATGGTGTAAGTCAACTCCAAGTGTTCTAGGTTTATTGTTATAAGAATCTGATTACATTTTTCCGAATCAGAAAAATATACCGTGATAGAAAATTAAGATATAAATTCAAGTTCTCAAAATCTTAACTTATACCTACTCTTCTATAATGATCACCTCAATAAGCCCCACCATAAAAGGCAATAAATTCCATCTTCCTATTCTTAAAAAAAATACGTATTTCGATAGCCGATGGTCACTTGATAATAAAATTCCGTTTCTCAGAGAAGCCATTAATTTTAAGAACGTTTGCAGTCTAGCCTTAAAAAATTATTTCAATTACTAATGATCACAATATATTCCACCTTCCTACTCTTAAAAGAACTGTTTCGATAACTGATCGACAGTTAATAATGAAATTCTATTTCCCAAAAAAACCAAATGCCACGAAGATCAAAGTGATGGAACACGGAAAGAGAAACCGTTTGTCGACGACGACCACAACCCTAACTCGTATTCGCCGCTAATTTCATCGAGGATATTTCAACGCTGTGCGTCGCGTTGGGGTTGCACCACGGGGTTAGCCAGCGTGTCTGCACCGGAAAGTTATGTCCCTCTGTCGGATGGTTGACGCTCGCACATGAACTCGCGACAGCACCTATGCGTCGTTTGCCGAGCGTTAGTCCGCGTCAACGCGAGTTACGAGCGTGCAATGTGTGCAGTACGCGTGTAACGAACGCGTGCGCTTTCGCTAAGTCAGGAATTAACGCGTACGACTTCTTTTCGTTGAAAAGAGCGACAGCAAGACAGATGACAGTGGAATTTTGAGAAACGGCAGAAGAATCATTTGTTTGGAGAAATATCGTAATCGACAGGAAAAATATAAGATTTTGCAGTAAATATGAAAAAATCTATGCTTTTATGCATAAGTGATTAAACATACTAGATTATATTAACAGTGGCTACAAAAGTACTTATCCGCCTATCGTATTTATTATATTATAGCATTTATATACTATCGAGTTAATTAAACCCAAGTACCTCTATATTAAATTTCATATCGTATAATTTAGTAATACGTACTTTCATAAAAGCACAAAATTTTTATACAATGAAAATTATTGGAAAATAAGGATGTGCAGGTATTTTTTCTAACCATTGTATATATTACAATTTATTATTTCTATCATAAACTTTAATGTATACGAACACAATACTTATTACATATTTAGCGCGTATATTCCGCTGATTTCTGGATTTCTTGAATATTTTTTTTAACAAAATTCATTCTGAATATTTATAAGAATATGTACGTGTCTTTCGATTGTCAAAATATTTTAAATAAAGTATTTTTAAAAACAGGAATTTATTATTTTAAATAAGTAGTTTATAAAAAGTAGAATTGAATTAAGGAATATGATCTGAATTGAAGGTAATTTTTCCATACAAAATAAATTTCGGTGTTGTTTTCTATAAACATAAACTTGAAATTATACTATACAGGCAGGGCTTTATTATAAAGATATCTTTGAAATTACATCAGTTTATAGATTACTAAAATATATAAGATTCGCATACATAAAATATCATTTATGTTGTATGATAAGTACAACAGAGCAACTTTCATTCAGTATCGTAGTTTTATCTCAAGTTGTTCTACAAATAATGAGTAATAATAATAAATTATGACGATGCAATAGTACGACAGATAATTGTAAGAGAAAAAATATAATATATAATGTGTATATATAATAATATACACATATAATAATAAAAGAATATATATATATATAACATATAATACGAAAATAAAACTTTTTTAGTTGTGTACTTGCCACTATTTGTATACTTCAAATAACATTATTTTCGTGGAAGCCTTACTACAACATCAAAAACATAACCAAAAGCAATCAATCGTCATAAAAGGAATTCATACTATATATCGAAAAATGTTAAATACACTACCAATTTCCATTTAATTTAATTCCTTATGAATTATAACCAATCTAGTTTCCTTCATTTATTCATTTATTACTATAACATAAAATTAAAATTGAATTAGAATTAAATTAAAATTAAATACTATTTTTTTACCAAATAGATCTACAGACAATAACAAGCCACTTTGAGACGAAGAGCAACATGGACACGAGAAGATAAATAAGTGCAGGCGCGAAAAGTGACGTCGCGCCATGTTGTCGGCGTCGACAAAGCGATTCGCGTTTAAACGAACGAACCACAATTTTCTCGCGGTACAGACTGTTTCTGCTAAAGTATTCACGAGGAATGACTGGGCAAACCAAGCCGATGTAAACGAACAACGCGGCTACGAAAGTCCACCATAGGACAGAAAAAGGGTCTCATGAGGTGCAACGACTTGGAAAGGGCGAACTGTGACAAGTGTACCCACGAAGCACGTCCAAATAGCGATGGCATCAAGTACAATACATATGTACTTATCAAGCAAAATCTATTTTATTTTATTTGTTATTTGCTTTGTTACTTCATCTGATATAACATTATGTAGCATGAAATACAATTAACGTATTTGGAAAATAAATTACTTAAATATTTATTATTTTGTTTCATACGCAGATATTTATTATCTCATTTCACCAAGAAAATATAAAAACGTTTATTTGTGGTACATGGATTTTTCTTTAGAATTAATTTACTTTTCAAACAAGATTGCAGAATTTATTGTCATTTACTGTCATCTTTTGAAATTTACTTGTTATTTTATATGAAATAATAAATCGAATTAATGGAGTTAAAATTATTCGAATCTGATAATAATTTATTTATTTTACTTTCTATTCTCATCTTAAATAAGTACTCGGAGGTTAAGACTATAAGTAAAGAAAAATTAATAGGGTGTGTCCCCATACAACACTATATTCACTATATAACGCGGATGCGCCAGAAATTGGACAAGGGAATATTTATACAATGATATAGTTATAATTAAAACTAGAGAATATACACAACAAACAACCAACAGACTGGAAGAAAATTTCATCAAACTCAAAGATTGGATGGACAAATGATTCATTATGATCAACACCAAAAAAGATAGTAATATATGTTTTATATTAATCAAAAAGAACAGCCCAGATATAAGAATCAATAATGTGGCAATACGATAAAAAGATAAAGTAAAATGTCTGGGATTAGTATTGAACAGAAAGTTTATCTGTTGCGAGCATGTAAAAGAAACCAGAAAAAATGAAACAGATAACCAAGATCTTCTACTATCTAACCAGGGGAAGTTCGAGACTAAAAATTCACTTGAAATGGCAAATACATATTGTTAATTAAACCGCTATGGAGATATGGTACACTACTTTGGCCCAAAGCATTGAAATCTAATGCGAAGAAAATTGAAATAGAGCATGCAAAAATCCTATAATAAATAATTAGAGAAACTCTGGTATGTCACGAACGAAGACATTAGAAAATCCCTAAATATTAACATTGTCATGAGCGAAGTACAGATACATAGGTCAAAATACAACGTTAATAGGTTGCTACACATCCAATAGATCTTATTAAATAACAATTACATATACTCAATAATGTAATAACACAAACTCAAAATTAAGCGTCAAAGTGAAAAATTCACCTATTACTTTATATTACATACACGCTTATGAACTTATATATTAATATATTAATTTAGTAAATTAATATTATATATAATGTATTGGTATAGCAGGGTGAGTTTGATTGTCTCAGTCTGAGATTGTGTGAGAATAAAAGTTACGAGTGAGTGAGATTGTATGAATACATCTTAAGAGTACGAATAGTTTCAAATGTTAAATACACAAAATGTAACTTGTTACGTTTTGTCTGGCTCGTTTTGGTTGCGTTGCCGTTAATTTTTGAATTTAGATTAAATTGTAGTATTGTCTGTTATTTAATGCTTAATGAAATTAAACTCCACGTTTCGGCTAACCTGCTATGCGCAGGAGTACTGACACGGGAGAGGATTAAAGTTGATGAAAATAAATGTTCGCTTAATCCTGCTATATTATTAGACAAATATTCTTCACAAAAAAAATGTTTATTCGTATTCTAATTGGATATTGACAGAATAGTCGTTGAAATTTCGAATGCTCGAAGTTACAATCGTTCGCAATACGTTTCGCTCTTATTAATTACAAGATTTTAATTTCGATAGATTTTCGATAGTTTACAAATTGACAAATACAAACACGTCGATTAACAAGACTAACAAGAATTGGAAACTAATAAAACAAAGAACTAAAAGCTAAAGAACTAAAGGACTAAAGAATCTAAAAGCTGAGAGCAAAACTAAGAGCTAAAGGAATTAAGAGCTGAAAACTAAGGAACTGAAGAATTAAAAAACAAGGAATTGAGAAATTAAGAGCTAGAGGAATTAAGAATTAATCGCTATGAACAAGAAATTACTTACCAAGAGATGGGAACTGATCGCCAAGAATCAAGGAGTTAATCACCAAGAACTGAGAAAACTAATCACCCAAAACTGAGGAATTAACTACTCTAAAACTAAAGAATTATTATTACCGCTTCTTCTATGCCGCTACGCTTATTTATATTTAGGTCTACCGTGGAGGGGGTTATGAGGTTCGAATTTGGTTTATATACAAATTGTTAAAATTTATTTAAATTTCAAATTGGAACGCTCACTCGCGCTATTGGTAGTTTTAGCCTACGTTACGGCGCGTGCGCAGCGCGGGACGTGACAAACTACAAATGGAGATGAAATAAAAAGAAAGATAAAATAAATTTTAAATTAAGTGTGCGATCTTGCTTGAATCTATTACTAAGAAACAACGATCAATGAACCGCGGTATGAAAACGCGGGAAGAAAGAAAGAAGGGCAACGTATACGGACGTGCCAATTACGAACTGGTTCGAAGACAGCCATTAGGACATATAGTAAACAAACGACTTTCCTTTTTTATCGTCTCAATGCCCGATCGCCCTAACGATCATCGGTGCACACCTTCGCGTGATTTCACAAGCGACGAAGATCTACTTCCACATTATAGGGTGTCCTAGGAACCGCGACACAATCTACAAGGAGATGATTCTACGTGAAAAAAATAAATCGATAAAGAATAAAATTTATTCATACGCTGCTTCGTTCTTGAGAAAATGGAATTTGGAAAATTTGTTTAGTATATTTCAAGGTGAATTTATGCAACCGTTCCATCCTCATCAATTTCGGTGATTTTTGAATATATTGTAAAGTTCAACATCTTAAACAACTTCTGGTGAAACTGTAGAAACGTTAATTACTGTACGATTTTGATGACTTTTAAATATGTCGTAGAAATTGATACCTTGAATAACTTGTTTCTAGATATAAATTTCTATATATATGTATAAAATAAAACGTATAATAAAGTTACGGAACGATTGGTTTGCGAGATTTTCACGAAAAGCTGCCGGTATCACTAGAATGAATTCTACCAATATTTTATTATTGTGCGTCTGTGGCAGCGCATGCGTCAGTGTTGGTTGCTGGTAAAAATACATCAGGCAAAAATACACTGCAGTAATAGTACATGCAGCCTTTTGCAAATATCTCGGAAACTAAGAGAGACCGATAGTTATAGGAAAAAATTGTTTAAAATGTTGAGCTTTACAACATATTTAAAAATCATCGAAATTGCAGGATGGAACAGTTCTATAAGTTCGCCTATTTGAACATGGCTAATCTCTGACTGGGTAGGAATAAACAATCAGGTTATTCTACATTCGAAAATAAGTTAAAAACATGAAATAGAGTCTTTTCGCTTAAGAAGGTCTCGTTTTCGTGAAAATAAAGATTAAATTTTGATAAATGATAAATTTTTTAATTTCTTCGAGAAGCGCCCTGAGAAAAAATTTTATTTCAATTTTCGGCTTGTTTTCAAGTCGAATCGCCACCTTATCTATTGTACCATAAGTGCTTGGGCACCCTGTACAACCAGCGTCATTCGTCCCTTTCTTTCAAGTGGAACGATTGCTTTCTTTACCGCGATTCGCCTGCCTTTGATCTTGACAGAGGAGAACCATGCGCTGATACGCAGTGCACGTCCTTCCCTCTTTTGCTTCGGCCGGTTCGTCCGGATTTCCCAGAGAGCCGTCTGGTGTGCCGAGAATCGACCACGTCAAACCATCGTCAACCTCTTGTTTCGAACCTTAAACAGCATCCGCCCGGTTGTTTGATTACAAAATTATACCGATACTCTTGCGATACCGACGCCATAGTGCCATAGTTGCATTCTTCTCTTTCTGCTCGAACGAAGTGCAGTTAAGCTTTTTATCGATTTACACCATTTCATGTACTTAAGTTCTTATACCTGGGCATGTGACGAATGCTCGTGATTTGATGCTTGATATTTTTGAGAGATACTAATACACGAGTGGTGGGGAAAGGTGAGTTTAGATTTGGGATAAACGATAAAATTTGTTAGAAGGTTGTATTAGTCGGGTGTTTTGTTATTATACTTATGTTATATGTGTTATGCAAAAGATTTTGAAATTTTGTTAGCATTATTATGAAATCCATACAATAGGAAAACTACACATATAATAACATCAAGTGAAATAGATATTTCTAGATAATATTCCTTTATTTTTATAATTTTCTAACTTTTTCTAGTAAAATCTACACTTCTACTTCTCTGGTTGTATCCATAAAAATATGAATTTGTATAAATATTCGCAGTGTAATTTAGAATATTATGAAGTAATAATAAAAATAGATGTTTACATTATAATAGTGAAATTCTTAATGACAGGACGCAACAAAGTGAATTAATAGAATTAGAAAAAAGAATGAATAGAATGGAAGAATCTTATGAAAGAATAATTTTTTATATTGAAATCTGATAATTATTATAGAAAATCAATTGCAGTTTCTATTAAAATGCTTTGACGTAAAATATCGTAAAATACGCAATACTTAAACAAACATCACCGCCACGACTTACTTTGGTGGATGTGCGTCCACTATGACGGTGATCTTATTTTTGGATCGATTCACTGTGAGGATATAAATAGACATTAGTACACGGATCTTTTTTACGAATGGCGCTTTTTGTAATAAAAATAAAACATCATTTAACAACCAACAGATCTCGATACAACCAAATACATCTTTTGACGATTGAAACGAGTTTCACTAATCTTTAAATACGTTAATTTAGGATCTGTGAAACTATTTGCAAGTCAATTATCTGTTCAATTTAAGAATACAAAGTATATAGATACAGGAAGTCCATGTACCAAATTCAACTTAATTTAGTTTATGATTATTAATTTTAAACGGTATTTGAATAAACTTTCTAAATTTAAATAAACAAAAAGATAAAAACAAAACTTCTTATAATAAAGTTACTTGAATTTACGATTTTCCCAACGATATTTATAGAAAGGATAATTTACAATTCTTCCATTTCTCCTTATAAATCTTACAGTCTTGAAAATTAGTATAAATTACACGTTAGTACAAATTTTCATCTTCTAAATAATTTCCTCCTTCGCATCGAAAATTAAATCCTGCCTATCCACGTAAATTCAAAATGGGCCATAATGTTTCCCGACCATAACAGAAGCTTATACAGGACGTTTAAACAGCGATAAGCATAAATCTCGATCGGTGGAACGTGGCCAATTATAATTATCCATAATGAATATAATATTTCAAAATGATTACGCCGGACGTTATCTGAAAATTGTTTCATGCATCGTCGAATCAATCTCGCTTATGAATGCGATTTCTTTCCGTTTCCGCATGCAAAATTGATTTCCCGGCGAGCAGGACGTCGCGCCGCGTCGCCATTAAATCGGCAGATTCAACGCGATTGTTATAATATACCGTATTAAGTCTATTCGCGATTTCCAGCGCCAGAGCTCGATATTTAACCATAATTCCGACCCCGCCGCAGGTGGTAGTTGCGGATCGTTAATTGTTAATTTATCGATAGAGTGATCCGTGTGCGCAACCATTTTGCTTCCAATAATTTCCCAGCAAAATGATTACGGTCAATTAAAGACGATAGAAAAGTACAAGCAGGTCGAATGTATTGTGAAATTTAGAAAGGATGATCATTAAGATAACAATAAAAAGACATGACATTTTACTTTGAATATTTCATGAATGGAATTTGTAAATTTTTATTTTTATATTAATGCTGTGTTAATTAATTTTATACAGACAATATTCTCCTTTCATTCGATTCTAAAATTAAATATGCAGATTTATTCTTTTTCTAGTTAATCCTTATCTTTATACTAATAGAATTATATTAGAAAGTTTGATAGAACCTATTTTTAATCTCGTAACGTCTTATATTGAATCTCATTAAATCTCTATTACAAAATTTACATAAGTAAAGCAATCTTTGAATAATTTAGAAAAAAGATGCGATTGTTATTTTATATTTCAAGTGAATATTTATTACTTTACATATGCAAAAAATATAACTATTATCAGTTAATTTAAATGAACATTACCCTTAATCAAATCTACTATATATAAATAGTATCTAATAATTAAAATAGTACAACGAAAATAAAATAGAAATATACAATTAAATTTGAATCTCAATGAAAGTTAGAATTACCGTTCCAAAGGTATCTACATAGACATAATTGTCAACAAAGAAAAGAAACTAAACTCCATCGTTTTAAATTTTAGATATTGTTCAATATTTTCGAAGCAAGAACTTCTCAAACTTTTATGGGACGAGTCTCGCTTTCGAAAACCGTAATTTTTTCGCGACCCACAATTGACTCACAATTTCTAATTTTACAATCGTGTCGAATTTTCTTCGACAAAGAATCTATCATTAAATAATATCTTAAGCTTTCATATGGTAGTTCTATAAAGTATCTTTCACCGTGTCGTTTATTACGCATACGCTGCGCTGCGCTGTGAGAAAGTGCGATTGAACTACAACAGGGGAAACCGGAATACCGTATAGAATTGCCATGTTTGTTTTTCGTAACTATGCTCGCGCCTTTTAATAACGCAACGATAGGTGTTCACGATAAGAAGATATGTATTAAGGACATAGTTGCAAGTGCCGTTGGAAAAACGTGGAACAGTGCCACTGTTAGAGATTAAGCGCGTACTCCAGGCAATTTTCCGCGGAAAACAGTGAACAAAGAAAGCAAACTTTTCTATAATACTTTCAATTAGCACACACTAACAACTTCTTGCGATGATGAAAATACGAAATAAGAATTTCTTTTTTTGTTTTGAAAACAAAATTTTATATAACTTTATTTAATTTTATATTATTGTAAACTAACGGAGAAATATATGGAATATAATACTTCCAATTACTTTCCGAAATAATGCAAACTTAGAGCTTAGATTATTTTGTTGTTAGTAGATCGATGGAAAATGTTTTTGTCTGTATAACGTACAGTTTGAAGATAACTTTAAGGTTATTGTTATTGATTATAGGTATAGATATATATATAGATGATAATATGTATTTTCTAAAGTTTCCAAAGTTACCTTCAGAAAAAGAAATTCATATTATATATTTTTTTTAATCATATATAATTACGAAAAAATTTATATTAATTTCTTTCACCTTTTCATAAATAAGCATATACTTTTCTTACACATATTTTTTAACGGATATTGAAATGTAAAATAGCTTCCAATTAGATTTCTTACCATAGAACATGTTAACTGTACAGTGAAATTTTATTTTATGATAAATAGCCTTATTATGTTTGTAGGGTGTACAATGTAACGATGGTAAATGGTATAATTCAAGAGTTCTACAGAATGTAACTTTGTTATGAAATTTTTATGATTGAAGAAAAGAATTTTACATAATATATTACATAATACTTATCAACTTTTTCCATGAGCATGGGAAAAGTGTTACATAATGTAGATAATATTATATTTGAATTTTCTTTTTTTTCTGTCTAGTGTAGTTTTCTTCAAAGAAGACAATTTTAACCGACACTATGTTTAAACCATCGTTTTTTCATTCAAAAGAGAAAATTTTATGTAATATCGTGTTTGAATTCTTTCTTTGATAGAGACTCTTTTAGGCAATTTTAGGCAATATGTACATATATATATTTCGCCGGAACTCGTTTTTATGAAATGGTTATTCATAAAGTTCCCGGCACTAATTATAGCTTTAATGAAACCATATGTTGACCATACTCACTTTACCATATCATTTTGCAAGGTACTTCATAAGGAAAAGTGTAACGTTAATTAATAATTAATTTCAACGAAGCAACTTGAGTATTGAGACAACTAAGTTACCTAAAAGTGCTGATAATAATCAAAGTTACTTGTTTAATTATGATACGTTGAATTGAAAACAGTGGTTGTATCACTATATATAATTTGGATAATTTGAATTGATTAATTATAATAGCGTAATATTTGATACTTTAAAGCTTACAAGCATCAATAAACTTAATCATGGCTCTTTAGTTTAACTTAGTTATTTCCATATGAAGACCACAAAGAAGGAACGTATTGTACCTACTTTTGTTCATAATCTGATTTTTACGTTATAGTCTAGGTAAAAAGAAGTACTTTAGTACGTTATTATTGAAAAAAGGAATAGTCTAGTATTTTCTAGTTTCAATTTGCAAATGACGAACAAGATTTCAAGTTAAGTTATTCAATTTTAAAGTCTGTTGTGTTATAATTTGTTTTCTATACCTTAGATTCCTAAATAATATCAAATTGTTATTCCTTAATATTAAATTATTATTTTCTAATATTAATTAATTATTTCTTAATTTCTATTCTATACTTATATGATATATACTACACGTATACAAATCACAAATATCATTTATCACGTAAAATATAAAATACAAATGAAAATAAACCATTAACTGAAACTATTATCGTCAAGTACAATTGAACGATATCGAAAAGGGGATTATTTATTAAGTTTTCACAAAATAAATCATAGATCGATGAAGTTTTATGAAAAATGAAATGCATATTTAAAATTAGAACGATCGATAATTTTGAAATGATCATAAGAATGGAAAAAATACGCATTTAATCTTAAAATCAATCAAAAGAATAATTGCGTTAATATAAAATTAAATAATAATGTAATTAATTTTGAAGATTCATAATGTCATCATCATCTTTCTCTGTTACGGCGTTTATATTCTAGTAAAGAGTATTTGGCTACCAGTGAAATGTTATTCTTCTTCAATTTTATCACATATTAGAAATAATCCTATATGTGTAAGTTCCGATTAACGTCCTTCAACCTTTCACTTTTTCAAATGATTCAATAATTTTTTATCTTGCCATCTGAAGGTTTCAATTCCATTCCCGCATGCTATGACTTTAATATGATCTCATAAATAACTGGAATAATTTCAACCAACGATCAGGATTTTAATTGTCTGGCGTAACTTGCATCAATATCATTCGCTCGATATCTCATCTTACCTTTGTTATTTATATCTAAACGAATTATTAATTTTTTCACATCCGTTATTAGTTATTAATAACATATTATATTATATTATTCCTAATATTAAATATATAATATTATAATTTATAATACCTTTAGATTTCTATAATCAAATATGATCTACAGAATCTTATTACTCTTACTACTTAGTTCCATACAAGAAATATTCTTTTATCAATTATACGAAAACATTCAATCACATACTATTATTATTAGATCAACGATTAATAAATTAGAAATCTTGTTTCAGTCATCGCAGAATCATAAAATATCTGACAATTATGTGTGTATTGAATCTATTATTTCCGACATTATTCTTTAATATAAACATAATTTTTTTAATATAAACATAAAACAACAAGAAGATGAGAAATAGAAGGCATTGCCGTTTTATTGAATTCTTCTAACAAAAGCTAAATTCTGTAGAATTATAGACGATAAACGGGATTCCTGGAAATTTTAGTTGAACGTTCGCAATTGCAACGATTTAAAAGCGATAGAGGAGAAAAATGATTTTAAGCCAATTTCTAGTAAGGTGATGGTAAAGTTTCGAACCTATTCGGGCAGCGTTTGATTCCCCTTGGGAGTCCTTTCTTGATTTACTAAAGTACTCGTACAAGGTTCAAATCTGTTGTGTTTAAATTCGAGTCTTCTTGGATATACCGCTTCTGTTTTCTAAATACTTGTAGTGGATTCGAATCTAATTTATCGATTTTTATTAACAATACACAAATTTTGCTGAAATATGCCAATTAATGATAAATCGGAAGCAGT
Source organism: Bombus bifarius (assembly GCF_011952205.1). NCBI lineage: Eukaryota > Metazoa > Arthropoda > Insecta > Hymenoptera > Apidae > Bombus > Bombus bifarius. The sequence continues at coordinate 481,419 of NW_022885326.1, forward strand.
ACTTTATTATCTTTTTTCGTAATCAACAGATGTATGATACGTGAAATTAAATTGTTGCAATTAAAATCATATTAATTATATCAAAATTAAACGCACGATTCGTCGAAGTGTTAATTGACTTTAGGCATTGTTATTAAAATTACAAGAGACTATATCTCTATCAACTGCAACTCTCAATCCATTCGAAAGAATTTTTTTTATTTTATCAACAGCTTGACAATTAAACGAGCTGAGAATGATGAAACCTTTAAATAACAAAACTGCTCTATGATATTTCATATTATCAGATGCCAATCTTTTTACTGTATATTAATTTTTAAAAGTGAATTTCATCTTCCATGTACTACGACGGCGCTAATAAAACCGGTTTAGAATTCATTATATTTTCGATTAATCCCATGTTAGCAAAACTATCCTTTTATTTGATTCTGGATCTAAATGAGTATATCTTCGCTCTCTTTGTAAAATTCAAAATATTGTCGTAGTATTGAAACAGTGAAGATATCAAAATACTGTTTCTCTTAACAACTATACCTTTGACTTCTTCAAACGTTAATTAAGATCCAAGATGTTTTTTGCAATTTTAGCTGTTTTATTCCGTTTGTTAATATTCCGTTTTAGTTCGCTTTATAGGCGTCGAGTATTACTTCTTTAAATTCTTCTTCATTGATATTAGTTAGTTACTTATCGTCTCTTTCTCACGAGATTCTCACAAACGGTTCGAATCTAGTTTGCTTGGTACTTGAGTCCATTAATTAATTAATTTTATCTAAAATTACTATAATATATAGTAAATAGTAATAATAAATATAATTAAAATTATAAATAATTTTATCTAAAAGGTTATTCAACCTTGAATTCTCTCAAATCGTTGAGATCGTGTACTAGGCGAAAGGACAAGCAAGTGGCACTATCGGACGAATAACAATTTCTTTGTAATTTTCACAATCAGAATGCTTGGACGCAGCAGCCGTCAACAGAGAGAGGAGAAGAGAGAGAGAAAGAGAAAGAGAGAGAGAGAGGAAAAGAAAAGACACATAACTAAAAAATCGCATAAAGACCCCAGTATCCTTTACTACGCTTACATATTCAAAAAATCAGCTGATATACAAGTAAATATCCTAATATTAGTTAGTTATCTCTTCTTTATTATGAAATACTTATAGAGGATTCGAATCTGGTCTAGTTAGTTCTTAGCTTCGTTGTTAACTTTATCTAAAAAGTTCTTCAAATCGTTGAGGTCTCACAAGAGGCAAAAGGGCAAGTGGTACTGTCGAGTTAATAACAATTTATTCGCAGTTCTCGGAGTTCTCTGGCTCGCATGGCGCAAAAGGCGAGAGAAAAGAGAGAAAGAGAGAAAACGATGGAGAACCATGGTTTGCGCGTGTGTCGCAATGTCCCTTAACGGCTGACGGCTGTTAGAGAACCGGTCGACCTCGATACACCTCAGCCTGCCTCTCCGCTGCGTAGTACACCGGCTAATATACGTATTCTCGATACGAGCACCATGTCCGGTTTCAATGTACACGCACGATTATTTCTACGATTGGTAAATTTGTCTACTACGTGCGTAATTAGACTCCTATGCGCGTCGTTTCTTTTTCGATCTTTCGGCGATCGAACGGAAACTGTTCCTTGTGTTTCTTGCGTTTTATCAGTTGTAACAGGAACACTGTGTGCGATTGGTTCGCTATTCTGTAACTTGTGAAACTGAAGTCACGCGAAGCTAATATTAATAAGAATTTTAATTCTCAGTTGGTATCGTCGAGTCGTAGATAACCACGTCAATTTTCGATACATTTAATTTAGGTGTTTTCATTCCAAGATATCAGATTTTTATCTGAATTCTATATCTTACACGATAAATATCATTGACGGGTTTCATCGTGTAAAATATAAAATTTCTTAATTAAAATTTACAAATTAGTACCAACTTTAATCGCTCATTAATTTTAATTACTTTTAATTAATTTTTAAAATTTGTTTTTTGATTTGCATTATTCTGAAAAGTTCACCTGAAAGTATTTTCTTCAAGAAAAATATGCGATTGGATAGAAAAAGAACGTGATTACTATTGTGAAATAAGTTTAAAATATGTCCGACAATAAACGAATTATTTCAAATCAATCAAATTTAAAATAACATGTCAAGATGTAAATATTCTAATATCTTAGTATCCGAACAATACATAAATATCTTAATAATATTCTTTGCCTGACATCGACAAAACGAAAAAATGCAACACACAAGCAATACATAAATATTAACAACCAATATACGCATCACCACAGTCCTCTGCTCAACATTTTCGTCGAACAAATTATCCACCTTTCAGTTTACGCGATCCGTCGACTATTTTAACGCTGGCTTTTCAGACCACGTACCCCAGCCACCAGTAGTCGAGAATATATCGGCCATTTTTCTCAAACTAACCGCAGCGGTCACTATGTTTAGCCAGTGAGACCGGTAATTTTTACTTTCAATTTCTTTTCCTCTCTTTTTTTCTTTCTACCTCGCTTTTCCCCTCTCCTCCTTTTACTGTTTCTTTCAGGTATACGTGTCACGGGGAATCGGCACAAGATACACACCGGTAATACATTGAGGGATTCGTAATTGGGTCCGATCGGATCCCTGTCGATGAAGTTATCGCAAGAAATAGTCCAGGCAATTAGCTTGCTCGATAATTACCGGTGCTCGCTCTGTCTGTTAAAAAACGACTACGGCCGAAGAGGAAATTGACAGCACAGTTACGCTTGGTACTCGTTGCTTTTGCGTACTAAATCGCCTATATCAAAACTACACGAAAAATCTTGTCTCTTATGTTTCACTTTATTATAAACTCTGCTTCATTACATGTACGTCAATGCGTTCTTCTTATTCCATAGACAAAAGCATTAAAGTACTTATGTGTAGATATGTTTAATTTAAGATATTTAAATTTTAATTTCACACAAATTTTTTCATTTCTTGTCTTGTATGAAAGACAAGAAGAACGTAAGCGCCAGATTACGGCTCTCGCGTCTTTCCTTGTTTTCATATATAAAGTTTTACAAAATTAAAATTAAACATATTTAGACACAAATACTTTAATAATTTTGTACAAGAAATAAGAAAATCGCATAGGCTGGCATATAAAGAAATATAAAATTTAATTTTAAAAAATTATGGAAACATCTAAATGTTTAAAAATATGACCATGAAAATGAATATGTCACATTATGATACGTGTCCCTTTGTACCAAACAATTCATTCCTCACATCATTACAAAAAGAATATCTTTTCGCAACAGAGTTACTGAGACGCTCCATATCCTTTAAATATCTTGTAATTTCTTCAAATAGGTATTTTCAGATTTGTTTCAAATTTTAACAATATGATCATGATAGTCGAGTTAATGAAAAATTCAAAACAGTACTGATGAGATTTCAAAATGTTTAACAAATATAATATATATATATAATATAATATATGAAGATATCTACAAGCGGTCGAATACTTCCGTGATCCCGTGTATGTATGTATATAGATCTAATAAAGAATTAATTGAAAAGGTACTATTATATTTTATTAATAAGCAGTTGTTAACAAATGAATAGAGTAATATGTCTTTAGATTCAATAACCTACTTGCGTAGGCAGTACGAGTATTTAGAATGAAATCAATCATTAAATAAGAATTTTTGTGCAATTAGAATGTTTCAATATGCGTTTTAATGTTTCAAATGCAACAAAACAATAAATCTCGGCAACTAATGAGCGCAATTAATCATTTCTGAGCCCCATTCTTCTTCTTCATCGTTCCAGCACATCTAAGAGACATAGAATCGATAAGAAAGGTATAACGATTAATAAGTGGTGCAACGTGTTCCACTTTCTGATAATGCATAATGAAGCACTGTGTTATAGCATTTATAACCGAGATTCAATTTTTTGTCAGTTATCTTAATATATGTGTATTATTTTCTTCTTTGTATTTTATTAATGTTTTTATTATTTTGTTAACTGTTTGAATAATATGAAAATCATCTACAATGAAAGAGTGCTATAAAGACTCTATCTCTAATTGCTCTAAAGACAAAAACTTAGTTTTGATAAGAATTGACAGATGAAAATAATCGGAGAAATAAAAAACTATTCTAATTTTTATCAATAATTACACTTTTGCGGTCCATAAAATTTCGCCAATTTATCAGATAATTTTAAAAATTACATTTCTGGACTTTAATCGTGAAGTGATACTAAAATCAGATCAACAGAAATGTACTTATCATATTGTTTTCTTGTGACCTTCGTATCTTCTTATACCAAATATCCTACACGCAATTTGAGGCAAGCTATAGCCCTAAAACGGTAGATAAGAGAAGAAAATAATTTCATTTGGCAAGATTAAATTGTTTCGAACGATGTATGACGTTTCTAATATTTAAAAACCATCTCTATTTTTTCAAATTTATACATTTTTATATTTATTTATACATTTTTTAATACTTTGATCCACAGATCTTTGCGTTCTCTATAGGAAAGTATTATAAGGTATTTAGATCGAAACTTGATTAGCTGAAAGGTATATCGACTTTAATTTTACACAACTTATTGTATGAAAGACAAAGAAAGACGCAGTACTTTTATATTCATATTTCCCTTCTCTGTCATACACTCAATCTGATGAAATTTAAATTGAATTGTATTTTAAACTTGTATTTCAGATTCAAATTTCCTTATACTTTAATACAGAGAATAAAAAAACGCATCGATTAACGCAAAAAATTTATGTCTATTTAAAAAATAGAGATGACCTTACAATTTAAAAAATACCATCACTTCCAGAAATATATACGCCAGATCACGTATTATTCGAAACTGTTTAATTTTGTCTTAAAATTTATTTTTTATGTTTCACCGTATTTCAGAACTGTAGTTAGTCCTAGTTACATAGGATAATCTGTATATAAACTTATTGTCCTTATATCGTACAAAAGAATTTGTTAATACTAATGATTTATAACTCGTGACTTGCAAAATTTCATTAATAATATTAGCTGAATTATGTGGAAGAGGTCGTCTTAACATTTGCTTTCTTATGCGATTGCGTTATGCATTTATCATAGCATAGACAACAAACAATCGTACACACGCGATCATCTAAATACTCCAACAAACGCGATTTAATAAATCTACAAACTGTCATCGCCTTCTCGTACCGGACAATGCAATTTCATTAATAACGTGATGTTCAACGCGTCGACCGATCGACCGAAACTCAAAACCGATCTCGTTAAACCGATACCTAAATACCGTGAACAAAACCAATCGAGGGAAAACAAAAAAAAAAAAAAGAAAAAAAGAAAGAAAACCAACAAAACACGAGAGTATAATAGGATAAAGCGCGCTCGACGGAACCGCCATTCAATCTCTATCGTCCGAAAAATAACCCCATCTACTATTTATAAACACGCAAAAACTGAGAATAAAAATAGAAAAATAAAAAAAAAAGGAAATAAAAGCAAAACAAAATCCAAGTATATATAGAATGAATTTTATATAAAAAGATGGGAATGTGTTGGTCAATCGAGCAGAAGGTGATAGGATGTGAAATAGCGACACTTCTTCTCTGACAAATATATGTTTAATCTTTCTTTGTTTGTTCATAGTAAATAAACTGTGCATTTGTACGCGCTTATGCAAAATTTGAACGTGCACAAATCCACAAAATTCACATAATACGCAAGGATATGAAAGTATATGAAATATACAATGTATAGTACTCGTTATAATATTTAATAAATTACAGCATTCTCCACCGAGATTCCATTCTTTTAATTATGTTCCAAAAAATATGAAGTTGCATAAGTATTCTCAGTTTAGTATAACATTGTTCCAAAGTATACAATGACGAACTAATTTCAGATATATCGTACGCCAAGTGATTAAGAGGAAGAGCAGAATACCATGCAAATACTTTCGTTACTCCCTGTAATTCTCTCAATTTGCAACTTTGATATGTCCGATACACACGTAGAAAGAGCTAAAACCGCAATCGGCGCGGCAACGGTGCCAATGATAAAATCCCTCTCCGACGCAAACTGCATCGCGTACCGCAGTTGTGTTCGGCTGCACCAGCCAACCGATAGCTAAACACCGGTGCGCGGATCTTGTTCGTGAAAGTAACGGGCCTGCCGGATCGTTTATATTTTTCAATGCAACCACGGTTCTCTCGGTTGGCCGGGTTTATGATTTTGCTTAATTAATGGTCGCCTCCCCCGTGGCCTCCGCCGTAGTCCATCCCTTCAACTCTATCGTCCAACGTTAACCCCTCTTCTCTATTCACTATTTTCCCCACCATTGCCAACGCCTCCCCACCCATGCCAGAACGACCAGCAACAACCTGGTGGCCATTAGCCTGCACGGATTGCGCAATTTCGGGAAATTGCGAAGTAATTCGCGGTTGCGGCCAGTCTCGCTCTGGAGGAAGGAGAGAGAGGAGAGGAGAGAGAGAGAGAGAGAGAGAAAGAGAGAGAGAGATTCTGGGAAAGCACGGCAGGTTTGAGGTTTTGTTGAATAGATATACAGAGTGTCGATATATTTTCGAGTGATTGATTTGGTTGGTTAAAGAACGAAAGAAAGTTGGGCTAAAAGAAGACAATAAAGCTAGAGATCCACCGCAAAACTAAGCTGTGATGTGTCGAATTAAAAAATATTTGGGTTTATAAAAACACGAAGTTTACGGTTCCATAATTTCCACCAACAATGTTTTATCTGTTTCGTATTCATCTATTTCATTCTTGTACAGCACAGCTTACAATTAGCTTAGTTTTGAGCGGAAACGGTTTCGTATATTACGTATTGAAGCAAATATTTTTAAACATATCATAGCATAGTATAGCCTAGTTTAGTTTTTTCGGCGGATACCCGACTTTAACTTTTTAAGGTACAGAATCTTAAGGCAAAAGAAGGACTCTGATTGCACAGAAATTTTATTTAAAACTACGAATGCTCTGGATAAGTTTTGACCACGTAGTGACTAGATCAATACATGCTTCTTCCTATGCGTCTATTAAACGTGTGTTAGTCATATCTGTGACAGAACGGAATCGAAAGATATATTGTGAATCGTTGTGCTTGGAGTTATCTTAATATTTTGAAATGGAATTAAAAACATCTCCTATGCTTATAAATATAAGCACTAAGGGGTTGGACACTTTTCATCCCTCAATGTCCCAAAACGTTAAGAAAATCGTTCGAAGTTAATCTCTTATTTATGGTTGTGGAATTTAAGAGAGTTTGGGAAGGTAGAGTTGACTTATCCTTAGATTGCCAAACGTAACTTTACACGGAATAATTCATTATATGATGCATAGATTTTGTGATCATAGAGGAAGTACAGTTGGTCACGGAAGTATTCGACTGCTTGTAGAAATTTTTTATGAGTACATTCTGTGTCTTATGTGGAAACATTTTGAAATTTCATTAGCACTGCAACGAGACTCGATGATTATGTTCGTATGATTTGAAACAAATTTGAAAATGTATACAGACGCTACAGGATATTGCAAGTGTGTGTGTGTGTGTGTGTGTGTGCACGCGCGCATTAAACAGTCACACACAATTATCAATTTTATTAACATCAATATGTATTCAATAGGTGTGAGCTAACGATCGTATTAAAAGAAGTGATTCTTAGCCAAATTTCATAAGCGCATATTTGTGGAAATTTTATACAAGCAAAAAGAAAATTTAGCGAGAGTTACAATTAACAAAACTAGAATTTATGATACTTGAAATTAGTGCTACAATATTATATGATCACATCACTCAAAATTTCACAAAAAGAATTATATGTCTTTTATTTGCAAATATTTGCTTGCACGTTATCATTGATTTGTATATATGCTTAAAGAAAGATATCACGTATAGAAATATTTATTATGTAAAAATTGAATACCAACTTCCTCGTATTTCATTCTAATTTTCTATATTCACATTAACTGTCTGATTAAGCTACTTCTACTAAAATATTAAATATAACAGAATTTAAAATTAAGTTAAATCAAGTTATGCATTCGAATTGAATCAATAACACGACTGTTTTCTCGATTAGAAAAATTTGATTTATAATACTTAAGAATATATGAATTCTACCAAATTATCTAAATGTGTTAAGTTTTTAGTTACATCAAATTATTACTATCCATTTACTAATTTTACGTTTCAAACACTTCCATTTATAAAAATCAAACACGTGACACGTGCTTTCAAAAAATACGTGACAGAAAAACCATATAGATGAGTTTGATGACCTACCTCGTGCGAATTGCATTTAGAAATTCATCCAGCCTCCTAGAAGAAATTCACCGTCCGCCACGTGTATCGCGAAAATGTTTTACGCAATAAGCTACGAGTACAGTCAAATATTTGACACATTAAAGCATAGTACTATACCAACTCAAAAAAGAAAAGAGAAGCCCGAATAGAAAGATTAATTAAAACTATCAAACTTGAATAAATAAAGGAAAAATTATATAAATTAAGGCTATTTCTGTCAGCAAATTATTAAAATAAAAACGTCAATCCTTATCTAGTGTGTCGACAACACTTTTCATTTACCATCACCACTATTTTAATTAAAAAAGAGAAAAGAGAAAAAAGATAGGAAGAAAAAATAGTTACAGCAAAAGGAGTAACAAAACGTAAAATAAAGTAATAACCGCGATCAATGGCGAGCTATTTAAAAAGAAGGGGGGAAAATAAAAAAAGAAATGGCTACAATACCGATGCTATTCTGAGTACTGAGTTCCCAGTCTTTCATGAGGATTTCTCGGGCAGGTCAGGATGACGGCGACGTGGGTGCACCTATAATGCAGACAGTGAGATCGTACATGTAGAATTACAGTTGTAGATATAAGAGGAATCATGCGGTTGTTGAATATTCGCAAATTGTGTTGCACTGTGGTCGTCAAATGTTCGTCAAACTTTATGAAATAATTAATACTTCTTCGAATTTCAGCTATTTCAATTATAGTAACATTTGTACTTTTTGGTCTAAAATGTGTATCGTACAGGATATTGAAAAGAGCATCGAGTAAATTTTACAAACATATACTGTTAGGTATATGTATATACATGTATATGGAACGGATGGATGGTGCATATGAATAGATGTTCTTTGTGTGTTTTTGTAGTTTGAGTTTGGTACGATAATTAATTATTAGAGCGATCATTAAGTTTTGGTTTACTGTGAACTATCAGACATATCACAAAAAGAAATATTTACTATAAATTATGTATATTTAGTATTAAGAAGATTTGATGGATAATCATTAAATGAATGAATAGATCGTGAATATTTATGCAAATTCATGATCTTATAAACATAATTAAATATATAAATAGAAAATTGTTTTATCTAGTAAATATTTTAAAGCATAGTATATTTCAGGTATTTTGTATATTTTGTATATTCTTGTTATTACTGTGCATTTGGTACTTCGAAATTCCTCATAAATGCATAAAAATCCGCAGTCTAATCACGAATAATCGAAATATTCACGTGCGCTATTTTAAATAAATTTATATTTGGCAACAGTAACATAAAACATTCTTTGTTCCAACTCGACAATTTTTCAATGTCTGATTTATTTTGGAAGAAACTATACGTGAAGAAATTATAGCAACTCCGTACCAAGAATTTTCGAACTGTAGAAATTACATATACGATATTTCGAAGTGTCGTGTATAAAACTACGTGTATAAAATTTCATTTAAAAAGGCGACATTTATAAAATTGCAATCATTAGTTCCTCGTTTTATAGTTAACATTAAATATAAACAGTCTTCTTTTATTAATTCCTAGACAAAAATATCCCACAAAAATGCCTTACATATAGACACGTCTGTTACAAAATCTTGTTTCTGTTTTGACAAATAATTTTTGTTTTGGAAATCTATGCTTCTTTCATAATCCTATAAGATTATAAAATTATGGATAGATTATAGAATATGATTGGTTTAAGCCTTGATATCCAGGAATGTTTAGATTAGTATAACTTTGTAAATTGTGGAATTAGATCTGTTGATTTTTATAGATAATTTAGAATTCATAATTGAATATCTCATTAGATTGGTCAAAACATTCATATCTCGATTATTAAAAATTGCTAATAATATTATTAGCAATTGTAAGTTTTTTATAAGTTGGTATAAATATAAAAAATATTTAATAATTAATATTTAAAAAATGGAATATTTAAAATAATTTGTGAGAGCTCAGAGCATTTGGATAAAATTATAATGTTTTACAGCAAATGTAAATGGAACAAAGTGAAAAAGTAGTATCAATTAATCAATTGATTCCAATAATCTAATTTCAAGAAATTAAGCATTCATAGAAGCAATAATCGCATTCAGTTGATAGATTGAGTTATATGCTGAAAACGATGCATCATTAGAATTCATGAAGGATTTGATGCATAATTGACTAAAAGTAAAAGACTAAAAGTACTCTATTTATCTTAGTAATATATACAAATATATGTTGTATATATTTAATTTTAGAACATGTGTTAAAATGAGTCAGTAGTCAGTATAATTAATGTAAAATAGCACTATTTAGAATCTATTAGATTTATTTAGGAGTTGTACCTGAACGATTTCACCTTCTATACATAAAACGTGATAAACGTCATAAACGTGTAAAAGTGAAATAATTTGCCACTATGTATATTTGGTTACCATTTTAATATCAGAATAATGCGTCAAGCACTTGAATAACATTAAATACCGCAAAGCTACCGTAAGTGCAACGTTCGTAATGTACCGAAGAAAAATGCCACGAACGCGATAAATTATTACACTAAGTCGACTCGACACGACACAATGCAATAATAACAACAATAATAACAGCTTGCAAACGCGAGTAGGATTTTCTTGCGCTTGTCACGAAGGACCGGACGTCCTGACTTTCACGCGGACTCTATAGTGAAATCGGCTTATTAAGGTGCGTTTAGACCAGACAAGCGAATGTTTCGTCGTTTGGTGATTGTTCGTCGAACATTCTAGTATAATTCCTTATGAAAAAGTAAGAAAAGAATACTTATATATTTTTCGTACAGAGCTTACTTTTCGAGCAATTTGAGTATGAAAATCTATGAAGTATACTTGAACTGAAAGTAGCTCATTTTGGCCTGGACAGGAATAAATAATCGGCAGGAAGTTATTCTACGTATGAAAATAAGTCGAAAATGGAGAATAACATACAAAGCGTCACAAGACGCTTTATTATGAAAAAAATAAGATCATATATGGACCAATTTTGAACTTAACATGTTCAAACTGTTGTTGTGTATGTAAATATGAAATTTTTAACGGAAAAATTTTATTTCATATTTTTTCTTTATTTGTACATATAAAATTACCTTCTGCTGATTTTTTACTGATACCTAGCCGATAATTAATCAAATGCAAGCATACTTGGTAAATTTTCGGTTTCCTTGAAATCTAAGCCTTTTTACTTTTTCATAAGGAATCATCTCACGCCCGGTAGTATATATATTCAGCCACACCCAGTATAAGAGTATACTTATAATTACAATGTTCTTCGTCAGATATTGTTGTCACGAATCCGAGTAACGACTGAACTGGAAATAACTACGTACATATTAAACATTGTAGATGTTCCATGATCTAATCTTTACGAACGTTCGTACGGACACGCCATGAAGAAAATCTTTTGACGTAAAAAAGTTTACAAACAGATTGCTCGATGTTCATTTGCATCAAACGAGGACGAAAGAATGCCCCTGCTCTCGTTTTACGTTCTTATCCCTTTGGTTTAAACGCACCTTTACTTACGATCCGCTCATAAGCAAGCGGGTGACTCGTGGTTACGCTCGCTCGCATCTTCGGAAAGCGTGGAGACGAGGAGCTAGCGAATGGGTTAGTATTAAGAGCAATATAACCGTGCACACGCTTTTCCATATCGAGACCGACATTATGTAACGCGATTGTCTTGAATCACGTCGTTAGAGTGCTATCAAACCGCGTCACAGGAATTTATGGCAAACCGCCTTACAAGAATGATTCTTTGTTTGTGAAGCTTCGAAACAATTATACATATATTTATATATATTATACAAGGTGGTTGGTAACTGGCGATACAAGCAGAAAGGGGGTGATTCTACGCGAAAAAAGAAGTCGAAAATATAGAATAAAAATTTTTCGTTTAAAAAAAATTTAAAAAAAATTCTATATTTTCGACTTCTTTTTTCGCGTAGAATCACCCCTTTTCCGCTTGTACCACCAGTTACCAACCACCATATACATATACACAAGGTACTTTGCTGCACATTTGATTTGGAAAAATTTTATATTCTACTGTGAAGGTGAATTTCATTTCATTTTACTTAAAGTACGTTACGTTAGGTTAAACACGAATAATTTTTCATTTGCAGATTTTTGCAATGATTAGAAGTAATTAGAACGTATTTGTCTAAATATTCGATTCGGAAGACTTTGAATTTGTACTGGAAAAATGGATTTTATTTAATTTCCCTTAGGTTAGATTAAGTTAAATTGGAACGACTTTAAAAAGCGTAACTTTGAAGCCATGGGAAATTTTTACCTAGATTATGGACTCTCTGGTTGTGAGTAAAAATTTGGTTGGTTTGGATTAAGTTTGAGTTATATTTGGATTAGGTTATGTTGTATTGGTGTGCGACATTGAAGTAATTTGAAACTGTTTCAGGCTTCTAGAGTTTTGAATTGTACCTACAGAGTTTTGGCTCGGTTTGCGAATATCGGTTTGTTTGCTTCTGTATTGATATTTTAATACGAATTTGACGGAAGTGTTTTTATATGTCGTTTAACGTTGCTTCTTTGTTCATTGTTGAAAGTATCACACTATAAGGAAATAAATTTGACAATTTGAAGAATGATTGTATTTTTAAATTAGGATTTAGAACCTAATTAAGGTATCTCATCAAGCTCAGATATTTTCCAAAACCACTTATGACATTCGTCGTGGTAAGAAATTGACTTTTATTTGCATGATTTTTAGAGTAGGAGGCAATGATGGGTTAAAAAACTCCAAAGTTTAGGTTATGTAATCATTAGAGCAAATGAGCGATGTATTAACAATATAATAATAATGATTACCATACAAATTGTGATCCAATATTAGTAAAGTGTAGTATTACAAATAGCTCTATTGTTATTAGCTATTTGATTAAAAGTGAAAATTATATATTTTTATTATAACTCAGAATTCTTGCATTCGTATTAAGCTTCATAATAGGTTCGTTTTTGTTTTCTTAACAAGATATCAAAGATCGTCACTTATATATATGTCGGAGTCAGGTTGGCATTTTGGGGCATTCGATGAACCTTTACTTACTTTACCGTCGCGGATGTAGCTAATACTTATCAGTGCAAATGTGGACACTACAAGAGGCTATGAGTAATGGCAATAGGGTGGTGACAGCGAATTCAGGTTCGATAACGAATCCGCGGTCCACAGGATGACGAGTACCAACGTAATACACGATTCGGATAACTCAGTCAGCAATTCGTCCAACGATTAATTAACTAACCCATAATCCAAATGAAACTGCCCTTATACATTTCTGTCCCCACTTCTCGGGTCAATCTTTGTTTTTAAGGAGAGTCATATAATCATTTCATACCTCTGTCAGGTACACGTCCCTCCCGTGATCGTGGCTACGTCTAGTAACCCGCTATGTCACTTCGAGCCCGAACCCATCGTCATAAAGCCAGATTGGAACATTAAAACTATTTCTTATTTTTATTACTTGAGTGTAGCTATAGTAAAAGTCTGGACTAGAGTATTGGGGTTTTTCCCAACATTCCAGACGGGAAATCCCGTTGTCCTTCCATCTCCGACATATATATTTGTCGGGTTATCATTAGGATTTAAGGCGCGTAATGATTCTTCGTTTGAATTAGCCATTGTTTTACGAAACAGAGAATATATTTACGCGAATAAACAAGATTTTACAAAATATTATGAATAATAAGTTTAATAAATAATAAGATTAACAAATGATAAGTTTAACTAATAATTAGATTAAAGAATAATAAGTTTAACGAACAATAAGAGGAACGAATAATATGTCTTACGAATAATAAATTTAACGAATAATGAGATTAACGATTGATAGGTTTTACGAATAATGAATTTAATTAACGCTATTAACAATGTTCCGGGGTTCAAACGAATCCACGGTCAACGGGATAACTCTTTACTATGCGTAGAATAATTTTAAACACAAAAATACGATTGCTGAGACACTCGGTAAATTGCTCGATGTATCACTTTCCAAGGCGATCACACGAATGAATATCTGATGAAAATCTTTTTCGCTATACGACTGCATTTTTTTGTTATATGCTCGCTGGAGGCATCGAGAAGGTTCCAATCGTTGTTACTAGGCAATTTCTGTCAAAAGTTTGTTGTATACTCTTTGGAAACATCGAGAAAGATCCAAACGCCGTTGCTAGGCAGTTTCTGTCTGGAGATTGATTCCTAATACAACGTGTGTCCCATTATATCGACATCTCTAAAGTACAATTCTATGTGATTTCTAGGGAGAACAATACAACCGATCCACACCTTCGTCAGGCAAAACGTTCATCCCGTGACCGTGGCTACGTTCGGCGACCAGTTGTCACCTCGAACCCACTTTCGCTTTCACAAATATCAAACAATTACAAGTGACAATTGCTTAATTACAGTTATGATAAAATCTAGGCTAAAGCATTAGAAGGCTTCCTCAAAATTGCAAAGGGAAGGCTCCGGTTTTCCTTTCATCTCCGACATATTTATATGGTTTATTTCATGAAATATTATTTTGTTCTATAATGTTTTGCAAGCGAATTCAATAACTTCCGATATTTGTATGCTAAACATATTCTTGAAATTACTTTATCATAATAAGCAAAGCCTGTGAAAAAAGTTTCCCGAATTAATTAATAAACAAATAAATATTTCAATAAATTGTTAAATGTCATAAAACCAAACGAAACAATAATAATTTCTGTTGAGCCATGAAAGAAGTAGTAAGAATTTGGTAGGCATATTAATAAACAATATTTTAATAAACATTCATTCATTCATTTTCCCTCCTCTCTTGTTTTGTAGAATAGAAGCGATATTTGATAAAATTCAATACCTGTAAGTACATATAATTTCGAATACGTTTTTTATGAACAACGTTTTTCTATAAATCGAACACAACAATATACACAATAAAAGGTTAAAGTATTTTCATGACAGAAATGGGATTATTATGCAATAAAAAGAAGAAAAATTTTTGTAGATAAATAATAAATCATAACCTCATTACTAAACTGCAGAGTTTTATGAATTTATGGGAACTGGTAAGGTACAAAAATGCACAAAATGCACATAATACACACAAAAATATGTATATGAAATAACCAAAGCATGGTATTTGTTATGATATTTAATAGGTAAAACAAATTTCTATCTAGATTTCATTATCTCAATTATATTCGTAAAATTATGAATTTGTATAAATATTCACACTCTATTCATTACTACAAAAGAATATCAAAAGACAACTTATTCATTTCAGACAACTATTTTTTATTTACATGTATAAGTTATTTACAAAACACAATATATTTTCCTAAAAGTCACGTAGCAAGGACGGTAAATTATCAATCCTAAATCTACATAGAGCGTAACAACTGGATCCATTATTAGCATTTTCGAGATTAATCCCATGTTACGTAAGCAGAGGCGTTGATTCCTCGTGATTTTCGTAGGCGATTTATTTCCTGGCGATATTCGAACCACCGAGAAATACAAAATTGTCTCCAAACGACGAAATAAGCGGAACTCGAGACGATTTTCATGCTCATAAATCGAACGAGAAGAGGGAGGTCGGCGTGTATTTCACGATATAAAAATAGATCGACATACCTTTCGTTTCTTCAAAAGTTTCCCTTTTTCTTTAAAAGATGATTTGTTAGATTTTAAAAAATTTTAGCAAAACAGATCTTAGCAAACTTATATGTTAGAAAAAACGAGTTAAACTTCTGTTTGAAGTAAATAAAAGTGTTTCGAAAATACGTTTGGAAATAAAACATAATTCTGTACACTTATTTTATTAAATATTAACTGTTCAAGTGTCTTTTAAATATTCGATCGAAAAAGTGAGATGAATTTCTATTTGGAGTAAATAAAGCGAAATTATATTAAACAAACAATATTTCTAAGTAATATATAATAATTGTATTTTAATTTCTAGTATTTTCTAAATATTGGCTAAAATAAGCAAGTTAAATTCCTATCGGGAGTAAATAAAATAGAATTATATTAAAATTAAACACATTTTTGTATTCAACTGTTTACCATTATTTAAATACTTGATTAAAAATTTTGTCTAAGATGCAATATCAGTTACAAAAGTGTGGTTAAATCAAATTCGTAGCTAAATAATTCACTCAGAAAGCATTCACTTCATTCAAGCAAAAAACATAACTGCCAAATTTTGTACGATGATGTGCAAATAAAAAACAAAACGATTGTTTTAATAAATTGTAAACGAAGTGTTAATTGAATTCGTAATGCGAGCACATTTTTACAAAAAAAGCTTTTCACGGGAAATCGTTCGCTTCGGTTGGCATCATATTTTGAATATTTTTATATTTTTTATATTTTTTTTCAATACGGTATCTTGATTATAAAAATATGTTTTCGCCGGAACCGAGGAAATTCTATGAAAAACATTCCAAACGTGGCCTGCGTGCATGCAAAACGGCTGAAAATTTTTTATTATTCGTTCGAGAGCTCGCGTCTCATTGATATTCCTCCGCGATTGTAAAATCTGTTACAGGTCATTACAACTGATTAAAATAAACTTTATTTTTTTCGAGAACGTGTCATATGGAAATTTTGATTTGTACACACAGGGAGATTAAAATAAAGGATTCAAAATTTTTCGGGTAGATAGTAAGTCGCCAAATGATATTTCAATGATTTTATTTTGATCATTGATAAAATTTCAGTTTGTAATACAATCTTAAAAATTATTTTAATCATTAATAAATAAATTAAGAATATTTATGCTTTTATCGGAAATTTAAAAGTGCAAAAATGTACAAAATATACATAATACACAAGTATATACAAAATATCCAAAGTAAAGTATGTGTTAAAATATTTAGTGATAGAAACAAGCGTGCAAGTAGTTCATATTTAGGGATAATAACACATATAGCTCTAATATAACTTCTTTTATTACATTCATAAAAATGTAAAATGGCATAAATATCCCCATTTTATTAATACGTAATATATAAAGACTTAATTGAACTTAGTTTTGACGTACATTTGAAGAACTAGTCTCTAAGAATGAATTATTACATCCAAAGAATCGAAAATTTGTGAAACGAAATAATTCACCCTAATTAACAAATAAAATATCACTTATTACAAAAATGTACGGTCACTCTCATCAATATTTAGATTTTGAACGCTTTCAAAAACAGAATAATCTCTTCAAAATTAGGTCAAAACGACACGAGCCCACCTGAGAAACGAGAAGAACCAGTCTATTAAGTGAAGTATAAAAACATAAAAATATATAGGAAAATTTAGGATTGGCCAGAACGGCAAAAAGAAAATAGTAAAAGTCATCCTTTACAGTCGCACTATTCGAGTTTGCAATGAAAATTCAAACAATATGTCTTGTAGACCCACGTCTACACATATGTACTAAAAACATTATTGAAATCAGTTGATGCGGAAACAAGCTACAGACATCGAAAGATGTAAGAATTAGATTTACAGTTGCAGGTCCAATATCGTGCAAAACTGTGATTTTCTTAAATCGCCAATCAACATCTTTAACCGTTTGTAGCTCATAGCAACGTCAACTGACTAAGAAGAAACCTTGAACATGTATACAATTGACACGAATCCACAGAACGTTTTGTTTAAACCTTCACCACAGACTCCAATAAATAATATATCAAATAATCAAGATGAACCATAATTAAAGTTATTAAAGTATTCAGAGATGAATTATACAATAAAATCATACATTTAAGGAGCTTAACTAGTCACGTTTGTCTTGTTTATCATTTGTGTTACGCTTCTACGAGTATAAAAAGAGGAAATATTTATTTCAAGCAGCTTCTTGTTTTTGATAATTAATCCTAACAAATCTTGACAGGTATATATTACGAAAAAAAATCTACACCACTTGTAACAGTAATTCTAACGGACATGTTCATTAGTCATCTTCTGAAACTTTTGAACTTAGTGCAACTTAACAAATGCACGGGCCATCTGATTTTAAATTATTCTAAATATAACACACTTCGCAAAAAATACAAATTAGTCAAAGATAATATAGAAGACAAGAAAATTTATGAATTGTTAATGTCTGTGAAGAAAACCAAATTAATATACTTAATCTTAGTGTTTCGTACATAATATGTTCTTTTATGGTATAAAGAAAGAATAAAGAATAAAAAAGAAGTAATAATAGTTATTATATAGTTCAAAATTCAGAGTTAATGTTGATAAAGTAAGATAATTATATCCAAACGCCATAGTTACGATTAAACAATCTAACAAATTATAATCTTGTTTAGGTTTCTATTTTATACTTTATTTGTATACAAAATTTTATTAAATTCTTAACAACTTTTTGATACTGAACTACGCAAGAATTTCACTACCATAATATTAAAATAGGCGTATTTAAAATATATAAAAATATCGATTTATACAAAAAAAAAAGGAGAAAGAAAAAGAAATAGGCACAACCATCCTACAATAAGAATCTATTCATTCACAATTGAAGTTAAGTTTAAGAATTATTGAAGTCTGGTATAATGAATATAATTAAATGGCACAGAAATAATACAGAAAATGATCTCCAACAATTGTAATAATTAAGAATTAATTCTTAAAAACTAAAGCAATTTGGAAAAATTCAAATAATTATTCTTGCAAATCACAAATATACTATTATATTATTGTATTAATCGCAATGATTTAAGATTAATCCCTAAAACGTACACAAGAAAGCTTAGAATCATCTGATACGATGAATGATACTAAAACGTGAAAAGAAACTAATCGTCTTTTACCTAGAACCTTCCGAATTGTACCCTAAAATAAATATATTCACCGACAATATAAAGCAAAATCAGCCATCGAAAAGCGGAAGAACATCAGCGACGGCACAAAGGGTCCTGATAAATGCTGTTTATTTTCTCGTATATTTCCCAAGGCACGACAACAAAACCGTATGGCAACGCTTTCTTTTGTCCCGGGTGGTTCGTCCTTTTCTAGCCGGTGAAAAAAATCAACGACGAACGGCTTCCGGGTATAAAGCTGAGTATCCACGAAAGAATGCCAGGTCCCGTGGAACGCTCTTCTCTACGCGGAAAGGAATCTCGAGGGTGAACCATGCCTCGGGCGTCATCGAGACATCGAGAACGATGCCCCGAGCATCAAGGAAGCCGCGTGCACGCGTGCAAACCCGACCATACGGATAACATTCGCGAAAAACGTTTCTCCGGCTCGTTATCTTCCTCTGCGCAGTTCAACAGAACCGGCTATTGACATCTTCCAAATTGTAATTTGTAATAGCGATGGGATCAAGTTCAGTATATACTTATAAATCCGAGTCAAATGCAATACTCAAGATTCGCTTCATATGATTAATACTATATTTAGTATCAAATATAATATGACGATGCATCGTTATTCTGTATCATTTTTATTAAATATTTTACATAAGGTTTTTGTGTGAATTTCTGTATAAGATTGTATACAATAAAACTAGTTACAAAATGTAAGGTAACCTGTATAAGATCCTGGCAGAATCGAGGGAGCATAATCAGAAGAAAATTACTAACTTTCGTGTTAACATAGGAAACTTATTAGCTAAAACAATTCATTAGAAAAATATCTAAAACCAACCGTGACAATATTACAACAAACAAGTATGAAACATACATTAACAACTTCATTGAACCTCATTCAGAATACCGCATTGAATGATTCAAGGCATCATTTATTAATTATCGAGTTCATATAGCACTTTAACAAGTCCTTAATGAAACCTTAACGGAATAGTGTCATCATTCAAACATTAACTCAACCATGAACATAAGCTAAACATAAGATACTAAATTATAGCTACTGATGAGGAGATCAAGTTCAATATGTACTTACAAATCCAAGTACATACATATGTTCACTTCTAACCAGATTTTAAACCTCGGAACGAGTACTTGCAAGTTCCTCTAGGACACTCTACTTGTAACTACTATGTACATATTCGAACCTCTTGTAGATGGAAATCGTAAGTCAGAAAAGCATTAACTTTTCATTGAATTCTTCTAACAAACTTGTATATATTGATTATTATCGTATAGATAAACGATAGACGATACGCGATAGACGATAGGTGATAGGATTGCTATAAATTTTATTCGAACGTTTATTAAAAAATCACTATGTATTCCGATCGAAATCTTCAATTATAATGAAAACTCTATCGTTTATGTATAATAAAGTTATATTTCTTCCATATTTATATTCATCGTCTCTCTGAATCACGGTTCCAATTTATTTTTCGAGCATTTGGTTTAAAATGTGCAATTTCATTGTCAATTTCCTAAACCTCCCTTTTTTTCGACAAATATATTTATGACCGTATACATATATCACATCACGTAATATATAGATGCTAATGTAGTTCTACAAAACGTCATAACATAAGATTAAGACTAAGTGTTCGAAAACGTCATTAGAAATGTCACAACTAGTAAGAAAGCTGATTTTGTATTAGAAAAACATGAAAAATAAATACAACTTATCCTATTTATTTCTCTCACTCTATATATATATATAGACAATATTTATATATCATTTACAATATGTAATTATATATATATATTTAATATTATAATTAATTTAATTTAATATTATAAATTTAATTATATATATATATTAATTATATTATATATATATAATATATTAATATATATATAATTTATTATATAAACTATATATATATATATATAATTTCCAGAAAAAGTAAAATTTAGGTACGAGTTGCCACTTTTGAGGCGACTGTGCAAAATTGTAAGGTCGCCGTGATATCGTCATGCGGAAGTTACTTCGGTATCATAACGTGTGCGTTTGTATCTTCGATGGTTGTTGCGCACGATGTAATTCAAACAACTCTCGATGCGCTACCAGCGCAGAAGTCGAGGAGCGTTCCGCGGCTTGAACACGACCTCCATTAGCCTTCTTGATCAGCGTGCTAATTGGTTGACTTGAGCGAACGAGCAATGCGCTGTGCCATGCCGCGACCTTTCGATCCCTCGAATCACCTCGCACGCCTATAACCCCCTACATCGCGGCTGTAATTTTCTTTTAAGCCATCGTAAAAACGTTTCTACCGACTGTGGACTGGACAATGTGAACTGTTGAATTTGCTTCATAATAATCCGCTGGATGGAAAATATTTTTATTATTCCTTCCCTTCTTATTATTTTTATTTATTTGGAAATATTTTATAAAGAATGAGCATACGAATTCTGTGTTGAAGGGGTGTTTGAGGATTTAAATGCTGTTGTAGTTAGGTAACAGCGAAAAGTCCCCTTTTAAAGTAGGGTATTTTATAGTTGTAAATAAAAGAAAAATAGAATTACCATGAATGACATTGTATACAAATTTTGAAATACTTGAGTTACAAATAAATCATCTCTTATATCCAAACAAAATAACACTAAGACTAGAACTAAGTGTTTGATGTAATGCGTTTTAAAATATCGAGATTAAATCTCAAACATGTCCGTAACAATTTGTTTGTACTGTAAAGTGAATAAATGAATTTATATAAAATCCACAGTATTACGTCCTTTTAAATAAATTAATAACAAATTAAGATCAATTAAGATCTGTTCCATTGTTTGTTTGATCACAATAAACGTAAAAAATCATTAAAAAATTTTACAAAAATGCGATTGCCCGTATAAGGGTTAAGATAATCAATACACTTCCATCTCGTTATCCACAATTTTCAACCCTTCTGACAAGCTCACTGGCAAGCTGCTATCATCACGATAGACGAATATACAGTCTGGGATTAATGGCGATGGATTACCAGCACACAATTAACACGACATAGGTATCCGTTTGATTTTACACGATCCAAGCCGCAGGTAACCAAGCTGGTCGGTTGCTCGCCTCTTCATCACGATAATCCACCTCTCTCTCTTCCTGTTTCTCTCTTTAGCCTGGCAGCAACGCGTTTGGAAGGGAAACGGGGCGCGCATTTAATTTGTAAATGCAGATTGCTTTCCATTTTAATATAAATTGTTCGAAACAAAGGCAGTAATTATGGCGTGCTCTCGTCGCTTTGAGAACGATGGTGTTCGTTACCCTGGCGTCGTGCTCGCTCACCCTTTTGCGTTTTTCTCTCCCTCTTCCTTCGTCGTTCGGTCTGTTCGTGTCTCTGTCGAAACTCGTCGCTTCGGAGGAGAAGGAAAGAGAACGAAAGTTTGGTTCTCGTTCGAAGCGAAATAAAGAAGCAAAATAAATGCGAAATATCGTGGACGATATGAAGCTCGCAGAGAAGAAGTTGGAGGAAATATGGCGCGACGAAGTTTGGAGGTTACGTGAAAAATTGCGAGCTTCGGAAATAATTTTATCGTTTTCAAGTACTGCGACATTCACCTTTTTTCATTCGTGGAAAACCCAGTAGTAATATTGTCGACAATAATTGCAATGTGAAAATGGAATTGGAATTACAATAATGAGGCGATGATGATTCATAAATTCAAAGTACTATGTAGTACATACAAACATACGAAGCAATTTGTAAAATATAATATTTATATAAAGTAGCAAGATATAAGATAGTACATGGTATATGTACCAGTTGAAAGATACGTTTCGTTAGATTGTCTCTTTGTCCACGAAGCAGAATTCTATGTCCTAAGCAATCGAAACTTTGAACGATGAACTTAATTACATACGAATAGTTATATTTACAATTAGAAAGGTTTCTTGCGCTTTAATATTACTTTACTCTTCAACTTATTTTCATGGTTAAAAAATATTTCAAATACCCATTTGAAAAACAAATATTTTATTTCGTACTTTAGTTTATCAGAATAAAAGTATTTTATTTGTTGAAATCTACATATTTCAAATGTATTTGCTTTAAATTTTTACTCAGCTCCGAATGTATCAAATAAATTTTAGCGAGATGTATAGTATAACAAGATCAAATTTATATCGATATTGATTATTATATTATGTGATATAAGTATTAATCATACGATGTAACGAGAAGGATTAATATTCCGATGTTGCTAATAATCGTCATACATAAACAATAATTAAATATAAATAACCAATAGTGAGATTCAATGAACGAAATTTTTCCGTAATTTTTGACCATATTTTGATTATTAATAATTATTATCAATTTCGTGGAACGGTGTATTAAATTTAAAAGAAGAGAAATTCATGATATTCGATATTGCTGAAAGTTCTAGTACGACGAAATTTATATGGAGTTTATTGAATTTTATAATTATGTTTTAACTTTGAATATATCAATTATGTTTTAACTTTGTGCCGTTAATATATTAATATCTGATAAAATTTTACGAAAATCATGAGTCAATATGAAATACATATGCCTTAATTAAGTACCTGATTATAGTCTCGACAAAAAATGTTAATTGTCCCATTTTATATAAATTCTAATATTGCCAATGAAAGATGTTTTCTTTCTTTACATCATAAAAATTTACCTATAACCATTGGTCTTCCAATTATTATCAAACAGCTATAGAAAGATTCTCTATCGCGATCCTTTCGGCTCCTGCCTGTCGTGTCAATCACTTCATTAGAGAAAAGAGGCAGACAAAAGATAAAAAAAGAGAACTGTAATTGATTGAACAGACAATGAAGCGATTTCGTCAAAGTGGCTCTTATCGCAGCGCTTTCTTTTAATGAATCTATTTTCCTTTACGAGTGATATTATATATTAATTTTTTAAATTACAAGGAAATGATTAATGTATCACAATTGTGATTATGATTATTAGACTGTGGATTTTTATGCATCTAAAGGAAGAAATGGAGATACAAAAATACATAGAACGCACGTGTTGTGAAAAATATGCAATAAATTATCCAACGTATAGTATTCTTTACAATATTTAGCATATGAAATAACTTTCTATTTAAAATATGAAATAATTTCCATTTTTACAGTTATATTTATAAAAATATAAATTTGCATAAATATGTACAGTCTAATAATTGCAATAAAGGATGAATATATAGAATAAAGAGATTTATAATACGAGTCCTAGGATTAGTTAAAATTAGGACTGTTTTAATATTTATTATCAATAGAACCGAAATTCTGATTAGAACACCTTTACGAATCTTTTGATTCCTTTCTGCCAAGTCGACCGTCTTATCCAATTAGAAAAAGAGAAAATAGATAAAACGGGAGAATGTTAATTGATTGAACGGGCAATGAAACGGTTCCATCAAAGTGGCTTTTATCGCGACGCTTTGTCAGGAACGTTGTTTCTCATTGGCGCGGAACGAGCCAAAACGAGCGTAACGCCCGGAGCCTCGAGTGTCAACCGCTTTGTTCGTGGTGTGCGCGTGTGTAGCGGGAGATTCGAATGCCCGGCAGCGCGCGGAACTTGCCTACCGCTTTTCTCTTTGTTTGCGAACGACGCAACCCGCGCTGGCTATCTATTTACCTCGCTCTTTTCCCTGTTCAATGGTCGTTCCTCGCTTCTGTTCACTACGATAACGTCGTTTAGTCTCATTTGTCCGGAACAGCAGAAACAGCGATCGCGTGTAATTTACACTGTTGATTTTTAAACCATATACGTGCTCTTCTCACTTTTACGTCGAATTAGTTTCTTTCTTCTCTCTTTGTTCTATGTATGTTGTGTATTTTTTCTTGGATTTAGAACTTCTTACGGACTATTCTTTTAGTTTCGATAATTAAAGAGGCTAATTATATTTTTGATTTAATATTGTTTAATTTTGTTTGAACAGTTTTGTGGTCATTTCGTATTAATTTGATTCTTAATAATTCAAATCCTCAATGTTTGAAATTTTCAAAACTGCATGTCTTTCTGGGTTAATTGAAACAATGTATGTTATCGATTACTAATACCAATAAATAGTAATTTACATAGTACATAGGAACGTTTAGTGTGAAAAAGTTAATATGTCAATAGGTTAATGCCATTCTAAACACACTTGCCGCCAGATTCCAAAATTTATGGACATCCACAAGCTATAGTAGAATACACTAGAAATCTCGCGGGCCACGGAGAATCGCGGAATTATGTTAATTTCGCAACGTGTCTCGCGGCTGATATCTGAGGCAGCGGACCAGACTAGCGATGCAGAGGAAGCAAATTAGAAGGGGGCAGAGAGAGCGAAGATCGTGGAAGCATTCGCTACGAATATCTGCTGGTCCATTCAAGGGTGCATAACACAGAGAACGGCCGAGTGAATTTGCCGGTTTCGCCGCAACAACGGACGATGCTCGGCTTGTAAACGATGCATGACAACCGTTCGCCTGCATCCACTAGTCAAGAGTATTTCGTCCTTCCTGTTCACCATCCCCCTTGGCTTCCATCTATCTCTTCCTATTCGATCACACGTATATCTATACACGTTGTGTGCTATCATAGATGGGTAGAATGAACAAGCATAGTGTTGTATAGTAAGAGAAACAGAGGAGGAGAAAGAGGGATAGACAGAGAGATAGAGAGAAGAGAGGAGAGGAGGAGAAGCAGTCGAATTCCTAGCATACCGCGGGACCAACTGGTTAGCAAGCGATTTACGATATTGTAAACCGATGCGACGGCGGCAGCCGTGCCCACCGCCGAACCTCAATCTAATAGTGGCGACTTCGACCTCCAATGCCAAAGGCACGTCGTCCCGATGGTAACATTGTTCGGCCTGCTTTTACTTCCGCGCGCGAACCACCCACGCTGGACCATCGCCCCTAACGAGTTTGCCATTCTCATGGTAATACGAGAGGAGGGTGTGCTGGGAATGGTGCAAAGATGGCAGAAAATAGTGATTTTGAAAGTGGTTTCTTGAGATTTTTTGAAGTGGGATGGAAATCTGTAACATTTGTACGCTGCAAGTGATAAGTACATTTCCATTGATGTTTCTGATTTTAATACCATTTTATAACTAAAAAGTAGCATTGTGATGTGATGTAGTTGAAAATGAAAACCTGCTTAGATTAAAGATGCAAGTTGTCGTAAAAATAACTGATAAATAGACAGTTTCATAAAAGAAAAGGTGAGTGGTTATAGGGTTGATTTCTTGAATATTTTATGGACAAAATTCTTTCAAATTTATAGAGATCAGTATTGGTCCGGGTATCATTATTAATCCGAAGAATAATTTGTAAAACAAGTTAAGACCTACAATTAGAAGAATCTTACTTTTACATTTACTTTTAACGTACCATTAATAATGTTTTGAATAAACAATTTCAACCCCATATAATGTATACCAAGTACTGCTTTTGATAATTGGTTCACCATTAATTCATATATTTTAATAGCAGTCATGTATATTTAGACGCATTGTACAGGGTGTTGAGATACCTTATAAGCGCTATGTAGTATACCATACACTGAATGGTTAGAAACATTACATATGGCATATTTAACCAACTCTTAATTAGTACCTACCGATGAACCATTGGGGATCATAATAATTTTGGTGTTACATTACTTAATTTTGAAATTCTTTGTTTAGTGATTTAGATCTATGATTTAGTTGGATTTTATTTGACTTTTTTTTTGTAAATTTTTATCACTCAGAATGTATAGTACAAGATAAAATTGTACATCCCACATTTTAGTAATCTACAATAAATTATTGTAGTTATTTATAATCCAACGATACTATTTGAAGCTGTTAAGATTTTCAAGACTCGGTGTATCATATTTAACAGTGTTACAACAATAAGTGCAAAAGCTACGCTTTGGTTAGAGAGTTGTAATATACCCGACAAAACGCAAAAAAGGCAATAAGACAGAGAAAGAGAAAGAGAGATGCATTACAAACAGTAATGTACTTGCAAACATAACATCGGGTTGGCGCTGGGGCAACTATGTGAAATAATATTGGAATAAGAATGGAATAATATTGGATGGGATTTTCGATTTAATTTCATTTTCGTACTAATTTCTGTAACGAAGAATGTAGCCTAAGATAAAATGAAACACTCCAAAATTTAGCAATCTAAGATGAATTATTATAGCCATTTCTATCTCAACCATACTATTTGAGTAATGCATTAACCAAAGAGTAAGAACAGAATCGACTAAATCCAAAAAAGACAGTAAAAGAGAGGGGCGAGAAGAGAGAAAGAGAGAGAGAGAGAGAGAGAGAGAGAGAAAGAGGGAGAAAGAGAGGCGCGTTACAGACCGTAATCTAGTTGCAAACATAGCTCGGGGTTGGAGCTGGTGCAACCATGCGGAATAATGATATGTAATCGCAAAACAGCCGCGGGCTCGCCAAGGCACACGCGAGCGGACGCGTGCGTACACGCGCGTACATTACACGCTACCGGCTAGCGCATACTATCCAGAAGCTGTTGTAGAACAAGCGGAACGCTCGTGACCGGGTAAATGACACGAGCAAACGAATCGACGAAACGCAACCCCTCTTCTCTACTGCTCTGCTCGCCCCTCTCTCACGCTATTTCGTTTCGACCCCTAACTTTCACGTTGTTGCTTGTAGTTTCGACGATACACCGTGCCGCTTTCAGTGTGCCGATACCACCACTAATTACAGTTTAATAATGATCTGGTCACGCGTTAGTCTGCCAACAGTGTTGGCGAGAGAATTAAAATTGTATGCTAGAGATGGAATGAGCGGTGACTGAGTTTGCTGGGTGATTACGGAAAGGGGATGTTCTCGAGGGTCGAATATTAATTCTTTAGATCGTAATTTTTTCGATAGATTTGTGTTTTTTATAACTGAAAACCTAAAACTATAAAAATAAGAGAATAATATCCTTGAACAAAATGTAATTTTGTTATATTACATAATAGCAAACTGATATATTTATTAAGTACGTATTCGGTATACATCGTTGGATTAAAAAATATCGTTTATTCGAATCGATTGTTACAATTTGATGATCATGATACAAAAATAGAAAAGAAATATTCTGTAAAAGAACAGATAAAATCTGTAAGAACCAAAATATATAATTTCCTATCCTAGAAACAATTAAGGCGTAATCGCTCTTCACATTCCTTCATCTTATGCAATTTTACAAATATGTTATATAAATATAAGATTCTGTTTAACTTGTATGTAAATTTATAAAAAAGCAACAATTAATTTGATTGCTTTCTAACTGATTTAATTTGAATACACATTGTTCGCTTTCTAATCATTCAGATAATCTGCTAATTTACGTATCATCAAGATATAATGATCAGAGAACTGTAAACAATTAAAAAATTTACCTCTACACTAGTCCCTAAGCTCTAAAATTTATATACAACTACATGTAGCTCTTTAATTGTCAGGTAATATCGCTGGATCATATTACTTAATTTTGGAGTCCTTAATTTAATTTAATTTTATTACCAGACTTAATTTTCATACAATTTCGCATTTCTATTAATACAACTAAGGAAATGCTATAGAAAGAAAATATTTTTGTACTTTTAAGTTTTCTACAAATGTATAAAAATCTGCGGTCTATTTATTATTAATCTCTATCATGAAGAATGTAAAATAGGAAATAGAATGAAGTACTTTAAATGTCAGTAATGTGGCATAAATTATTATAGTCATCTGTAACAAAACAATACGATTTGAGGATTAAGGACTATTTCTTCACAAAAAAGAAAAAAATTTGTAAAAAATATATAATTCAATATTTTGAAAAATTTATATTTCGATAAAAAATACACGTTAAACGAAGAAAACAAACGCGAAAACACGAAGAGGGAAGAAAATTGACGCGCGCAATTAGCGCGTAGCTGTAAGTGCGCGGGCGGGCAACAAGCTATGTATATGTGCATGTACAGTGTAAAATTCCATTCCACGATCCCGTCCCAACCCAAAAACGGATTTCCGTCGAAATAACTGTTAACGTTGCGAATTGCATCCCTGGCATGCGTGTTGCACGTGCAGATCAGAAAATTTCAACTACAACACTACCTCTCGCCTCGAATGCCTCATCCCAACTTTCCTCCCCACCTCTATTTTCACTTCTTTTTCTCTTTCACACTTTCTCTTTATCTCCGTACCGTATCTATGTTTCTATTCTGATATTTACATCTTCCTGTACACAACTCTTCAATTTTTCCTCTTTTGCAGATTCTATTCGTTCACTTTCACCCCTTGTTTATGAAACTTCTTCATAAATGTCAATCTGGCAAGCGAAATTGTTATAGTCATATGTCAGGTAACACAAATAGTTTTCGCTTACTAATAAGATTTAAAAAATCGCAACTCCAGATAGATAAATCAATAAAATCTGGCACAATCTCCTAAGTAAAATGTTTCGTAAATCAGCGTTTCGTGGTATCTTTTACATATCTTGTTTTTTAAATATATGTATGATTTCACTTATAAAAATTAATTTCATTAATATAATGTCGCGAATAATACTCATATAATCTCTAATTATTAACCTATTTCATTTTTAGTTGAAATATTTAAGATACAATTAACAATTTGAAAAATATCTTTGGCTCCAGTTTTAAATGATTTACTCTGCATATACATATATAAATATATAAATGTATAAAATGTATGTAATTATGTATGTTTCAATTCATAAGTATTAGGACACGTAATTTAGACAGATAAGATTTATAATAAAACACTAGTGAAAAATGCATAAATATTTAGTAAATATTAGGAGATGTCTTAACACTCATGGTCAACAGTGTATCTTTCCTCTTATTTATTTCCCTCACAGCTTCGTTACTTTATTCGGTACTTTATATTATAAAACACGTATATGATACGAACGAAATAACAGAATTATGTAATATTTATGTAATAACAGTGGACATACATTTTTACTAAATACCAGCAGGTGTCTTAACACTCGTCGTTAACTCTATCCTTATTCACCTTCTTCACAATTATTTTGTTTCAATCTCCTCGTCTCTTCATTTATTGATTTCGTGTTTTTGCATGTTTCAAGCATGCCTCTTGTTTTCCGATGATATGAATGTGCGAACGCACATCCGCGGAACCGTGGAGGGACCATTTCTATCCTATCGCGTTGTTGCTTCCATTCTCTTTCTCCCCCTAACCACCCCAGCCACCCTTTCGGTGCACACTCAACAGCAAAATGCATACACCTGCGCTACACCGCTCGCGTGCAGTTACATTTTTGCGGTTGACGCAACCACTCTGTTCATCGGCCGCGTAAATATGCCCGTGATTACTTTTAATTCCCTCTATTTGTCGGGGCTGCATGCATCGTTCGTCTGTTTCCTTCTTCCATAATTCACTGCTTTCGCAATTCCCCTGTTTCTGCTCTGACTGTTTAATTGGTGGATCTCTGTTGATGATGATGACAGGGTTCATAAGGCGTTTTCTCGTTATTTAGCTGATCCAAATGGATAATAATCCACGTATTATATACACGTGCAATATGGAATTATGTAAATATAAGAATGCTTGTTGGAAATTTTTTGAGGAATTGTTTTAAAATTGTAAGCCTGGTATTGTAAAGAAATAAAGAAATAGTATTGTAGAGATCCAGAAACAGTATAATTTATTTGTTATAAATGTTTTTCAAATAATTTTATTAGTTTGTATTGTTCTATGTTTAAACTGTTCGTAAGTTGGATATTTTAGATTCAGATGCAAGATTTAATTTATTAAGAATAATAATGACCATGATGATTATTATCTTTAAGTTGTTACGTTCATGATTAAATTATAACATAAATTAATACGTATTGAAGTCATTATGTCTATGTTTAATTTCTTTGTATATATGTTTATGTACGTATGTTTTTTTTATAACGAAGTTTATGCCAGTATTGGCTATGATTAAATTGTATATTTAAAAGTACGAGTAAAATACGATTCCGACATGTTCTCTACATTCAGATGTCCTATCTCACTCCTTTTATAAATTTAGAATGTCTTGTTTGAGCACTTAATCAATTATTGCGTTAATAACATATTATCTGCATACTTATACACAATAACAATACAGACGGTTATCAAATAATCGTTACATGAATCGTTAAATGAAGAAAAAGAAAGATGACAGAAACTTCAGTTTTCTTGGATGCTGACATTTTATCTAAGGACAGCAGTATATATAGAACATATTTTTCGAAGCATTTAACTCGAAAGAATTTTGGTTTATACTGCAAATGTAGATATTATTTGATATCAATTAACTTAGATCGAAACGGTTCTAAAAGTGTAACTCTGCAATCATTATTTTTCCTCGATTGTGAATTTTCTGGTTTGTAACGGAAATAAACATATATATGCTCTGGACTAGATCTAAGTCAGGCTTGGATTAGATAAGAAGAGTTTTCTCGAAATGGTAGATAATATTCTAACTAAGGAATAGAGGAAGAAGGAAATTTCAAAGAGTTGGGGATTTACATAGAAACGATTCCTTCTTGGGGGACGACAATGAACCTTGTTTTCACGAGCACAGAAAGCGGCACAACCTCGTAAATTTGCCGTGTCGCATCAAGCACGATAATTAAGGCGAAGCGCCGTTAAAGACGGCGAGCCACGCTGTTTCGGAACTTGGCCAGTAGCCAACGAAAGAGAGACGTGTGTGCCAGGAACACGTGCGTGAAGTTGCCTCACCCGTGAATCACGCGCTCGAAGCGGATCCGCGCCACTGAATTTCTGGAGCGGCCACATGTCCGCGCAACCAAATCGTACGGGACGAAGTCTTGGAAACGACGAAACTTGAGGATAATTTGCTCGTTATCGAGAAATCGTTAAGTTCGCGCTGTGCACTACTGTTCGTCTGAGAACAGCCTTGCAATTAGCTTGCACGATATTTCTGGGATTGAGAGTTGCGAGTTTCTACGAATCCGTGGGATTGACATTATACGCTAACATTGTTCGAATTTTTTAATATCCCAATTTGAAATTTGAAAATAAATAATCCTCAGATACATAGTTCGAGATATATACAATCAGTTACGAAAGCCTACATGAACCTACCGAATTTTGTGTATTTGACTTATCAAAAAGACTAAAAACACACTTTATCACAAAAGTTATGTATACTTATATATCAATACAATTGTTACTGATGCGTTTCTAAAAGGAATGATAAGAGTTAAAACATTTAACTCACAAAAATCTTGAAAAAAAGAATTATACCAGAAATCAAATATATATATATATATACAAAATCTTATATACAAAATATATACAAAATCTTTAATTTTATCAGTGCCAACGAGATAGCAAGACATTATCAGAAAACAGTTTTAAAGGTAGAAATATACTAATTTATAGATCAGTATCTGCAACGTATTTATTAATTACCACAAAAATATTATTTAAATACTTAAAAAGCTGTGGTCACTAATATTTAAATAAAATCAATATTTTCGTATTTCCTTTGTGGTATTTTTCGCACTATACGGTCTCATAATACAAAAGTTCCGTAGTAAAAATAATAAAACCACATATAACCTAAATCATAACCTAAGAAAAAAGAAAAATAGGTATTAACCTAAAGATTTCACAATAGTCAATCTTAAAATCTATAAACCGATGTTTGGCGTGTAATCGTGGCATGTACCGAGTAGTATCATACTACGTCTACTTCTCAATGGAATACGTGTAACAAGACGATAAATGATCGAATCAGAATCAAACGTGGAGTTATTTGAAAAGTCTAATATTTGGAAAATACATCAAGTTTCTCGAATTTAAACGAATTGACTTTTAAGTAGCAGATATTCGAAATGAATACCTCGAAAAGGTAGTGTTTATTGGAATATCAGTAATAAAGAGAATTTATTTGGTGAATAAAATGAAATTCATTTAAGCGATCAAATACTTGAAAATTGAATATTCTGTTCAACTTAATCAGATAATCATAAAATGATTACAATATTTCAAAACTGCGTTCGAAACTAATAAATATAATAAATTTAATAAAACAATAATTTTTATTTTGTAATCTACCATTTCTAAAAGATAAACGCAATATAAGACATAAAATCATCTGGAAGACCGCTATATATAATTCAGAAATCCAGAGAAATCGCCTAAGGTGTCCGACCAGGCACGTCTTCTGCTCCTTTAACATCAGAAGAACTGTTGCTTCTTCAAAGGTTAACACCCTATATCCCATTAAGGAAGAAGCAACGATAAACAGAAGGCTAACAGCTAACTCAAAGAAGCTAGATAAGAGCCCTTCACACGAAAAGCTTGAATTTTAGATCAGAAGAAGGTGACGTTTAATTCCTTGGACATTTCCAGACCTTCAAAATTTTCACGTATGTATGTTAATACTAATACTGCTACAATAAAAAAGATTACACCAAAGATCGTCTTTTATAATTATAATGATTATATAGTTGTTATTATATGGTATAATAATTTTGAGCATTTATGATTATTACATAATTTAATTCATATTTTGCTGCGTTGAAAATTTCTGTCGCACTGATAAAACGTCTATAAAATAATATAAAAAAATTTATATCTTTTATAGGAAATATAGGAAATGTACATATTTAAGAAGAGGTTAATTATTTTGTTAGGATAGGACCTTTCTCACAACGGCGATAAAGAATTGTTTATCGAAATTTTTGGTCCTCCC
Organism: Bombus bifarius; assembly: GCF_011952205.1. Taxonomy (NCBI): domain Eukaryota; kingdom Metazoa; phylum Arthropoda; class Insecta; order Hymenoptera; family Apidae; genus Bombus; species Bombus bifarius. Next base: position 515,320 of record NW_022885326.1, read on the forward strand.
ATATTTACTCTGCAATTTGGTATTATAATAATCCTAATTAATATTTTTGCATGTTACAACAATCATATCATTATTAATGTTAGTCGTTAGTCTTTTACTGGGAATTTGAAACTAAAAAAATGCACAGAATGTACATAATAAGAAAAATATATAAAATATCCAAAATATGGTACTTTCCACAATATTTGGTAGGTAAAACAATCTTTTCCCCTAGATTCAGTTTCTTTAATTATACATATATATAAAGATATGACTTTATGTAAATATCGGTAACTATTCATAGTGTGGAAGTTTAATTATTCTGTGCAAAATTTAAGTTTGATGTCTAACTGACTCAAATAACTCTTATCTTATTATACGAAATGCTTTAAGTTCTACTTTTTCCTTTATTTTATTTTTATCCCCCTTTGACGAGGTTCGAAAGCACGGAGGAAAATTCAAGGAATCGCGGTTTATCTTATCCACGGTGAAATTTAAATCTAACCGTTCAGAGGAGGAGGCTGAGTTTCCTTCCCTCGCGAGAGAGTTGTCCCCGCGTAGGAGGTCCGCAAGGTGAGCAGATTGTCGGTTGGCTATCGGAAATATTTTCCAGCTCCGAGAATTTATTGGGCGTCTGTCCGGAAATATTTGAAAATTCCTTCGACGCTCGCTGCGAACCGACGATCATAGAACAGGGCCGTTCGGAGAAAGAGATGGCGGAAAATGGAAGAGGAAAAAAGGGAGGAAAAGCTTCTCTCGATCCACGATATTTTTCACACCTTAATTAGTAGTCTAATAGATCAGATTTCCGAAGCTGTAACAAGATACAAAATGTCCGAAATTGATTTGGTTTCAGAGATTATTTAAGATTACCTATGTGTATTGACACATAATGATAGATTTTTAGATTTTCGTATACAATAATTCGTAAAAGTATTAGAATAATTATGGAAATCTTCTGTAAATATGTTACGTATATTATACAAAATATTTTAAAATTTCATTAGCACTGGTGGATTATATCGATAGCTTTAACGTTTCGCAGTTCCAGCCACTTTCAACATTTTATAGTGACTGATTCATAGTCATTAGATAAATTCAATGGCCGTTCGTGATATGGTTATAATTATATATTTTTGCAATAAACGCAATTACGTTAATATGTTTCAATTAAATTAATTCTTAATACGAAGGAATGCAAGTATTCTATATGCTGAAAATAAAGGAAATGCAACGGAAAATAAAGCTACGAAATACAACACATCGAGCTTCATTCGACCTCACATAAGACTTCAAAGGATAAAATGAGAAGACATTTATTGCAAACACGGTCCAGTTAGTCACGAAGGGCTACATACACTTACCGATTTATGACACTAAAACGCATTTTGTTACAAAATTATTTACACTTATATACCACAATGCAAAGTTACCTTTTGAATTTACTCACTGTATATCAAAACAATCCTAAAAAAATTACAAAAATTAAAACATTTAACTCACAAATCTAAAGAACTTTTATTTTTAAAATGCATTTTTGGAAATTTTATAATATTTTATATAACATACTTGCATAATATATTTGTGAAATTTTTTTATGGTAGATATTCAAATACTTTCGTGAATTACTATAAATACATATATAATGAAATGTTTATACGTAGTAAACAAAGTTCGGATTGTATTTAAATATCCTTGTTTAAATGCAACTATGAGTATAATTTATGTTATTTATTCTTTCGTTCAAAAATTTGCTTTAAAAATGAGAAGTTGCATCACGCACTCTTCATTGCTATGATGCAATTTACGAGATCGTCTTTTGAGTTCATCTGTAATTATATTAAAAATTACATTTAAAATAAATTTTATAAAGTATGTTATAGAACATTATTAATCTAGATGTTTGGTTTATAAAAATCTTCAATTTATGAAATTTAAAGAAAATCAAGTTTAAATTGGTTTATGTATTTCACAGTGTGATCAAATGTTACTCAAAGAAAATTTCTAAATAACGAAGATACTTGAAATAAATCCAAAATCAAAATTTCAAATAATCATCGAAACTATCAATTCGACAATCCTACTAAATTCAATGTAGGTGTTTGATGTTTCAAATATTACGCTTATCGAAGCTGATATATGGTTGATCTATCCACAACGTACAATAAATGAGTAAGTAAAGAAAATCTTCGATAGATAGGAGGAAGGAATCGGATAAAAGTCATAAACGTACCTTTCTCGTGCGAGAAAGCCACGGAAGTTGTAAATTATCAAGAACAATAGCCTTAAACGTTCCTTGGTTACGATAAGACCGCGAGTTGAATCACGTCTTCTCAGACTCTGAATAACCACGTACTATTCGAAAATACGGCAACCGAGAAGAAGAATGCTGATTCTGGTGGTGTCGACAATTCTACGGAAAGCATCGAGTTTCGCGTCTCTGTCCCTTGATCTTGTAATTAGTTTTACGAAGATGTTGAAGAAGCACAAGGAATAAAATGTTCGTGTGGAAATAGTCTTCGTTTCTTTTTCACCTAGATCTTATGAATTTTGAAAAAATGTTTGTTCTCGTTTATAACTAAAGTAGAAAAGAAATATATACATATACATAAAATTTCTTTTTGCTATGTATTATCTAGCAATTATTTTGTTTATCGTTGCCTGTGCGAAATTAGTTTAACTGACTATTACCAATATGAAATTGAAAAGAACATAATTTCTATTTAGATACCGGTCAAATATGATCGATTCGATAGAAATATGCGTGCATATATGTATAAGTTGCCAGTAATTTTAGTGTTAGAAAAAGAAAGAAAAAAGAGAAACTAATCTGACGATAGATCAAATTGATGACGTAAGTGGAAATGAAGAGAAACGAGAGAGACTCGATTGTCACGAGAGGGCATACCACTCACGGTAATGTAAGGTGGCGGAATAGATTACGACCCTTCACCCTCGATAGTACTTCTCTTCTGTTGGGGACGGTCGCCGCCCTTATTGCGAAAGACCACGAGTTTATTGCGAACGACTGTGAGTCTCGTTCACCACGGTGCCGATTTATGGGGATATATAAGCACATACCACCGACAAATTTCCCCATAATCACGTGGTCCATTTCCTAACCCTCCGTTTTGTTACAATTTTCTCGCTTTCCTACTGGACATCCGTTCAACAGAATGTTTCCATGATTGTAATTGCATTTCCAGGATCGTTCTCTGATAGAAGGGAAACGAAGTTGATCTTGGCTGGATTTTCTTTTCGTTTGTGTTTTATTTGCTGGAAGTGAAATTAATCTTTGGGATCGCTTGTGAAACACATGTGCGCTTAACGGTCTCTGCGTGGCGTGATAGAGGAGTTTAATAGGCATGGCAATTTTACGTGATTATAGGTTTCATGTAACTGTAAAATATTTTGTGACCTTTTATAAATTACAAGGAAGAGAAGTGTTTGTAGATTTTATTTTCCAATTTCTTGAGATACTTTGTACACGTTTTGCTAGACGAGCAACTGCAATAGTATTGCAATATACACCTATCTTTACAAGTGTTTTTTACTAACATAATGTTATAAAAGTTGTTTCAAGAATGCAAAGATTCATGTCTTTAAATGTTTATTTAGGAACATATATGTACTATATACATACATATATGTATATTGCATATTTATAGAGAAACAAGGTAAATAAATTACTCGTTGATTATGTAGACAGATTTTGTATAAAAGTAACAACACTTGATGTGCTTTTTTTAAAAAAACCGCGTATGGACTTATTATTCAACAAATGATAATAGGAACGTGATTGCATGATTTTTTCGAACGTATTTATAGAATATGCCACAGGGTTCAACAGCCAAACTCTGTGTATTTACATGGGTATAAACAAGCAAAAAGGTTAATATAAACAGAGCTCCTTTGAACTATTATTAAAAGGTAATAATAAAAGGACCAAATTGAAAGATATTAACGACAGTAAATTAAATTCTGTAGGAAATTAAAAAAGAGTACATATTTGTAACATGATCATTAGATTGTGAATATTTATATAGATTCATCATTTTACAAAACAAAATATGAAATATATATGAGTAATAAATAATACAATTAAGTAAAGGTTTATTTCACGTTAGTAAATAATACAACGAGTACATATTTTGCGTATTATACGCATTCTGTGATTTTTTGCATCTTCAACCCATCACTCTTTTCCCCTTTTGAAATTATGTATGTGGCTTCAAAACGATTCGTTTACGTTTTGAAAATTTGTATAAATTATTTAATAAAGAACTTCGTCTCATTTATTAGGAGAAATATTATCGAAGATAAACCTAAATGTTTAGATTTTAGTAGTATAGTTATTTTTTTTTTATTCTTTTGATACATTAGATTTTAATTGCTCTAATTGCTTTTATGGTTAACTTGCTTTTTATCTAACTACTTTTGCATTAAAAATTTATCTTCTATTTTATTACGAATAAAAAATATGTTGAGCCTTTAAAATATGTAGACTCAGAAATACTAGGTGAAAAACTTGTATTTCGTTAGAACAGCGTGGCAAAAAGAATATTAAAATGTAGAAGCGTATACAACCTAGAAGCAAGATTATACGAAAATCCGCGAATTTTATAAACAGAAAGAAAAACGGTACTTAAGCATTTTTCAATTTACCACAATATAAATAATACTTAAATATTCTAGACTTTGATATAACACAATTTATTTTTATATGGAATTTTTATTATGGAAAATTTTGACTAAAATGTTTGACGTTCTTACAATTGTAAAACAAGTGAAATACCAAAGAAAATAAAAAAATTTTTCATTTGATATCACATTGTAATACAAACATTATACCTTACAGGTGCTAAAATTTGTAAAACAAATTAATCTTTTTAAATCCTAATAAAACTAAAGATTGTAATTTGAACTCACTCGTTAACCCATTTGTATCCAAGCGCGGATTAATTCGCGCGCTGTGACTACTTTTTATTTCAGTAGCTAAGTATTCTTCAGATGTGAGAGTTCACGTTTGACCCGTTTGTCAGCATCTCGTATATTTGTATATCAGTTTATTGTATTGACCATTTTAAAGAATTCCATGAGAAATAATATGATTTAATTTCTTATTTCTTATTTTTTTTAAATAAATAATTTTTTCTTGTTTTCTCTGTTATAAAGAATGTAAGATGCGATGTTTGCGAAGTAATATTGTCTACCAATCGTTTTGAGCAGTAAATTTTCGATAAACTCCATGAAGAATTCGGATGTCATTTACTGCACCTACGACCGACCGCGCGCGGTGATAGGGACCAGTCCTCTTAAGCAGAGCCATGATGCAAATGGGTTAATAGCCTATTATAATGATAAACAATCAATTAAATAAAAATCCTGAGAAACATCATCTGTTTATCCAATTAAAATTATTTATTCAATAAACTAATGCATAATTATCTGGAAATAACATTTAATCAAATAAAATAATATATCGGTTTTCAAATATTGTATTTAGATAAATATTTCAGGCTGTTTTTAGAATGTCTAATGCGTAAAAATTATAAATTCCAAAATAAATATCGTAAAAATTGAAAATTCTAAATTCTAAAGCGTAAGATAAAACAATGACAGTTCGAATATACAGATTTCTTCATATCGAGTTTCTCACGTAACACAAAACGTGATGTTCACGTGGGGAGAGTGAAAAGAATGGTTTCTGTTTAAAAATGAATGCTGTTTCAACGCGGTAAATCGATAAATCCACAATGAGCACTGCCGTGTGACGACCCTGAACTACCCCCTTAGAATCACACTTGTTGCTCGGCACCCTTGATCCGTAAAGTCACCCCCTCTGGCCCGCTCTTTCACCCAATAGAAAACTCCAATATTAAAAGAATTTATGAAGCAATTCCCGATCTCGTTCATATGTACTTGAATGATGATTCTGGGACGAAAAGACTCAAGCCATTCCATTGATTCATTGTATTGGGATACAGAAAAATGAAAATTTTTCTGACTGTATAATCTACACTCGTATTTTGGATTCATTTATATTCCGAACTCGTTGATCAATTGGCGTTATCTGTCATTATAGTTGCATATGGATTTTATTGTACTTTACCCTTATAACTTTATAAATATATGAACTCTATCTAATAACAGAAGATGACTTTTATTTACTGCAAAAAATCACATTTTTTTTACACCTCACTATAAATTTAAGAAAATTCTCTATTGTATTATTTTATCGAATTATCTTGTTGAAATTGTTATTTCAATGTTATTCTGATCAATAATTTTATCATTATGGAATACACACACATGTTACACATAATTTTATTTATATTATCGCAAAATTTATTTGTTTATGTTATCACACGATTCTCAATAGTGTTATTATATGTACAATACGTTGTATGTACACCTACAGAGATTTTTTAAATTATATAAAATTTTTAGTTAGAGGATATTTTGCACCAATGAACTAATTTTTTTAATTCTGTAATGTCATATATAAGACTATTACGTTTTATCGAATTATATTATACCTTCATTTTCTATTATTTTTTCTCTATTATTTTCCTTTATTTTATTTAAATTCTAAACAATAACTGTAAGTAATAAACATAATTCCACAAGTTGTTATTAAAACCATCGTGTATACGATATTCAACTAATCATCCTTTTATAAATATTCAAGTTCTAGTATGAATTCTTCTTCAAATTTCCAGAAATTTCAAGAGTAGGTTTTGTCCTAACAGGGGTGGTTTTGTCCCATCGAAGAGCGAATTCTATTAAGCAAAACACGGTTCGCTCGTTGTCATCGTATTTCATTCTAATTCGAATCTTACGGGTCTACAACGTATATACGTGCTCCCCCATGCAACAGCCGAAGATGGATGCTTGGGGTGGTTTCTGGAATGGTAAATACGCTTCACTCCCCTTTCAACTATTGGCTCTTATCGCAACTCCCCCAACTGAATTGTTTTTCAAAAGAGAAACGCGAGCATAAAACCACCCATGGTCGTTACCGATTCTATCTTTACTCGACTACCTTTATTAAAATAATCTCGTTGCTGTTTTCATTTCTTATGTTTTTACATGGTGAATTCCACTCTCTATTTCATATACACAGTTACTCACGAAAGTATTTCAGAATATTTACAATAGAAAAAAATGTCTTATGTATATATCACACGTCATATCAAATATTCTGGAATTTCATTGGCACTCTAGTGAGACTCGATTTTCATGAATATGTATATTTAAAAAAATTCAAACCAACCTAAACATGTACATTGTACATACAATCAGTCAGAATTTTGTGTATTTGTATATCTTTTTATAAACGAACTTTGACACTCTGTCACAATACATACTATTTCTAATTACATACCAATACAATTACATATTATTAGTGTATTTCTAAAAGGGATTTAAAAAATGAAAAAATTTAACTTATGAAAATCTTGGCATATATATAAAATTACATCAGAAGTTGCAAAACCTTCGTGCATTTTATTTTATGTATTCTACTTAAGATTAATAAAGAATCATTTCTTCCTCATTTGCGCGTGATAATGAAAAGGTGATGAATTTATGCAGAAATATTCAATAACTTCTTTAAATATTCACGCCAATTAGATTCTATATTAAAGCAAATTACATACATATATGAAAAAGTTTTAAGAGGAGAAACTTAAAATTCATCATTTTGACAAAGTCGACAATTTGTTGAATCTTTGTAAAATATTTATCACTTCACTTTAATAAATTAGTGTTTCTGTTTTAATATAAATCAACATCAATTTTATGTAAATTGCTGCATATAGATAAAATATTCATCGTTGTCTATTAAATAACCGCAAAAAATTCTTCAACCTAATATTAGAATCCTACAGGACGATAAAAAAAGGAACGGTCTTTGATCTACATGTTTACGCATATCCGGAGAATAAGAGGGAGCATTGATTAAGAACAAGGCAGGCAGGCGTTTCTGTTCATCGATTCATCTCCGAAACCCTTTTTCTTTTACCCTCGACTTCACTCCGCTCTTCTCCTCGATTTCCACTATTGGCAGAGCGATAACTCGGTACGTCGACCATAAATCAAACTGCCAGAGTGTTTCACCTAGCCTCTCCTATAGCAAGCTTCCTCCGGCAGCTCCTTCATCCTGTGGCAAATGATCCGCGACCATTCATGCTTCTTTTATTTTGTTCTCCCTCCCCTCTTCTTCTTCTCTTTTTTATTCCCCCCCCCTCCACTTTCGACCAACGTCGTCATGAAAAATAAATCCACTTTTCCGAGTTCTGACACTTTGCTAAATTACTTGATCCCCTTTTGTATTGTTGCACAGAGCGTTTCCGGATCAACATGATATATCGACACATTGGGAAAATGTCGTGAAAATGTATATATACGCTCCTTGTTTCCAATATTTTGGAAGAGTGAAGCGTTTAATTGTTCGAGATTTAAATCCGTTTTGGTGTTATCATATATCATTTTTTATTATCTTTTACTGCTATTACTATCTTATTATAAAAGAAATTTATTGTAAGTGCATTTTATTTTTAATTCATTCGTCGTTAATCCATTACGTATATACACAACCAGGTACTATATAATACTGACAAATTATATATTATTGATCTATAACGTCAGATATTGATAGCATATTTAACGAATTAAACAAATTCTTAAAAAAATCTTCGTCCGACACAATATCCGTACAACATTAACTTTCAAATAGTATCGATGAGTTATAGACAACTATTAATCATTCATGGCAGATTGCTAAAATTTTGGATATCTAAGATTATTTTTTGCTTTATTTTTTCCGTGATAAGGATCAGCGGTAGAATAAGAATAGATTAAAAATTTCAAAATTAAATATTTTTGTACTTCAATCGTGCTCTCGTTTTAGTAACCAGGAAGCATTTGTAATACAGTCCAATTTATAAATAATCCAGAAATGGAAATTCATGCGCGTCAATAAGAATCTTTTCTTATTGTGTTCAAAGTCGAGGAATTTTTTAATATTAGAACAATAAAATTGGGTCGAAAATGACCGAAATGATTAAATTGTTATAGTCCTGAATGGTCCAATGGTACCAATTAACAGTTAAACACAGTTAACCAAAGCTTCAGTTGCAATTACAAATCGCAAGAACTCCATTCATGTGACACTCTTTGCCTCCCAAACAATCTATCACCTTTTCACGCAACTCCCGCAGCGGTTTCCGCTATAATATTTACGACCGGTAATTTTCTAGCAATTACCACGAGTGTCACACGGTGGACTCATTTAAGCGCTCCACCGTCTCATTCGTCACTCTTCTTCCTTTATATCCTCGCGTAACGTTCGCCACTACGCAACGCTACGAAAATTGCTATCATTACGAAAGAAAAAGAACAGAGCCATACTCGTAATCACGGGAACAATTAAATTAGACCTCAAACAAGTAGCCAACAGTGTTTAATGCCTGTGATTCGCCGGCGAATTTTAATTGCACCGCTGTCAACCGAAGAGAACCAATCCTCATTGGATCAATACCGTTTAAACAGTAAAACTAGCCCGTTAGAAAACCGTGTACATATTGCCGTCAATGAAGCGAATCACATTGGAAGAAATTTTATTTGAAATAAAAATACAACGTAATGTTTTGAAATAACGAATCACTTTAATTATTTTGTTAGTTTTATGATAGAAGTAGTGCAGTTAAAGTAACTCTATCTTGTGCGAAGATTAAACAGTTTCAGTTCAATCATTCATAGAAAATAATTAATAATTTATATTTCAATATTAATTTGAATTCTAAATGACGTATTTTGTATACATTTGAGACGTAAGTAAACTACGAATGTTCATGTAAATTCATATTTTCCATTTCTATTTTGAAATCGAAATTTCTTCTATCTACCACTAAATGTTATAAGGAGTGTTATATTCTGGATACTGCATATATTTTTCCGTATTATATATTTTTGCATCTTTAAACTTCCTACAAATGCGTAAACTTTCATAATTAAATCATAAACAGACCCACATTATTTTGCCTGCTAAGAATAGATAAATCTATGAAATACGAGTTACCGTTTTGAGAATATTGCAGAAACATTGCTCGACCCATTATCAAAATGTTATTTTATCTTCATAATGTGACTAGTAAATGCGGTTATGTTGGTCTACCTAATTCGAATGAAACTACTACATTGCGCAAAAGCGAGATATCATGCAAGATACAGTTGAATCAATTAATTTACCACACATACCTCCGCTTATTTTTCTTTATCTAATTTCAACTTTGTACCATTTATTGATTGTACATAGAAAGTAAATAAAGCTAATAGAGGCAAAGAAGAAAACCTGAACATTCTTTTTGAAGGTGAACTTAAATTCATAGATTTATCAACTTATCTCATATTTATTAGACTTAGACTTATCACCATTAATTCGGCTACTAAATATGGACGAAATTGTTAGACTTTACATCCTTTGTAGTATTTGTTACTTTCATAAGACTTGCATTCAAAGTATGTACAAGTGAAAAAAGAAAAGTGAAGTTGATCGGTACGACTTCTGAGAGGCCTGTATAGTGTATACAATCAATCGCGGTGCAATAACTGGATGCTTCAATTTACAACCTCGTTACGTTTCTTCTAAAGACTTATACCGTTTCTCTTCGGTTAATATCCGTCTGTTTCCCGATGCGTGCTGCACCTTGAACTTTGTACCGAGTCTCGACCGAATGAATTATCTTTTCCGCGTGCAATTTCACGCAGGTGCATGCCACGCGATCTCGTTGCTGCCTCGACGCACGTTGTTGCAAACAGCAAAGGAGAGAGGGAGGAAGAAAGGGGATCGTGTTCCGTGATTCTCGATGAGAAATCGTATACTCTTTCACATTGCTGCACGAGCTCCGTTCGCTCATTGCGCTTCGATGTCGACGAGATAAATAGAAATTCGTTTTTAGTGGAGCTGCCCGAGAGTTCAGACGAGGGTCTAATAAAGTGGTTGCGAGATTTTAGTTTGTACTGTTAGATGGAATTACATATTGGTTTATAGTAACGGTAAAACGGGTGGGTTGGTGAGAACAGATTACATGAAACGGTTATTGAAACGTGAATTTTTAGTTTCGTGTACTCTTTTTCTTTTTACTACCATGTTGATCGTTCGTTAAAATTTGCCTTGAAAATATTTAAACACTTGCAGAAACCATTTACGAATACATCATATGTATTATATAAAAATTTCAACAGAGAGAAAATTTAAGCTGAAAGCTATACGTATTTGAAAATTCTATTTTATTTTCATTTTCCTATGTTTTACTTTTTTTATTTATAAATATATTATTCTGAAAAAAGACATAGTTTTCAGCTTTGCTATCATTAACGTAACATTTTAATCGTTCAAAAGTTATATTGACCAAAAATAAAAAAGTACAGAATACAATAGTTTGATGATGTTACAAACCCTGATATTTTCAAATTTATCTTACAATTTACAATAATATAGTAATAATTAAAATAATACTAAGTAATAATTTACGGTCAACCATAAAAGTCTACATACGCTACTTAAATATAAAATAAATTTAGTAAATACTTATATTCAGCCATACGAACTTTTTTAACGTGTTCAGGGGCATATTGCTAAAGTGTAACACAGTTTATTCAGATTTATCTTTATTAAGGAAAAAGAAGTAAGAAAATATAAAGTACAACACTACAAGAACTACATACACTTGATATGTTTATATGTACGTATCATATCTCGTGTCTCCCCATACGTAAACATCAATAATGGTCGTCCTATCTCCTTGCCATTGAAAAAATTAAAATTTTTACTTGTATTCACGGTCTAATCATAATCAACATTTAATTTTAACAAAATATTATATCGCATTTATACACTTTTTCTCCGGCAATGTTATAACACACTCATATTATTGAAAATTGTTTAGTCTGCGGAATTTATGTTTATTACTTTAATCACTCTAAAATATTTAGTAACGTAGATCACCGAGGACCACCATGGTAGTGAACGTATTAAAATAAAATAATAAACAAGTTCTCAAATATTAATTGTTAAGTAATAAAGAATTATTAAAATGATTATACAGCTATTAATGACATAAATGTCCATCAATTTCCAAGGACATGAAATAAACTAATCTTAAATATTTATCATCGGTATGTCAGATAGACATTACATAACTGTAATATTCACGATTCCCTTTTCTATAGCATTCATTAAGCACTTGGCAAATTTTCAGCTTTGACATGTCCGTTTGTTCGAGTATTAAGTATCTTGCGACTCATCGATCAATGCTGTAGGATCTAGAAAATCATTCGCAAGGAATTGTTTCTATTCTGCTACTTCGAATATTATTAACCTGTTCTACCAACCACCTTATTTGTTACTTTCTATTTTACTGTCTCGCGAGATCGAACTGATGCTGTTGATAAAATTTTACAAGTTGCCAGTTACACATTTGTTCATAACACAAAAGAATTTTGTAATACGACAAAGTCTTACACTGATACAATATGCAGACCTGGAGCATTAGCTTTAGTTAGGACGTTAACTTAATCTCACAAAAATTTCCTTATACTTCTTCATAAACAAATTCTTTGCATCCACCGTCCCAAAAAATTACACAAAATTGTAATTAATTTTTTAATGATCGTTCATTTTATCGATTCTATTGATCCTCATACAAAAAAGGTTAACTATTATAGTATTTGTAGCTTGTGACTTCTGAAATATCACTAACGATATTAATCCACTTCTTCCAATTAAAGTTCTATTGCAAATTCCAAAATTAGTAAAGAAGTTAACGAGAATTAAGGTCTGTAAACTTGGACAAATTGAAAAAGCACTCGCATAAGTCTGAGCACCACTGAAGACCACCTTGGAAAGTCAGACGGAGGCAGGGAACTCGTGCACGCAGAAACGAGCAAGAACGAACGACAGAAAAGCTAACAGAGGAGGGAGGGTTTAGGTTAGGATGCGCCAGGCCAGGAAATGCACTTGACGCAGCGTCGTCGCGGAGGATGAGTCATCGGAGATACGGAAAACCGGTTCGCCACGGTTATAAGCCTTTTCCCCTGGCAGTCAGCAGTCCCACTCCTCTTCTCCTATTCTCTTTATCCGTTGGCGAGTTCTGCCACTCTTTCTTTCCTTCCCTCCCTTTTCTTCCGAGCAGTCAGCACTTCCCTGGCCTGCCTCCATCGGCTACCTCTCTGCCGCCACCTTGTGCCGCTGCTGCTGGCGTATAGCTGCGATAGTGGGATTAAAGGTGGATCTCGGCGTCGTCAATCGTCACTTTGTCACACCGCGTACGGTTCGTACCGTTTGCACACCGGGTGACCGAAAATAAACGGAACGTAATTGTTTTGTCAAGTTATAAAAAAAAAGAAACAAAAAGAATAATAAAAATAATAGGCACGCCAATTGAAAAAACCTATTAATCCTATTGCGCATATAATATATAAGTCGAGAATATAAAAAAATATCTATAATTTGAGAAAAATAATTTTTATATCATAGTGATACTATGTATGTACTTCGATTTTTTCGTAGATGTTTCAAAGAGGAAATTGTAGCGAAAAAAATATTGAGCAAATTTTTGAAAATCTTTTTCATAATTACAACGAAAATTCAATTAGACTCAATGATGCAATTTTTCAAAATATATTATATATCAATTATCGTGTTAATGCAATTTCAAAACATATACACTTAAGGTTCTGTAACTTTCGAATTTATAAATCAAATTACGTAACCGAAATTGATACTTAAATAAACGATAAAACAAAATGTATTTTTTTGTTTTCTAATCTAATCTAACAAGAGGAATATTGAAAATTATCAAGTTCTTCATATTCACATCTTATATACCGTTCACAATTTTCATTTAAGCGGCTTATGCCATTTTTCTCGTAACAATATAATATACGCAAAAGTCACTTCCATTATTATTTATTTCTCCTAGATTTGTTGCTTTAATTTTTTATATCTTATTAGAACGAAAATCTTTCATTTTAGCAATACAGATTAATCAATAGTTAATTAGATAACATTAAAAATTTTAATAAAATTGTATTCTAAAAAATTCGCGAAAATTCGTATTTAAATATATTTTAATGAACTTGAAATAAAGTAGCGCTACCATAATCAGTTGTTGAAGTTCACTCCAGATAACAAAGTAAACAGGAAGAAAAATAAAGTGCCGCAACAATAAGACGATGATCATGCAATATACGATTTATAATTTTCATCGATATTTAACTTGTTTCTAAGTCTTAATTCGTTTAACCACTATATTCCTTACTTCATAATAACTTTCTCCTTCAAAGTAATATTCCTATATTTTTATACAACCAACACGTGTGTCTTTATGTTAATTAGCGGTAACTTCGTTTTATCCATGCAAATGATGTAATAGGCATCATGTGTGAATGTATACATCAACCAGAAAAGACGTATAAAGTTGAATGTAATTATTATCGTCATTACTTATTGCTAACCTTTAAATAATCGATAAATTCATTTTCGATTGTGACGTTTAAGATTACAATATGTTACTCATATTGAAATGAACTTATGCCGGTTTTTCTTATTTCTATTTACTTTTTATTTTAAACAAAATTATCAGTGTTTAGATATTTCAAAATTTTTATTTATGTTTCTTAAAATAGTAATACCATTCCCTTTGAGATTTATATCATATATTACATATTATATATTTACCAAATTTATGTATTACGCACGCGCTGTTTATTTATTATTTATTTATTCATTATTCATTTATTGTAATATAATATATTATAATAAAAAGAGAATAGTAAACGTAAGCAATGCTACGACATTTTATATCGATAAAATCGATACAGAAATTATCTTCAAAAATTATTTGTCTAAAAGAGTAATAGGCATATTTGACAAATTATATTAATAATTCCATACTTCGAATTGTTGAAATCAATTTTTATTAATTTCAGATTTTTGTATCGTTTTACTATTGAATAAATTTATTTGAACTTTTATGAATTAATTTGGAATTTTACCAATTGTCAACTAATATGTAATTTACGTAACATGAAAGAGAAACATAATCCCCTAATTCTATTGAACATCGCGTGAAATTCATATCATCCGTTAGCTACAAGATCATATAATCCGATTACTGTATCACTATAATTATATTAACCTTCGATAAAGATTTTCTTGTTGAACAATTTCCTGTAATTTTCAATTTTGCTACAATAATTTAACAAAAAAGTCTTACAGAATTTTTGTGATATTTTAAATAAAAGATCGCAATTTTCTCTTTTCATTTTATTTTTCTAAGAGAAGAAGGATTTTAATATGTAATTAAGTACGATTATGTATAAATTTGTAAATTTAGAATAGCATTATTTCAATACTTTTTAACATTAAGAAATTTGGCTTCTCTAACACTATTTATTTTTACTGTTCATTTAGATCATCTTTGTATATTATTATTATTATTATTGGTTAGTCCGTGCCTTTCGGCTTTAGACGAACTTTCGGTTGATCATCTTTTTATATTTTTGTCATTATTTACCTTTTTACTATTTGTGTTTTTTTATTAGAAAAGACTACAATAATTATTCCATGTTGCTTGTAAGCTAACACTTATATCTGCAATATAATGCAAATTCTGAAAAATTCGCTTATGTACGTTATTTGTAGAGCATAGAATTTCGCTCTTGAGATTAAAATTATCGACTATTGGGAGATAACGAAGGTGGCTTCATATTATGTATAACGACCAATCGATTAAATTACTCGTTTCGGACTTTGTAAATTCGAACTAAACTCGAATCAATAATTTTCTAATTCAATATGCAGTAACCAACAATTAGTATGTAAGAACTGGAAATAAGAGAAATAACTGCTTAAAAGTAATTGCACTGTGTGTCATAATTTCTTGTTGGTTTTATTAATTTCCATTAGTTATAAAATTACCAAATTAAAGTTAAGTACCTGTTTCACTAAATGAATGCATCGACTTATAATAAACAAAAGACAATTGGAAAAATATTCATGATGCTTATGTAATTTTAACTTTTGTACGCTGACATTTGTATTGTTTGTCAGATATAAGGAAAGTGAATAATCAATTTTTTTTCGTAACGATGAGCAATGCTTAGAATTAGTTTATCATAATGAATTCTCAAATCTGCTTATACATCTAATTTATTCTTGTGACTTCTTGAAACAGCAGTGTTAAATAAACAAGAATTGCATAAGGATCAAATATATAACTTATACCAATTTCACGTTATTTTCTTAACTATTTAAGTACCTATATTGTTTTCATTAAGTCGCATTATTTTTAATAATAATGTTAAATGAATGAAAATTAAAAAGTTCAAACATCACTGTTTGTATTTTGCCAACCAATTTTTTATAAACAGGAATGTGATTTACTTTTAGAATTATTTAGTGCGTTCGTACGTATTATTAAATGTCTGCTATCTTATGGGCCAATTTCAATAAAGCCAATATTTGTATGAATTTTTCATGAGTTGAGAATCTGAATAATTAGCAGAGCAAAAAAACTCATTAAGCAGTGCTCAGAGTCTATTACTAAATAAATATATAATTATATAAAGAATGATGTAAAATAGATGTAACAAAAATTTTATACAATTTATTCGTATAATTAAATTTTATAAACAGATACAGTTTCTTTCTTTTTCATGTTTTATTATTGTTGTTCTTTTTTTATAAAACATAATTTATTCTCTTAATTAACAATTGGAAGATTATCAAGACAATCAAAATTCTAAAAGGCATTTTTTAATTTTTTTACAAATACCTTAGAATATTTATCTGAAGATTTTACAATACTATATAAAACCTCTAACTTCATATAGCATTAAATAATACTAGTAGAAATACAGAATAGAAAATTTCGTACGTAACAGTAAAATCTTGCAAAGCGACTCTAATATAGTCAGTGTAGATTTGCATGACTTCACATGTGTATTTTAAACGTACGTAAAATATTTCAATCGATTTGAGAAAACTGAAGTCATTAACAGTGAATAAAGTAGAAATAGTGGAATAAAGATATAAGAAATGAGTAAAACGAAGGATTTAGTATAGTTAAACCAGCCTATAAACTATATCAAGTATTCAAACGATACTATTACGATAACTTTTACTACGAAAATACGTATTTTATATTTTCCGACGGTATTCATTTATGTCATTAATTATTGACGAGTATATGAAGAGTACACAATACTTTTAACATGTCGTCACAAAACGAAATCTAGGATTTCTATCTACGATTTAAATCAGGAGATTGAGGAGATCATGGCACTGGTCCACTTCGTCCAGACCATCTTTCACTAAGAGTGTTATTTAGATATTATCGGACGTTGAAAGCAAAATGAGCTGGGTTTCCATTGTGCATACACCATTGTTCTAATCTTTCACTGAAATTCATGGGTGATATTAACGGTAACATATTTGTTAAAAAATTAAGATCAGGTGTGATTATTAATTGATTTGATAAAATGACAGGTCCTAAAATTTGATAATCTACATTCACACATTCAAAAAGAATTTTATTCCGTCCATAAGTATTGTACATGTTTATTGCATGTAATGCCACTTCTAATGAATGCAGCTTTGCCAGTAAACGAAATACGTAAAACAAATTGTGGATTCGATGCACGCTCTATGAGAACCTACTGCGAAAACTCTGCTCTCGGTGGATACTTTGATGGAACGAGAGCCTGCACTCGTTGTATATGATACGGATACAATAATTATTGTATATGAAGAATTTTCATCACAGCACGCTGACTAATTCCCACTGATGCTGAAATTCTCTTCTACTACATATTCCTAGATTTTCTTTAACTGTCTTTGAGACGCAGATCTCCTGAGTAACAATTGAAGCAAACGTAAGCCTTCCCGAACGAATGTCGTGTTTCAAATGAACCGATTTCGCAAAGGCGTTGATGAAGTTTCTTAAACAAAATGTGGAGATGGTATCTTTTAATTTGGATATCTTTCCGCGTAAATAGCACAATAATAAGTTTTCGTGCTACTATAGTGCGACCATTGGCAATTCCATAGATGTAACGCATATCTGCCGTTTCTTGATTACGATAATACGATGTCATTTTTACCGCATTGAAAAAATTTTGTATTAGCTCTGTAACTGTTCGCTAATCACGAAGAGGTGTGTAACTAAATATCTCTATCTCTAACGACGCCGCGTTTCATAACAAAATAGTCCTGCGTTATGACACATGCATAGACTAGAAAGACAGATAATCCACTGCTTCCATGCGGTACAATAACTCCTGAAGCGAGAAAGTTATTTGCTTTAACCGAAACAAAAAATTGTTCATAGCTTTGAAACTATATACCTTTTTCGACCTGTGTTTATTGGATTTTTTTTCGTCATTTCACAAGTACTATCTATCCTAAAGTTAAGAACCCTTTTTTTTTGTTTCGTCCTGTATAGTTGAGAAATCATGCATCTGTTATATTGATTTCATGAAAATATTATAAGCATACTGTATTTTATAGAGCACAGAAAGCATTGTGTGCATAGATAGTATACAATGTAAAGATATCAATTCTTACAGATTGTTTTTTAGAATAACACGATCTAACCTACAAAATGCTGGAGAACTATTATGAATTATATATAATGAAAAAAGCAAGATATGCATATGATATATGTGTACATTGTATGATATACAAATAAACACTATCATATTTGCCTGTAACAAAATTATTCAATAGTAAATTATTTAATAAGGTTAGGTATCGATCATTTTCCAGGGCAAATGATTGAAAACAAGTAATCTATCCTAATGTAAAAAATTAGAAGCGTCATAAATTTTGAAACCGCCGAGCGAAACTCGTGAAACATGGAAAGGTAATAGAAATGTATACTACAAATACTACTTATTATGCGATTAAATTATCTCAAAAAAACAGTAGATGATCTATTCCAAAATAATCATACTATAATCATCGTTCCGATATTCAAAGCGATTCCATTGCATTTTGTTCTAACTAAATACACATCTCGGCATCGTCTACGTAGACGTCTTTAAACTCACAAAGCAACCGTTCCAAACCATCACCGGTAATTTATTCCGTTTTTAATTTCCTCCGTCGAGCCTCTGCTCGATGGAGCAACGTGGAGTTTCCACTCAAGGCCTTTTCCAACGAGATCGTGCCAGCCTCTGGTTTAATGACATTTGAAAGGGCCAGGAAAAAGGTCAAGATGCATCGATACAGCGCAGCTCAGGATTCGTGCCGACTTCACAAGATGAGCACAGAATCCGCCTCTGTCTCTTTCTCTCTCTCTCTCTCTCTCTTTCTTTCTCTCTCTCCTGATTTTACACGCAGCTCTACCTGTCCATCTCTTCTCTCTGGTTCGTTCTTTTCTCTCTGTCCTCGAATCGGTAAACCGGTGCAAAAGGTAGCAAGCAAGAAGTGAAACCGCGCTCGGCGAACGGCGATTTGTCGGCGAACAATAGAAGGTCAGTGCATTTCAGAACACGGCCGTGCAACAGAGCATCGCTCTTCGTTTAAGCAACCAGATGCAATGTACTGAGTTAGATGATTTTCCTTAAAGCAATTCACGTTCCGGCTACCGTGGATCGCGGATTTATTGATCGATATAGATCGATACGTTAGGACTCGTGTGATCCACGTGAAACTTTCAACCTACGATCTCGAGATTGTGACTGTAGATTGTATAATGTTTTTTCAGGGATATAGTGTTATGAGGTTAGAAAGTTTCGGATAAATTTAGATTTCCCCAATGTGAATCATTTAATATTTCAGTGATATACATAGAAAGAGGACAAAATTCAATTTAGTAGAAAACTTTTATTTCTTACTTCGTAATTAACAGAATCCCAGTTTACGAAATTGAGATTGACGAAAACCGTATTTGGTGCTCTGGCGCTACTAAGTTTTCTGAGAAGTAATTTTAAGAAGTTAGGCAGATTTAGCTGAATTTTAGTAAATATATATATATATTTGAAACTAGAATGGGATGGCACCTGTATTCATTTATGGAAATAAAAACACAATTTTTTTCTTTGTATTGATAACATGTGTCGCATTCTTTCTGTGTTTCCTTACACCAGGGTTTCTTTATATGATAATTTACCAATTAGTAACATTAATGAATTGAAAACATGACAAATTACTTTGTTTTACTCTTTACACCGAACAAAATACTTCTTTGTTTTCTTTTTAAATACTTTTATTTACTTTTATGAAAAATTATTTATTTACTTTTCACAAGTATTTACTTATTTATTAAGATAGTATCTACCTTACATATAGATCATACATCAAGTACTTCTAACTTGTTAGATTTTTCAATTTAGTAGCATAAAAATGTATTGAACAACAACATTGAAAGGCTGTTTTGTAATCAAAATATTCGAACAGATAAGAAAAACAAAATAAAATTTAGATAAGATTAATATTTCAAACTATAGATATAATTATACTAATGTTCTGATAGAACCCATTAAAGTAACTCTTAATTGGGTATATAATACGTTAACTATACGATGAAGAGTTGAATTTTATCTTAACAAAAGCCTTGTTATAGATTCATTTCTGTAATGGAGTTAATGATTAAAATCTCATTAGAGAGTTATCTCAAAATACGTTAAAAATCCATTAATTTTAATTCGTGGCTTCTAGACACGATTTTTTTAGCCTTTTATTAGATAAAATACCAACCGATTCGCGCTAGCTGATTAGGCGATCGTCGACTACTAGCAAAACATTAATAGAATACACGTGTCAGTTGTGGCTGAAGGAATAATCTGCGTCACTGTTTTTCAAACTTCTTTGTCAGTGAATTACTGAGACATACGTATAGAGATCAGGACTTCAAAAATTGTAGATTACAGTAAAAATTATACGTAATTAATGTCAAATACAAAAAACAGTTATAATGACTAATAATAAAAGCAATTATAAATAAAATTTGTCTAATAAATTAGTAAAAATCAACAAAAATTATATAAACACAGAGAGGTAAGCGTATTGCAGTTAACCAGAATCCAGGGCGCTCAGGATTCGAATATAATCCGAATATTCTACGATATTCGATATAATGCAATTTAGGCATTTAATACAATAGATTATTATAGCCAGCATGTAGCAACTACGCGCAAAATTCGAGCTAAATCGATGACCCAAATATCACAAGTTCCTCAGTCTCGCACGAAACAACACACTGTCGCAAAAATCGAACTCTCACTCGAGAAAGTGGCGAACCATTTCCCTTTATAACATCTTCCAGCTTGCTGTAGCAAACGTGGAAAGTATAGGGTAAGACACTTGAAATTACTATGTTGATTAATTTATAAAACTTACGTGATATAAAATGACATTTTGGCTAAATATTTGATAGATTATAATAATTCTTTTTTTTATTACTTAATATGAAACATAAAGATCATATGCTTAAGTTATCTTAACTTATTTTTTGTATAGAACATAAGTAAAACCAGACATAAGCATTATTAGTTGCGCAATTATAAAAACTCACTTAAATTATAAACAGATCAATTTTAAAGAAATAAACAAAATTCTCTGCATCTACTGTTAGAAACGATAAGGATTTTTCAGTCAATCAAAATTGTTTGCAGAAACTGGTCCAACGAAAAACTTGGAACGAGAGGCTACCGATGGAACGATCTTGCGTCACTGGATACGAACCGAAAGGAGAAAGAACTCTATAACTTGTAGTAAGACGATCTCAGGCCATCGTCTACCTGACGACGTGCCACAGGATTTATTGTCATGGACAAAAGTTGACGTGTCCTGCTGGTCTAACACGCACCTGGAGATATAATAGCCATCCCGCCCATTAAGGATCAGGAAAGAGACTAAGAGATCTGGTTTACGGTTGGAGACGGTTGGTTTACGAAAAGTTGAGAAGGTTAGGCTAAGATCGTCGTTGAGGGTGGTTAGGAGACGATGACGTGGATCCGACAAGAACGATTTTACTCTTTCGACATTCTACGTGACATACGTGTCATATCCTGAGAACGCCCATGGTCACAAAGCAGTGTTTCTCAACGTGAAACGTACACCACCATAAGGAAGCAATTTTGAATATTATGAGACAATTAAATTCGTTACTTTCGTCCATGTAATTAAATAAAAAATCATCTTTGTATTTTATACTACCTGGCGTTTCTTTTGTGTAACATTTTAACATGTTGTTATTTGTCTGATTAGCTAAAAATTGCCTACTATTAATTTAAATACACTGAATGCTTTGCCATAAATGTACTAGGTTCGTTCGACAGTTGAAAACATGCACATAATCTCTCATATTTTTTAAATTTATATTCATTAAAGAAAGTCAAATTAACAATAGTTTTACCACACTAGTCATAGCTTTATTATACTTTTAATTTAGTTATTAGAACTTGGTTGACTCAATTGGGGGGGGGGGGCACCAAAATCTTTAAGTCGTTTAGATAAAACGTAATCTAAGAAAGGTTAGGGAACACCGTTATAAAAGATTCCGAATCGCAATGAATGCGTTTTGGGATGTTTGCTTCTTCCCACGTAATTGTAAAAATGCCTGCAAATGGCAGAAATGGTATGAAAAGAAAAAAACCGTTTCTTGTAATTGGGTTGGTTTCAGTTCGAAATTTTGATGTTTATTAATGGAAGCACACTACCGTTCATAAGTATTTTGGCACTTCTAAATTATTGCAAATGACATAGGATTCTTTAGAAACGTTTAAAATTGCTTTTTTCAGCCCTAATTTCAAATTAAACGAAATAATGAAAAAATGAAATAATTATTATTTATGTGCGTAATTTATCGTTCAGTTTTTTCTGCTAAAGATTTTTTCCGTTAAAGAAAAGAAAAAAAAATTAAGTTCCGTTAGAAAACGTCTCAAAAATCTTCCTTTTTTTACGCATAGAATTATTCTACATTTGATTACGTTATTTAATGATATTGTATAACCCTGTATAATATCTTGTTGATCTTTTTAAATACAAATTTGATAAAAGTTAAATAAGCAATTTCTTTTCGATCTTAACCTTAATTAAAGTACGACAAGATAAAATTGAATTTTCTGCGAATATCTTATGCTATTATTACGAAAATATTACATATATGGAAAACATCTAAGACATTTTATAAGGGGACTTATGCAGAAACTAACACTTGAACCTGACTGCCTTTCATCCTAAGTCAATATGGACCCATTCGTTTGATCCATCAAACTTATTAATCTCTTAGAAACTCTTAATACGTTAATACTGATTATATTACTTTATTTTACAGTTCTTTCATACATTTTATATGATTTCTTATTCTGTTGGTGATACATCTTTGTCCGAAAAATGAGAAAATCAAAAAGGTCGTTATCAAAGATTGATTCTGTTACTTGGCTAACACTCTGCAGGTTAATAATTGTAAAATCTTCTAATTTTTGTAAAACGTTGTTTTCAAACCGTTTCTCTGGAAGTAAGGGAACATGCCCCAGCACAGTAAGTGCAATTTTCACTTTCAGTATCAGAATCGAACACGAAGGTTTTTTGTCGTTTCATTAGTCTAATATTCACATCGTAATGAATCAGATCTACGTGTATATATTCTCAAGAAGTATTACTTTCCGAAGAAGTATCACTAGCATTATCGCTCGAACAAAGTATCAGAGAAAGAGTTTCACTCAAAAATTCGCGACGCACCGTACAAAAGGTAAAAAAAAATCTAACGTGACAAAAGGCGAATAATAAACACAATCACAAATTCTATAATGGACACTTCATCAATTTTAAGTTTTGACAATTTCGTACGATAATTTTAACTATATCTTTCTGTAAACACGTTTGATATAAGAGTATGTCTCCGGTCAACGATGTGTTAAAATTCTAAAACAATAAATAAAAAATTAAATAAAAATGCGAAAGTCAAACGAAACGAGGCATAGAAGTTGTCTGGGAGCGTTTCGCGCAACGACGTGTTGCCGACCGATAAATTAGATTCCGAAATGAGTCGTAAAACGAAGCTGCGGTTTTACGAGGTTCGTCGAAACAGGACGCGCTGTGCTTTGGTGCAGGTTTACAAATACGTGGATCAATTCCAGGTTTATCGTCCAGCAGCGGCGATTGGCCGACTCCCTATGTTGTATCTACACGTAAAACGCAGTTACGTATACGATCACACACATGTATGTACATCGTATATAAACGTATATCATATACATAATGCACATAGATTCTATATTCCGGCTGTGTACCGCTATAATAATTCAGTCTCGAACGTCGCTCTCTCCGCAGTGACCGCAACCTGCAGAGCCGACGAAACACGAGCAAATCAACTGTCCCGGCTATTTTCCGCCTAGTTACGTAAATTAATACTAGTAACGATACTGAAATTATTGTTTCATCGAGACATATGTATAGTTGATGTGAGAGATCCTGAGCCTATCAACGATCGATGCTTTTATGTTTTGGGAATATTCGTCGGTCTTAGGCTGCAAAAGTGTACGATTAGTTGAAAACTTGATAATCGTACTTTGGGCAATTTTATAATGTTCTATAATGACATGTAATTGTGTAAGTTGCGAATAACGAAGGAAATATAGGGAAATGCGTAGCTTATTAGTACGTCCAACTAATTCAATTACGAAAACTATCTTTCCTTGTGTTTAAGAAATTAAATTAAATTTACAACTTAACCTAATAATTATAAAATCTCAAAAGTATAATCCAAGAATTGTAGATACAAAAGCTCCTGGTTCCAGAGAGTGATAAATTTGTCAAATCGAAATTTCGATATATGTTTTAATGTTCTGCCATTTATTAGACGATAAATTTAATCAAGATTTGAAGAAACATCTACCATTTGTTAGGCGATTAGTACAACTAGTGGAGCTATTTAAAATTGTCAACGAAATCTTTCTGTCTAAAACCTAACTTCTAAAATGGCTGCCACCTACAACTCTGTCAGCTTGATAAATGCGATTGTCCTTGCTTATTATAGAACTGAAAATTTGAAATAAGAAACGAAATAGAAGCGAAACAGTAAAACGAAGTCTAGTGTACTTTTAAGAACCACAAACAAGAAAATTATGAAAACTGGAGTATCGCAATGCGAATTAACGTTATTAATAAAATTTTTCAAGTTACAAATTGGCCAACTGTAGCAACTTGACATTTTTAGGTTATGTACAACAACAATCATAAATAGCTATTTAAAAAATATTTATTAATTACTTTTTCTTAATTACTGATTTTCTCATTGATGTTAATAATACTTTTATTATTATTATACTGTACTATTACTATATTATTAATATTGCATGTTATGCAATATATATTACATAATAAATAAACTGCGGTTTATGGATATTGGGAGGTTCCAAAAATCTAGAGAATGTACATATACAATATGCAAAAATGTCTAAAATAGAGCATCTGCTAACTATAATATTTAATAAATTAAACAATTTTCTATTTACACTCCATTTCTTTGGCTATATTTATAAAAATATAAAATTGCATAAACGTAACCTAATCCGCAGTTTAATAATAAATAAACAGACTTTATTGATCTAATTAATTTGCAATTTACACCAATGATATTGCCATGAACACTAATAGTAATAGTAGTATAGTAGTATAATTATATATTTATATAATTATATATGTTATATAAATCACATATTATATATCATATAATCTATATATAATAAAAATATAAATAATATTACAATATAATGCATATAAATATAATAATATATGATATATATATATAGATTATATTTATACATATTTTATACGAAAAAAAAACAAATTAAAGAAGAAAATGTTGAAGTTGTGCGATGTTTCGATAGCATGACCGTACTATTTTAATCGACGATAAATTTAGAGTATTACACATAACATAGCTTAGTTATCAAGAACTCTTTACGTCAGTATTAAACATGATGACGAACTATTTTTTTCTCAGATAACGTTACTTTTAAGACGAATATATCTGCAGAATTAATCCATCATCGAACACGTCATTAATCTTCTTAGAAAATTAAAAGCAGTAGTTTTGTGACGCCAATTGAATCTCGTGATAAATATACTTCTTACTTTCTACAACTATGAACTTAACTCTCTTGATATCAACTATGTTTAGAATTGATAACATTACACAAAATATTTTAGCTTTTAGCGCGAAATTCAATAAATATCTAGACTAACATTCAACTCTTCGCTGCTAGTCTCTTTTATTTTGATTTTGCGCGATAACTTAATGTAATAGAAAACGTGCTGTAGGTAGTCAAATACTTTTGTGAGTCACTATATACCAGGAAAGAAGTTTCACTGTGTGCAACACCTCGAAAAACCTTGATTATTTCGGTACTCTAAAAGATGCGGAGCTCTATGATAAACAAATCTTTCCTTTTCCACGTTCAACAAGGCGATCGAAACAAAAAAGAATTATTTCCCCATAGGACCGTATCACAAAGCAGTTGGTTCTGGACGATGTGTAATTGCGATTACAGGCTTCTGATTACGAATTCACCGAGAAGGAGAATTTCGCGGTTGGTATATGCTACACATGTGCAAACTGAACAGCGCACGCACCGCAGTACTAGCCGTGGCAGGATGGAAAACGGTGATCGCAACAGCGGCACGCAAAGTGAGCCGACAAAGGCATCTTATCGCGGCTAATTTATATTTCAAAAGGTTACTGGTGCCATCGAAAGAACGTAGAAACTCCCGACGCTATTCCCAGAGAAATTCTATCCGCCGAAAGATTTATCAATGCCCGTAGCCGATTTCGCGAACATTTCCAACGAAATCGTCGACTCCACAATCAGTCTAACATCTTTTTCTCGTTACCTGTTATAGAATAACGCAACACAACTTTAACCCTTAACACAACGACAGACGTAATATGTAATTGTAAATATCTGATTCCTTCTGTCCGGAACTATTTTATCCTCGAATAGGGTAGCGATAAGATTGTTCAAATGTGAACGAATGTACTTTCTCTCAGACAATTTTTCTTTTCTTTCTACTTTTTGCTGAGAAACGCTATATATTTCACGCGACTTACGCAAGTTTCTCACAATGGGCAACGTGTTAAGAACAATCCTAAAAAAAAAAATCGCATTTATAGGTTCATATTTAAATATAATATAGTAAGTTTAAACTCTTTGAACAACTTTTTTCTATCTGAAGCAAAGACTCAGTTATAGTTTACAGTACCATAAAAATAATGTTTAATAAATTTCGTAATATGGCAAAATCTTATCGAAGACGGTAAAAGTAAAACTCAATGATTATATAACGTTTATATAAAATTCTATTTTATTAGTCTCTAGAGTACAAATCTATCAAAACAGTTCATTTAATCTCAACTAATTATAAATACATAAATCATACTTTATTAATTTTTCGAGAAACAATCACGATCACAACATCGCGAGTAAAAATCCAAAGAACCGTTTCGGAAACATTCTACTTCTTCCTAGAAGAAGTCCACTAGAATCATAAAATGTTCGATTCCTCTTATAAAATTTTTCGAAACAAGAAAAAAGAGAAACTGGGTATATAGAACGATTTATAAAAATAACAAGATAGGGAAGGAAAGAAATAAAATAAAAAGAAGAAAAAACGGCGCATCGAGTAAAAGCAAAGAGGAATCCGAGAGAGGCGCATTGATAGTGGGATTTTATAGAATCCGCAATGGTGAGTCATGGATGGAAACCGGTCTTAAGATGACGAACGTTCATCATTGTGAGGCGATCCTGGCGTTAATTGCTTCGATCTTCAAGATCGATCGATTAACTTTAAGAACATTAACACATTGCACGCGTTTCATCAGATATTTCGATTACGATGAAACTAAAATGTTCAAATTGAATCGAGGAGATATGTGTTTTTCTGCTTTTCATTATTAATTGCGTGTTGAAGAATCGGTAAATTAAGGCGAACGTTGTGAATTTGTAAATTAGGTACAAGATGACGGAGTTTTTCAGCAATTTATGTAAAACTTCTTCTGCGAACGAATTGGATTTTGATATATGTAGCTGCTTGTTTAAATCGAAGATATGAAATCAAAACTTAAATTCAAGGTAAATGTCGTTCCCATAAGTTCAAAATTTAAGTTTAAAATGAGTATCGTTTGTATAAGTTCAACATTTAAATTTAAAATAAATATTGATTGAAATGAAATTATTTAGAGTCAAAAGACATGTCCATCATTTTTTAATAAAATGTTTTCAATTCATGTGTGTTGTTATCGTTATCGTTATTAATGCATTTATTAAGAAATACTTGGTAGAACAAATGAATATGTTTTAATTTTTAATGTGAAACAGCAATGTTAATTAATATCAATTGCAAAAGTTAATGAGCTCATTGAATATTTCTTTAGTTGGAATAAAAAAATTCCGAAAGAAACTGAAGTTTGAATTCCACATTTACAAAAAGATAATTATACATTGAATAATGTATATTAATTATATTTCTTTGGGTATTTTATTTCAAGATATTCGAACATTGCAATTCAAAAACATTTCGTATAAAGGAATAGATTTGAGAAATGAATTTAATTACAAAATTTTTATCGTATAAATGTCATGTAAATATGAATGAGATGAGGTTTTAAAATAAAATTTCATCTATTTGAAAATACTATCATTTCTATTATGTTTACTGCAATCGAATCTTACTATCTATTCTAAGCAATATAGCTCCATAAATCACTACACAATTTTCCCAAATACCATACCTCTTTCTAACTCAGATAACATTTAACACATCATAAATACTCATTATCAACAAATAAGTAGGATACATTTTCCCAAATTTCGATATATTTTCCAAGAAAGCTTCCCTGAACTTAAACATCGATCAATTCTCATCAGTGTTCTCATGAAGATGACGACAGCGCACAACTTCTACCAAGGAAGGATAGTTTACCTCGCGCGGATCTCTTCCACGACACTATTCAATTTCTCATTCAGGATATCATGCATCATCTTTGAGCTTAAAAATTATCTCTTCGATCTTCCAGGATTTCCGTGCAACGCGTCTTGCACAATCTTCTCGAATCGTCATAAATCATGTCGACGGATTGCGTGGGCGACTATGAAACACGCTCTACCCCTCCAAGATGCATAGTAACATTTTACTGGATTTTTACGCACCGTCACAATTCATCCGATAATGACATGGGCGAGTAAAAGTATAGTCTAGCCCCGGTAACCCGAATCTCAAGAAAAAAAGCTAAGATCTTCCAGTAGTGGAGTTTATGGTGTTAAGAGAGATTTAACAAAGCAAAACGACTTAAGAAGAATTTGTACAAAAGTTAATGTTTTTCAAATTGGGAGCTAACAAATTTACTTTCCAGAAATCGATCGCTTATTTCGGCAAATAAACGACAATATAGGTTATAATATGTAGCGCGCGAGTGACAGGCATGTGATGCAAGGGCCAGGAATATGGTGGGTGTTGGTTCAGATACGATTGTTTATTGCGAGTTGTACACATATCTATTATTTCGAGATATGAAGGAACAATTTGTACGTGAAGGGGTTAAAAGAATGCACAAGCGTTATGTTTATGATATGAGCTAATGAAATAACTCGATATACATTAAGCTTTAGAATTCGCTAAAGAAATGTATTGAAAATTTTATAAACATACGTATTAGTTTATTTCAACTAATCTTTCTCTTTTCTTTTTTTTTCTACTTTAATCTATTTTGTTTAAGCTATTAGTAGATGGTTTTATCGAATTCTATGTCGCATAATATTATACTTATCCCAATTTCAAAAACCTTCAATTTAAAACTTAATATTCCGATTGTGTAACACAGAACAAAGATATCACGCACTTTCCCCACAAATATCGATTTCAAAATAAATAAATTTAAAAATTGATAAATGTTGTAATTAATTTTCAACAAATTAAAAATTAGTCAATTTTCGAGTTAATTTTCAAGAGATCTAAGAATTAGGTAACTTTCAAATAAACGCGTAAGTTTTCCAACAATATCGATTTCAATTTAAATAAATGTTAAAATTACTAAACATTCAAATTAAACTTCAATAAATGTAAAAATTAATAGATTTTTAAACGATGAAACCATAATCATATCTGCTGGATTGGTATTTGATATGCAACCAAAAAAAAATGCGAACACGTAATTTCATTTGGGAAGATTCGATGTAACGAGAGAGTACAAAAAGAAACGAACTCACTCATTACGCGTACATAATCTGGCATTCCGTGTGTCGAACGCATAAAGAACGCCTCTTAATAGTGTATTCGGAATGGTCAAAAAGTCTGCTTCATAGACTTCAAAATAGACTTACCTGAAACAAGAAAGGAAAGAATTCATTAGTTTAATATTTAATATTTAGAAATCATATAAAAGAAATAAAAGCTAATCTTCATTAACAAACTTTAGAGTAATCTTCCTTTGAAATTTATCTGGTAACTTCAGTCATTTATCCATTAATATTAAGTTATGATTCCACTACATTTCAGTTATAATGGTACAATAATGTTTCTATTAATAAAACATGGCTTTTCTTATATAGGTATCTCTTACAGTGTTGACAAAATTTCAATAATTTGGAATATCTTATTTTCAAGTCGTACAAAAATATTAGATGTTAAAAGGAAACTTTATAAAATTGAATAATAGATTATTAGTTATACACTAATAATTAACTTTCATATGACGCTATTATAGCGTACAAGTGTATAATATTTAGTTTGTTAAAATGAAATTAGTCAAAATTTAATTTGCAACTATGTAAAATTAATTCTTAGGTACTCTGACACATATAATTAACCATTTCTATGATTCATTATGTCATTTATAGAACATGTTTGTACATTTGCTCTTTAAATCGTAAATTTAATTAGTTCAATGACGGAGAATCCGGAAAATAATTCGAACGCGAAAGGAATCGCTAATAAAATTGGTCTTTCCGTTTTGCTCCAACGATGCACGATGCTTTTGAAAGGAAGGAGAGGAAAAGCCAGAGAGAAGGAAAGCGTGATTATTTTCGATTCTTAGAAAACCAGGATCTCAATGTTGGTGAGCAGCCAGGCGTAGGCGATTGTGAGAAATAACAAAAAGGTGTATGTTACCTCCCTTCGAGTTGATGCTTTGTTTCATTAACCCTGCCTCGTGGATAAGACAGGCGAAAATGCAATACATTTGGCATGAAATCATATGTAATAACATTTGTGAACACATATATTATAATTTAATCCTCGATTAATGTCGTTAGGTCATAAAATTAGATTCAGATTAGATTATTTAATTTTTAGATATTTCATTCTACATTTATTCTATAATTTATGTGATGAAAAAACTGCTGGTTTCGATGCATGTATGTGGATTTTAAAATGCACAGAATATGATATGTAAAAATATATAAAGTACCTAAAGTAGAGTACTGTCTACTTTATTTAGTATCAGGCTCCACTTTATTTATTATACTTATAAAAATAGAAATTTCCATAAATATCCGTCAGTCTAACGGTAAGCATGATTAATAATATTAACGACATTTCAATAAATCCAATAGAGATAAGTATTGTAGTCATCTTTGACATGACAATAGTACTAGGAGCTCAAGTAAAACAAGTGAATTATGTACCTATTTATTTGATAATTTTACATTTTTGTGCTAGTCCATACTATTAAAATTTATTAGAATTACATATAAATTAATACTATATAATATCTTTTTTACGTAATTAATAACAAGTTTCTTTTTGTGTAATGTACTTGATAGTCATTCAAACTCCGAAGAATTTTGAAAAACTTATAACGTGATAATTCGTGTTATAATTGTAAATTCTTCAACGATGTATAATGTATAATGTACTGTATGATATTTTCTCTATGAAGATTTAAATCACATCAATAAGAAATAAATTAATAAATACAACAATTTTGCCCTATTATACATAAAAAAAAACTGATTCTACAAATTTTCTTAATTTTTTCATTTCTCACAGTTTTAATGACACTCCTAAACGAATAATTGAAAAATACACTTTTTTAATTGTTTATATTAAAAAGGGGAAAGAATCGAGAGATAACGAAAACAGGCTATTAACTATCTTAGTTATTAGCAAGTTCGTGAATGAATATGCCAATTACATGATATTCTTACAACACAGTTTTAACTATAGGCGATAATACTGCGCAAGTATTGAAATAGTGAAACGTATCAGAGTTTACCATCAATCCATAAATACTGATCGTATTACATAATAATAATGGGATAAGTGTACGAAGGATAATAACGGACAATTAGACGAAAGTGTAATTAATGCGATAATGAGTTTACTCAAACTTAATGGAACGTTAATTTTCCAATTTTCGAAAGAGATACATCGAAAGTAATTATTTTATTCCGCTTGAACATGTACCGGAATCTAGCAACGGATAATATATATTCAGTTTCAATAAATCTTAAGTAATAGAAAGGAAATAGAATAGATTTGTTATATTAGATAGATATTAGATGCGTCAAATTGCAATACTTCATTCCTATGCTACCAAATTTTTGTAATCATATGAAAGTACGGAATACTTGCGATAATCGCACAGAAATCGGCGCCCAAGTTTTGCAATTATGTGAAGGTGGACACAATTCTATTTCTGAAAGTTGAGATTTTAGTCGTGCCGAACATAGAAAAGGACAATATCAGTGAAAGAAGAAGAGGGATTGACAGTCGAGGCGTTCCGTAAATATTTAAAGGCTCGCGATAAGCTGAAATCTTTAATTCAAAAGTCAAACTTTCTCATTTTTGATTTGTGTTGAACAAAACTTTTCCCAGCATGTTCCTTACATTTTTCCGATTAAAATGACATCAAACACGATATAATCTGGCGCATACTTGCTTACTTAATAAATGATCATCAAATACATATCAATAAGTAAATATATTATAAGTAAATTTTATCGTGTTTGTTCTTGTTTTAATCAGAAAGATTTCACAAATACCTTAGTAGAAGTTCAATTTAACACTTAGTCAACCGTACGGGGAGATCTCCCCTCTGTGAAGGACATCGCTGCGTGACTGAAAGGGGAGATCTCCCTTTTTGACTTTAGCAAGGCGTTTTCTTCTTTTTTGTTGCTATTATCAGTTATTGTTTACCGAGAGTTGTTCCCAATTAATTGCGACATTTTTTCTGCTTTTATAAAGTACAGTATATGATAAAATACACCAACTTGCTGGTGTTAAAATTAATTAAAAAATTACACTATCAGTTATGACTAAATAAAGTTATAATTGAACGATACCACACTGTAAAAAAATATTAAAATGCATTATGAATTTTTAACTTCACGTTCGAGTCGTCTTATTTATCTTTAGTCATCTTTAATATTTTTAATTTTACCGATGTTTCTTTATATTTTTAATATACACTTTTAATTTGATGTTTTGTATAAACGATATATGAAATCGTTAAACAAAATCATTACTGCAAAATATAATTGACCGCCTAAACAATTTTTAGACTTCTTTTGTTTTTCAAGTAGTGAATATTAGTCCTCGTTACTCGAAAAAAATGCACGGTGGACAGCGTAAGGTTGGCTTGTGGGGGCGCGGTGGACACCCTATAAGTTGGCTTGTCCAGTGCGGTGAGAAGCGTATAGCTCGCTGTGGCGCGCGCGGTTGGCTAAGTGTTAAGAAACGTTAAAAATAAAAAAAGTTTCGCCTTAGAATTAGTATCTAGATACATTGTCTCAGCGATATCTAACATTGGATCATGTTACACTACTCGACCGCGGCGGGCCGTCGAACTTCGTGGTGCGTTGAGAGTTACCTCTCCCCTCCTTTCCGTAGTGCGGATGACGACGGTGCAAAAGATATTTTTCTGCAATTATCGAATATTTCCCTACTAAAAATGATATGAAATTTATTATAGTCGGGTCTAATTAATTAGTACATAATAAATGCATTAATTACTTTTGTAATCATAAATACAAGTTCTTTCTGTAGCTGTAAATATAAAAAAAAATGTAATTTTAGTATGGTTACAGAAGTTTTAATTTTCTCTATCCTGCCACAATAATCTCCCGGCGCTGCTTATACATTACTTTGAGAGAAGAACCGGGCTCGCAACTCCGGAGAGTGACGATCTTGTTCTAAAATAGAAATTTCGACATTTTTTATGAAATGCATTTACAATATGGCCCTCGATCGTTAATTTAATTAAAAATTTGGAGAATTACAACATTTGTCATAATATGATGTAAAAGATAAGAATACAATATGAAAATATAAAACATCTAGATATAGACTATCAACGAATCAATCGTGAAAATTTTCCATCGGCAATCGGCGACTAAATTTGGTACGCGCTGTGTCCACGTCTGCATATCAACAGACGCACCGCGATGCAAATTTGCAACTCGTTGCGCAACCACGTTGAACGGTCGTAAAAATACAGTCAGACTATATCGATCGATGTGTAATCGATGAATCTAATAATGGCCGGGCACGATTATTCAAGATCGACGCCGGTGCACGCGTAAACCGATCGCGAAATCAACGCCGGCTGGGAAAGATATTTTCCCCTGGCTGGGTTTGGTTGAAGTTGGTTGGTGAACTGTTCGCGGTGGTAGGCGGCGAGCGTGGGTCTATCCGCCGCGATTTAAATATTTAACTCTGCTTAAACGTCAGCGAGCCAGCGCAACGCTGGCATTACTCGCGTGAGCAATAATTCCCGTCCGCGAGTAAACTCGCTTGGGAAAATCGAGCGACCGCGTGAACCATCCTCCCATCTACTTGTAACTGGCTGGCGGGAACGCGCTGGGAAAATTTCATTTTGTATGTTTGTTGCAAATAAAGTAATAAAGGAGAAAACAAAAAGAAGAGAAAATGGAGAAAATGTTCATTATTTGGATTTATGTATATGACCCGGCTTTTTGACAGTAAACAGAAAATTTGATTTATCGTTCTTTTTCTCCTCATTTATATAATATATAATAACATATAATTCATTATCTACTACAGTTGAGAACAGAAAATGAATATAAGATATTCACTCTGTCAATGATCGTGCACTACTTGAATTTGATGAAATTGATGATGCACCACATGTGTTTCAGAATGAAATCGTTATCAATTAGTAGTTAAGAAACTACAAAAATGTAACCATGTGAAAGATAATAGCATAATAATATAACGATGAGATATATAAAAATTCAAATTTCAAATTATTCTCACAAGAGATAAATATTTTCATTGTAGTAAGTTCCAATATACATGCATACATTGGACGCACATATCCAGGCAAATATTTGAAATCATTTTTCCAATCGTACATCTATCATTAATAATATTCTTTAATTTAATGAAATCGGTTATATATATTTAGATGAACAAAGTCGGTTACATTAAATGACAAAATCCTAAGCTGATATTTCTGAAAATTATTGAGTTCAATGAAATGTATGACCTATAGCGTGGAATCTCAAATATCCCAATCTTTATTATCCACATATTCTAACAGAATAGTATTAATGAGAGAACGAGATGTTTTATGTAGTTGTTACGATGCTTGTATGAAAGAGAATTGTAATTTAACGTCTGCCTTAGGAAAGCTTGGCCATTATCATTATTATAAGAGTCTAATGTTTTATAACAATAATGCAAGGAGCCAAACAAAAAGTATTTTTATCCCTATGTAGTCATATTACTCATAAAAAAGATAATATTGTTGAATTGATAGAGTAATACTTAATGTAGTTTAAAAAGTAATAGATGTGAAATACATATATCTCTATGTGTTGAAATTAACACAAATGGAAATATCGAAACACACATTATAAATATGATTTTTTAAAGTATCCCTTTCTTATATCGAAACTGTAATGTTACTTTGAAGTCGAAACAATTAAAAAATCTAAGTGCTTAATTTCTAAACAGTTATACTTCTCGATAAGGGTAACTGCATCATTTTAATAGAATATTGAAACTGTGAGTGCTAAACAAACAATTTTGAATGAAGGGGATTGAATTAAATGCTTTGTAGAATAAATTAGATAGATATTAAATTTATTACAGAGATATTTAATAATTTTACTGAATTATCCACAATTTGAAACATTCCTTCCAATGTATATGCAATTACAATATTAATTTTTCATTAGAATATTATCTTATTAAGTAGATACTATTAAAATGTTTCAAATTCTTAGTATTAAATATTGCTTTAATATTCACAATTTTTTGCACATTTTCATACAATAATCTTTACCTAACAATTTCTGCTTTAATTTTTTTTTCTCTAATATTTCTTATATAAAATTCCCCAATATTTGATAAAGAAGAAATAAATGTTCTGCGTTCTTCAAATATTCCAAGTTGAAATTCAATATAGAATTAGAAATGATTTTATATTCAGATAAAATAATTGAAGAAAATATAGAATTAAACTTTACAAACATTATCTAACGGAAGAAAGCTAGCAATTGTCACAACGTATAATTCATCTACCCACAATTACTTGAGATTAAATGGATTGTTCTCTTGAGATATGAATTATTTCCTCTATTAAAATGCCTCTTGGAAAGATCATATAAAATCTAGTTTGAATTATAATATTTTCCAAAACCCCTTCACGAAAATAAGCTCTTTCAAAACAAAGACTTTCAATATATATTTATATATAACATGCCAAAAGATTGGAATTACTTTCCCAACTGTACCAATATTGCACTACCTAGTCTTACCGCTAATTTTATTATTAGTCTGAAAGTAATGCCAAAGACATTAATGATATTAGGTTACTCCAAAAGTTTCTTTCATTTTATAAGGAAATAATACATGCGAAACATTTTTTGTTTTATATTATTTTATTCCAATAGAACAAAATGGATCATACATAATTCAATACAATAATATAAAACAACAAATATTGTGCATCTATTATTTCCTTGTAAAACGAAAGAAACTTCTGGGACAACCTAATATAATAATTTCCCTTAATTCGATAGATCTTGCGACAAAAAGTTTTCGGTGATAACAAAGACCTAAGCTGATTCCTTTTTCAATTCTTAGATGTTGTAAAACATCTAGTAATTCCAAACTTTTGGTTAGTTGTTTCATATTGTTCTACAATGTTTATTTAATATTATAACTTTATTATAATTAATATCATAATTTTATATAATTATTATATAATTAGTATCATAATTTTATAACTATAATTACAAATTGCACATATTCGTGATAAGGTGCAAGTATATAAGTGTTTTCATCTTACAATAGTAACAAATTATTTGTGTTGCATTTAAAAGATACAGATGTATCTTAAATTTGGAAGTTTCGATTGTCCTTAATTGCAGATGTATTATTTATTTGTTTCAATTTCGCAACGATATTAACCAGCAAACTATCTATCAAAATATGGAACGCGTTTAAACTTTGACAAATGTATAAAAGTTGTAAATCATTAAATGGATGTTATTACATTTGTTGTCATTAGGAAACATTACTATTTCAGAAACTTAAACGATCTTATAATTCTGAACAAAGGTAGCGGAGCTAAAATTGAAAATAAATCGTTTCTTTTTCTTTATGGGACGCTCCAAAAAACTTTGAGGTATGCTTTTGATGAAACGAAAAACGAATTAGAGGATTTTGAAGAAATATTGTCTACAAAAGAATTTATACAAATATTTTTAAGCATTTTCTACGGGTAGGATATTACAAATTCAAAAAATGCGGAAATTGTTGTAATAAAAAATGTATGTGTTTACGTGCGTACACGCTCAGTAACAAAACAGATAAAATTAATAGCTAATATAAATTTCTATAATTTTCTACACACATACAAATTTTCATATGTTCTTAGTATATAAAAGATATGTAAAATATGCATCAGTATAGACTTGGATATGTGTATAATATAAAATATCTTTGTTCACTAAGAAGAAAGAGCTAATATTAATAGTTAATATAATTTTTTATAGTCTTCTACAAAAATGTTTATATATCTATTAGTATGAAAAAATATAAAACAAGTATTGGTAGAAACGAAGCTACGAATTTTTGGAATTCAAAAATCTTTATAATAAAAAATATTCTTGCTTACTAAGCAAAAAGACAAAATTATTTAGTATTTTGCAAATGTGCACCGATGATTTACTAACCGAGCGAAGTCCGCTTAAGACTAATATGTATTTAGAATGTAGGCGTTGCTATTAAAATTTGTAAAATTGCCAATAGCTTACGTGACAGCTAAGCTTCTTCGAATTGATAACTGCCTTGAAACGTTCTGTCCTTTAAGCTATTTTAAATAAACAATTCTATATCTGTAGCCCATTTCCTGCTAAATATCTTTTCTTCCTAAATATATTACGTATTGAAAACGATCAAAATAGCCCAATATAAATACATTCAAACTTCGAGTAATACCCACATACAATCATATACATGATATATATTGCTGGAAAAAGAATCGTTGAACTATTTTAATAGACTGTTTTAGAAAAAGAAATTTAGTAACTTAAGACGGACATGTATTCTTTAATAATTATTCATTTGTTAATTTTTACAAATTTCATAATTGATCATTCGTGTAAGCTAGATTCAAAAACTAAACATTTAGATTAGGTATGTATTATAATTCATTATTCTTAAACATCAGTATGATACAAATAAGTAATTATTTAGTATTACAAGTAAGTAACTATTTATAGCGAAGCATAAGATTTCAGTTACTATAAAACAGATAACAACATTAATTCTATGACCGCTTTTTAGTCGATATAAAATAACAGATTATTTATAAGAACGATCCGAGAATCGATAAAGGAACTGTAAGCAGAACAGAAATTTCAGTTTCTTGTAACAGTTTCAGTCTCTTCTAGCCTTACAAAACATAAGAAATATATATTTAAATCTTATATTATAACAAGAAATTGGAAGTACAATTTTGTATAACGGAATTAACAGACTAAATTCAAAATTTTCTATCTTCTGAACTCCTCTGGAACCAAATTCCTTTTACGTATCTGGACTGCTTCGTTAACCATCGGGAGATAGATTAGAGAGGTGGAAAGGACCGACCGGAAACGAGATAATCGAAATTGTATGCGCGCCAAGAAGTCAGGCCGGGACGACCGACTTTGCGTAGAAAGCAAAATGCGCTCGAATCACCACGCATCCGGGCTCGAACCACTTGCCAAAGTCCCCACCATTGTGGAAACTTCATTCATGGTTCGCCTCCTGCAGGTGCGCGCGCTTATTAAGTCACTACCAACGAACGTAACGCGTAAAAATAAAAATGTCACCCTTTGATGCTTGTTTCTCTACCATTCTCCTAAAATTACTATTGAAACACGCGTCAATTTTCAGGATTATGGGTCTTCTGACAGTGTTTTGGAATGTGTTTGTAAAATTGGATCCATTGATCTCCTATTGATTTCTACCCACAGTTAATTACAAAAGTCTACATACGATATAAAATGTCTTAGCAAAAACGTTAGATCTATGGATTTTGATGATATATCAAAACACATATTGTTAAAATGTAATACAATTTATTCACTCTCAGCTTTGTAAAAAAAAAAAAGAAATAGAAAAATATAAAATGCAATGTAACAAAAGTTATATACATCTATTATATCTACGTGTAAAGATAAAATTAGACTTAATATTATATTAATATGTTATAGATCTTCCGTACATAAGCACTGATAACATTTGTCGTTTCTCGTGTAATTTTATCCTGATTTTTGTAAGTCAAACGTTTAAATTTTCTAAATTCCTTTTAGAAATACGTCGATCATAATTTTATCGATATGTACTGCGTACAAATAATTGTTTGACAAAGTCTTTAGTTTCTTTGATAAGTCAGATATACAACATTTGATAGATGTACATAGACTTTTGTAACTGACTGTATTTGAACTACTTAGACGTTTATAATCATTAGAGATTTCAAGATCATATTCCGTACGTTCAAATTAGTACGAGTATTGCTTTACATAAAGGATTTGTTGCTTTAAATAGTGAATTGAAAGAAATACAACATGTAGGAAATTGAAGAAAAGAAAATTAGTATTCTACATAATAGACTACTTGATAATAAAATTTTAGATTTGAGTAGAGAAATAATCATCTTTCATTATAACATAATTATAGAATGTGCACTTTTTTTATTACCAAATCTTGCGAATTTTGTAATATATTATGTTACGTTGAACTATATTCTATTTGTACCTTAAACAACTTCTAGATATGGTTTTCTCATATATAATAAATACTACAAAGAATGAAAATGCCTCCAAGGTATTGCAGTTTTTTTATAAATTTTGCGAAATCTTTTCCCCTTTTTGGCTAAATCTTAATTTTCTCTATGTCTCCTATATCGCAAAATCTATGAATCTACGCACCGTAAAATATTTCTTTCCGCCATATTTCTTTTATTCTATATTGAACCTAGAGATACATATAAAGGTAGAGAGCGTGAGCGAGCTGAGAAAGCGATAGAGGAACAGAAAGAGAACTCTGCATAGAGGCTTCTTGTGTTTTTGTCTAACAACGCATGCACATTCGTCTAGTAGATATGTAGGTATAACTCTCATCAACGAGCGGTATTAGTGTGCATGCCTGATTAGACAAGGACAGAAAACGTCTCTATGCAGCGTTCTCTTTCTATTCCTATATCACATCCACTTACACCGTCTTACGTGGTAGCATATGACTCGCGTACTCTGTCTTTACATCTCTATAATACTAAGACGACAGGAAATCTAAAGATTTTTCTAGCAATAATAAAGATACTCTATTAGAAGAGGCTTAGCGTATAATTACCTCATTTAACGTAATACCCGTAATAATTACCAGTTCCAAGATATTCGTCTTGAAAGAGTATCATTTATCTGAAATAAATAATTCATTATTTAATAAATTTAAGATAAATGATATCTGTATTTAGCGCTTTCTTTTAATGTATATGTAAATATTCCTTTTCCTTTTTTATATATATCTGTAGGTAATATAAAACAACACTTTCTCTCTCTAATTACCCATAAATAATAGTTACAGTTACTATCTGTTTCACTAGGCTGCGGCGAGTTTAATCCACTCACTCTAGCTAATAATAATCTTACGCCTGCAATTTTTGAGCAGGAAAATGATTAAAACAGTAAAGTAACTATTTCTAGTATGGATATATAAAATTATTTAAATCCTACTATAAGAGTAAATAGGCTTCTATATAATGTACGAGATATATATAGATAGGATTCAAACTATAATACGTTTCTATCATTGTACACTGATATGTTGAAAATAGCGGTATAAACCGAAGAGTGATGGTTCTTGCGTAAATGTAAGTCAGAAATATAAAATGACGATTTTTAATACGAGGCTTCTTTCCCGAGAACATCGGATTTGGAACTTTTCTAATTGTAAATATAGTATGTGTACATATTTGACTATTCTCTGATTGGATAAACAACAGGAGATTATTCTATACGTGAAAATAAATTGAAAACGTAGAACAAAATTATTTCATTTAAAGATTCACTTTCGAAAAACGGAATATGTAGATTTCTAAGTTTCTAAATTTATAATTATATAATTACATTTGTTCTATTTTATATTATTAAAATATATTAATTTAACGACACTCGTTTTTAAAAAATTTTAAACACATCAAATTATTACAAATGAGAAGGCTTTCGCAAAGGATCTTGCAATGGATTCAAACTAAAAATTATCGCAACTAATTGAATCAAGTCATATTTTTCATTGAAATGAATTGATTCGTTATTTGGATTTCCAATATTAACAATAAAATACTAGTGACCAGACTACAAATGTTTAATCAAATTCATATTGTTATGCGCGTGAAATTGAGAGATAGACATAAATAATGATTTGTTTCAATTATTAAATGTTATAACGTGTACATTATTTTTCATATTTCATATATTTTTGCATTTTTCTTAGAAGTATTTTGTGCCCTACTTTTTCACATTATTACATTTTATTAAAATACACTATTGAATTCCTCAAAACACCCTAATATAGTGTATTAGACGACATAGTATTAGACGATATAGTGTATTAATACGACTCTACATATTTTATTAAGGATTCCAATGTAACTTTAATAGAATGTTAAAAATTGAGAGTTTGATTTGCTTTCCCATTTAATACTTTTCAAGAAGTATTTTTTATAAACCAATGAAACATTTTACTTCTAATTCTTATCGATTATCACACTGTTAACTTTCACTCAAGGATTAATAAAATATGGTTTTTGTTATATTTATATATGTACTTATGTGTTAGTATCGCGTCACCCCTTTCGTTATAGCATCAATATACAAAAGCATTATGCCAACTATGTAAAAAGATTCAGTACTTAAAGAAAGAATTTCCATTTCGAGAAACAATCCATAAACATATAAAAGTCGTAAATCACTAATGAAAGTTATATATTGTACTTGTAATTATTAGTAAAGTACCAATTCTGGTGCAGATACATATATTTATAAACAAAACTAGGCAAATACCACCAAAAAAGAGATTTACTTTATCCTTTAAATTCTACATATACTTTTACACGTTATGGTAATTTCTTCACAAACGTATAATTATTAATACTATGTTTCATAAGTTTAAGCGATTTAAGAAACTCTTTTCGACTCGAAAAACAAACCACTTGCATTGAAACAGCTGAAGAAAATTCATCTACATGCCCAATTCTCCCTCCCTTAACCTAACTCTAAAACCAAAACGCCAAGGATAGCGAAATAGAAAAGTAGAAAACAGAGAAGATACTGCTCGATCTAAACCTAACATTCCCAAAACGTTCTTCAGGATGCATTAAAGCCTCAGAGGGAAGATCACGAGAGAGTTCGTCGAGGAAATCCGAAAAAGCACGAGAAAGAGAGATAGACAACTCAGAGGCGTGCTTCGACTGCGAGTACTTTCTTCGCGTGAAACTGCACAAACCTCTCGCTCGAAACGAACACTCGACTATTTTAACCGTGAAATAACTCAGTCGAGGGTTCAGCCAGGAGGGTTCCGAGTGGAAAAGAGAAAAAGAGAACGAACGAAAGAGGAAAGAGGGAAGAGGGAAGAGGAGAAGAGCGACTGTGGCATGATATGTAGGTCCTAAAGATAGAGCACCCGAAACAACCATAAACCTTTTTATTCCAGTTGCCCTGTCCGACGATGCTTTCTTTTGTACACGATCCACTCTTCCTCTCCACCACGTGTAATGTTACTTTTTATCGCGGAAAAAAGATTTTCCCGAAGATTATGCCGCCGCCCTGAGAGGAACACGGTTTTTAATTTGCTGGATGGTACCAACTCGCTCGATTTCGTGATAAGGTCCTAATCCGGAAATGTACAGTCGATCTTTTTTCCCCTTTTTACTGTCTCTTATTTCATTTTTTTACTGTTCCCTTGTCTTTCCTCTTCATTTTCATTTTTACTGTTCTATTTGTCTCCTTTTATAGGGTTGTAATGATTGTCTTAACACGTTAATTGAACTATTTTTTTATCAGAGCAATGAAAACTAACTATCGAATAATACCTTCAGGTTATAAATAAAACATAGTAACTTATGTTAGATTACTAAAAATTTTATTTTGCATTTTACATTATCCACGAGAGAGATTAGCAGTTAAATTGGATTAAATTAAAAATTTCAAAATTAAGTAATTTAACCTTAAATAGTTATACTTCATAATGGCATAACAGTTTATGAATAATTCAGGGCGAACTTTTAAAGCAGACTTGCAAAAATTTGTGAGACATCTTTCACAGATGCAACATATTTTTAGTAAGCTATGAATAGGTTTAAGAACGTATTAATAAATGATCTATTAAATGTTAGACCAATTCAGGACAGACAAATTTTAGTGAAAATGGATTCTGTGCACAAAATATAGGTAAAATTCAATAGAAAATTTAAAGCTTCTAATGCACCTTGATGACTGATTTGCGAATATCGTTCCTAATGTAGGTAATAGATAATAAATGGCTTTTCGTAAACCATCGTAAGAAAGGTACAGAATTAACAGATATTAAAGACAGAATTAAAATTACATTTCATGAATATAGTTAGCATTTGTTATATTTGTAACATTATTTGCAGCACAGATGTAATTAATATTTTAAAAGATTTAGTGTATAATTATAAAACTAATTGCATGTGTTGAATAACTTTTTGTTATTGGAGGAAGATAGGTTAAGCGATTGCTTTCGTGATATTTGACATTATGTACTTTTTATATTAATCAGTGCATAGAAGTCAAATATTTAGGTAGAAAATTTTATTGAAGTTTTAAAACCTAAAATATTCTTTTTTGCAAGAAATAGCATATTATTTAAATAAAAGCAATCGAAGGTAATAAAATTAATTTGAAACGTTTTTCTCTACTCTACGTAATTAACGAGTTACAATAGAAAAATATTTGTAAAATAAATTTATGTGAAACTATGTTGCCACAAAAGTTTCTTCCGTTTTATGAATCCATTATATTTGTTTCAATAGAACAAAACAAAAAATGTTGTGCATCTATTATTTCCTTATAGAATGAAAAAACTTTTGATAAAATAATCTAAACTACATGTATGCATATAGCAGGACGTAAAAATGAAATGAAATTTAATTAGTCCGAGATTCCAGATATTTTAACTTCAAATTTAACTTTACTGTTTACAACATCATAATATTATTAGAATAAGAATTACGTTATG
This sequence comes from Bombus bifarius, assembly GCF_011952205.1. NCBI lineage: Eukaryota > Metazoa > Arthropoda > Insecta > Hymenoptera > Apidae > Bombus > Bombus bifarius. The sequence goes on from NW_022885326.1 coordinate 560,096, forward strand.
ATGTTAACTTCAATTTTAATTTAAAGCGCAATTTTCAAAGTTCAACTTCTTATTGTAATACAAAACCATATATAAAAATTCAATTAAAAGTAACACAGAGTACACAGATTATATGAAAATGCTTAGAAAATGTCTTTTGAAAACAGAATACATACATCGTATTACGTTTAAAATGACTAACAGAGAAGAATATAATTTCAAAGAAAAATTCAAGTACATAAGAACAGAAAATAAAAGCCATTAGTCAGAGCTCGTAAAAATTACCAGATAAAAATCTAAACCCACGTAACTTATTGTTATATACTGTCTTAGAGAAACAAACACTACAAAATTTTAACTCTGATAAATTACCTATTTTTACGTTAAAATTGTTACATTCTGTATTTGCATTATAAATATACTACCTATGTTATATCCGAAGAGGTTAATGAAAGAGTGACACAGATACATTTTTCCCGAAAGTAAAAAATATAGTTGGAATAGGAGAAAATATATCAAATTATACTAAATATTCGAAATATATGGATTATAATATTTGTATTTAATTAAGTATTTAATGTTTTAAATAGTTTAGTTTAGTTTAATAGTTAAACTAATACTTTTAATATTTTGAAAATGTAACACCTAGGTAAACTTACTTTATTAGTAATAGCTGGACTGCAAATGTTTGTACTCATTAAGTACACAAATATATGAATAAAGAACATACAAAATATGTCAGCAATATTTTTAATAAATGTCTAGATTTTATCTAGACATTATCTAGATATTATCTGCGATACAATATTTAGCAAAAAATATTTAACCATACTTTTACAGTTATTCTGGTATGTATGGTTTGTGTTATGATAAATTAGGATATTTATTGCAAACGTATCTTCAGTACAAAAATCAGTGTACAGCGTGAATAACTATAACATATAACAAATGTTAAATATGATCTCTCTGAGTATTAAGGTTTATTAATTTAATGGATAATTGGCTGTTTGAATAATGATCTTTGCGAAATACACACTTTCACTAAATATCTTATTATTTTCAGATTGTCTTCAAATTTGACCAGAACATATAATCATGACAGATGTGTCTCATAACAATGTTAACAAAATTTGAAAAAATTAAAAATTTGAATGTTTCATCTAGCAGATAATAGTTTTCCATACTAAATGTTCAAATATTTTCGTAAACCCGTATACGTGTAATAATAGTAACAATTTAACTGGGGGTACTTACGCAAATTCATAATTTTATAAACACAATTTCAAGAATGGATCTTAACTAGAGAATTGGTTTATCCACTGTAAATTCTAACGAATATTATGCTTTCAATATTTTACATATTTTTCCGTTGTGTTTCTTGCGCCATTAAATTACAATTGTCTTATTGTTACTTTATCAGCAATAACACAACGTCTTTACATCGAAAATATCAAGTTAAATGGAAAGTATTCAATTCCATTCAAATGAGACTCATGATGACTACACAGAAAACTCATTTGCGAAAAGAAAATCCTTTGAGACGTTTCTGACCATTCGAAAGCGACCGTTCGAAAATAACGCCATTGAAATTACTCCATCGTTAAATTATCAGAACCACGGAACAGCGATGAATGTTATCATCATTCGCATCTTCCAGAGATAGACGATCGTTTTTGCCCCGTTTTCCCTTCTACTTTGGGATTTCGCTGAACCGACTTAATGCGTTTCGCGTGAATCAGCTGATTTTTCAGCAGACTATGATTTACGAAGCAACCGACCGTTCGAAAATTGATCAAACACGGCTCGAATCCCCTATCGGTCGTTTGAGATCCCATCGAACGATGCCGATCATGTTCTTTAAACTTTCCTTTGCCGAGGGTGAAAGTTCCTCCTGCAAAAACTACCATCGAAACCTTCAGCTCATGGAAACATTGGAGACTTTTTTCCCCTTCTGATAGTTTTAATTCATGATGGCTTGAAGTTAGAAGAGATTATAGTAAAACAAATCGTAAAGCTCAATAAGATATTAATTACTGGTATAGTATAAGTATAGTATAATAAGATATTAATTACAGATATAAGTACAGGCAAATTCATATTCTTATGAGTATGATTAAAATAAATACCCTACCCTATAATATATAATAATCCTACCCTAGGTAGAAAATCTTTAGCCATTAAATATTCCTTAAATAGGCACTATACTAAAGATATTTTTGTTTGTTATGTGCATTCTATACGTTTCTGTATCATCAAATTTCCCATAAACGGATATATGCATAAATGCTACAATTCCGCAGTTTACTTTATTTATGTTTGTTTGTTTTTTAAATAATGTTCCGTTTGCGACATTCTTACGCTGTTTTAATACTTAATAGGTTAAGGTAGAATATAATGGTAGTTTCTCTGACTGACGTTACACGGGTGCGGCTACATGAGACCAAACGTCATCGAACGTTAACGAGTGACGACTGTACGCAGGTAAACGGTGTCATTAAGAAAGCAAGACGATTAACCTTTTCAAGAACGGCGCTGCTCGAGCGAGCATCAACGAAAAAGGAGGGAAATGATACTCGCTTGGTTGACCTATAATTAAATCGCTTAGACCAGCGACAATCTCGTTGTAACGAATATGCACCACAAATGTCGAAAAGAATTTTCACGATAATAGCTGTTGTATCGATGTAAATGGACATTTCAAGTTAACAAATGTATTAAATAAGTATATACACTCCTGTCCAAAAATTTCGGCACCTTTTTTGAACGAAACAACATTTTTCGTACATTTTTTTAAGGAATAAGAATATTATAAATTTAGATTGTATTTTCATGTAAATTTTCACGATGATTATTAGATGAAATATTTGTGATTCTTTGGGCGCTGATCGAGTTGTTAATGATACGTTGCGCTTTGAAACTGTTTTAGGTCTGTCGTTTTTTCGTTTACACCAAGACGGAACAAAGCGCAGTGTACTATTAAAAATACGATCGAAATTCGGAGAACTGCAAATATGTCAAATATTAAAATTATAACTCATTTTTAAATATAACTACATAGTTACAATTTTATAATTAATTACTGTTTCAATACTATAAAAGCATAATATCTTAGGAACGAAATATTTATTTACATAAAGTAGTCTTTTATTTTGAACCCCAATATGCCCCAAACTTATTTTAGGAAAATGATAAAATTAGAAAAATGTCTAAAATTGTCAATACATAACTAAGCTCATCAATTTCAAAATAACACAAGTCCATTTTTCGATACTATGCGAATTATCGATATAACTGTCCTCAATTTGCTATTTGATCTATCTATCAATCTACTATTGAAAATAATATAAAATTCTCATCCCTTAGCTACTACGTTCTAACACAATGACATACATATTATAGGTTCACGAAATATGATGTTTTTACGGCCATCATTTTGAAACCATTAATCACGCATTCGTTTCATTAATCCAAGGGAAAAGCCAATTCTACTATTCAACCTGTAAAGCAGGTTTACAATAATGAGATACTACTAAAAACTACAAAATATCAAGACACGAAGTAGTTGTTCATACCTTAAAAATTTTATACCAAAATATACCAAACACACTGAAAACCTACAAACAGTGATTAAGTTTGACACACATTTTTTTATTAAATATCATATTTGGCATAAACTAGTTAAAAGCATCATAATAAATTATTCGATAATTTTCAAAACAGTATAAGTTTTCGGTTTTACGAATCTTTTTACCTGACAATATTATGTTTTAACTAGTATTTCTGGGTTATAAGTAGCCACGATAATTTGAGTTACGTTTGGATTAGGTTACTTAAAACTCTAAAATAAATTTTATACTTTGTATTTCCCAAAAATCATTTTATATTTTAGATGATAAATATCATCGACAATAGATATCAGTGATATTTAAAAACAAATCTGATCTATTATTAATAAATATAACCCAAACTATTATAAATATTGATATCAATAACTGACTAAAAGTTAAAAATCCAAGGTACCAATTAAGAGTTGAAGATAAAATTAAATGAATTGAAGAAGATACACAAGAAAAATTGACGTTCTTTAAATATCGATTGGCGAACTTTCGCTTTTTCAGATGGCTCCGATTCCAATTACTAATTTTATTACTTGATTTTTCTAGGGGTTCGAACAAATTCGAGAGTTATTACGAATGCGGAAAATATAACGCAGAAAATAGTCGATAGGTATGTTTGTTTAAACGACTCTCGTTCTCTCCCCTTCGAGCATTCACGGTACGTAAAGTCCGGAAATTACGAATAAATTGTTATTAGCTTAAGCGGTAGAACGATACTTTATTGCTGACTAGTTTATCGTTTCGAGGGTTGCAATTTTTTAAGCTGTTTACGCGGGTCATTGGACTTTCATGTAAATTGATAGAAGTGTTTTAATTGCCTTGAGTACGATAAATCTGTGATATAACGATCGAACTACGGGAAAATTGTCTCTATTGCAACAAAATTCTGATATACTATGTAATTTAAGGTAATTTACTGTGTGATTTCTTTCAACAAAAAGATTAGTATATCGACATGATTACTGTCGTAAAGAGACTTCTGGGCTCACCTTAGAAGCTGTTGAACTAAGTTGAGCTGTACTAAGTATTTTACAAAAATTTTAATAATGTATAAATTATGCGGTATACCAACTTCTAATATGTAACTTGCAACACTATGTAGAAGTGATTCGAAGTAAAGTGACTTTGAAATTTTTATCTAAAAGTTAAAATTCTAGGATATTTTTCTCATAACAATTAAAATTAGACATTAATTGTTTTGCATAATTCTTAACTATCAAATATTTCTCAACTCTTTCAATTCCATTCCTATATTTTCAACACATTCATTGTTCATTAAAATGATTAAGATGAACGTACAGAAAAACATAAAAAGTAGTCTTATGTACCTATATATGTAATTTATTTATTAGTCTATATGTACCTCTCATATATATTTCGATATGTACATTTTAAGAATGAGCAAGTATATGACTGATGCTATTAATGTTCAAGAGAATATAAAATACATTAACATTTATTATTACGATTTAATCCCATTGGAAAACATATCTTTCATATGAACTTGCCTGGCGATATACTGAATTTTGGAATTGTCTTTTTATAATATAAAATACGATACAATTTTTGAATTATGTTCTTCACTTATGACTTTCATATTCACCTCGTTCTCCTCATCATAGTCCCAAAACTTGAAACATCAATGACAATAGGCGGAAACTTGCCTTAGAAAGAAAACACCTTTTAGTAGTGATGGATTCAAGAAGTACTGAAAAGAAGTACCACGGGGCAGGAAAGTAAGCGTTGCTCTTCATCGCTCACCATGACGCATTACTGTATTCTTTCATTCGTATATCCTGACATTTTCGGCCAATACACGTTCTTATCTTTATGATTGTCTTGGGTTTATCAGAAATAACTAATCTAACCGGTATCCCTTTCATGGGACTTCTCTTTATCTTCATAGATACTATACATCACAAAAAGGTACGAATATGATAGCTTTGAATCCTCTATAAATATTAAAAGAAAAAAAGAAGTGGTAATTTTACATAGACTCGAATTTAATTGCAACAAATTGCATATATTTTAGCAAAGGCCAAAAACATTGCCAAGTAGAATCAATCACTGCTTGAACAAGTTCGAAACTTTACCAGCACTTTGCCAGAAATGTTCGTTTCGTCCAGAATCATTTTTCTCAACCATCGTTCTTAGATAGTTACAAGTGCAAATTTTGAAATAAAATATGGGATTTTGTTCATCGTCTATAATTTTATAGAATTTTTCTATTGTAAGAATTCAATGAAAGGGTAACGCCTTTCTGACTCTCGCGATTCAATTACTCGTCCAAGTACTCGTTCCGAGGTTCGAAACCAGCTCATGAAGATCGAATACTATACAAACACGATGATATTATATCTTGTAATTAGTATTCGAACCCTATGAAGCGAATCCTGGTTATCTGGATTTGATACGAATTTATAAATACATATTGATCTTAGTCCCATCACTACTCAGAACGTGAGAAATCCATGAAAGTCGACGAAAACTGATCTCGAAAAAGAAAACTCTCTTTACTCGATATACAGCAAAATGAAAAGGATGAGACGGAGAAAAACGAGGTGGTACGAAGCAGTAACGTAAACGCGGACGAGTGACACGTGCCCGAAGAGTCATTATTCCATCAGCATGCCGGTTCGTCGACGAGTAGAGACGCACACGTGTTTACGTGTCATTACGCGCAAGTGCAGGCGGATGACGCGAAACGAAAGTCATAGGTCTGAAGTGGGAAATGGCCACGAAGAAACACGATGTGACGAAAGCGATTGAGCGTTCTTCGCATTGAACGACCGGCCGGTGAAACAAAGATCAACGTCTATTTACTCGCTGTAAAATTTGTGGACGCTTAACAACGCGTAAGTACGTCATCGCCGACATCCCTACACCCGTGAAATTTATCGAAAATTTAAAGTGATCGCAATTAATCGTGCAATGGTTTCATTTAAATGTACGTATTTCATGTACCGCTATGATTCTATTTATGTGTTTTGTGATTGCAATGGGGTATATTTTGAATATGGATGTATAGTTATGAAATGTATTGATATTGACATTGAATCATACTATGCGACAAAAAGATAACATACCTCAAAAATTTGATGTATGTAGCATGTAGTAAATACATATACATATATATATTTTCGGTGCTCAATATATTATGATAAAAAGTAGAGAGAAAGGAACCTATTACGTATTTAGAACGCCACGTAAGTTTAATAAAAAATAAATCAATAAATATATATATATAATAGAGATATATAAAATAAAAAATATATAGAATGTATCTAACATATTTAATAATAAATAAACAACGATAATATTCTATGTAGATATAATTAAAATATCTAATTATGATATAATATTATTCTTTGTGAATTATACATTTATGTAACAATATATAACTTTATATAAAAATATATACAGGCAGAAAGTGAAAATAAGACAATAACAGACATAAAGAATAGGCAGCATAGGTTAAGAAGAAACAGTTCATTGTAACGATGTATCCGCAGTATGTATCTTATTTTAGCCGCAACCATATAACAAATGGAAATTACACTCATCAAGAGTACACTTATCGCAAGTATGCTCATTAATCGTGTATGGTCACGGTCATTATAATTACAGTGTCATAAACTCATCACATTACACGATCGTGATTACGGTAGTAAAAAGTCATGCAGTTCCGACGTATCTTTCGTTCATGTCTTCATTTTCTTACAATTACTAGTAAGAAATTTATCATTAATTACCATATATTATCATATTAAATGGATACTCAACAGTCACAATCAGACACTTGATATTATCACTTTGACTTACTACTATCCATCTATAGCGAAAAATACTGCAGATCGAAGACCAATCGTTTCTAACGGGACATATTTTGATATTATTATAAGCTTTTTATATGGATGCATAGAGAAGATATTAAGATAAAATTCTCTTTTTTTCAATGGAATCACACATCTTTTATTTTATTACTCGATATAATAACTTTGTCATTCTTTATAGAAGAAAGATTACCTAATCCCAAACTAATGGTCACCCTTATGGTTCGAAATTAATAACTTTTTGATGTATATCAAAGTATTTACATATATCAAAAAGTCATTAATTTCAAACCATAAGGGTGACCACTAGTTTTGAAAACTTTTGTCGGAAGTCTTAATTCATGACATATGTATTTCATTAAACCAGCAATGGGTATCGAAATTAACACAATATTAAATTAAGATATTTCTTAAACTAATGATATTTTCTATATAAATGGGATAATACTTTTGTAAAAAAAAAATGATTGCGAGAGCGATATAGTAACAAAATACGATTCCATTTATAAATTCCGCACTCTTGCTAAATAATATATACTTTACCCTCTTTGCAATTTCTTTCATGGATCTAATCATAGATACTTATGTTCTCTTATAACACAATCGAAGAAGTAAGAATATTTTAAAACGAAACATATTCATGCATCGATAAATCAATGTTACGTTTATAATTCACTTCAAATTTGCTTCATTTCCAAAAGGAATATAGTAACAAAACCAAATATAGTAACTAAACATGACTATAGATTTTCAACTAGAAGAAAGGAACCTGCGCTGGGCAGCCAGTTACGCAGAGTGCATGCAAGAAGATGCAATGCCGGCACATCTCGCATCTGTCGTAGGGTATCCCCCACCTGGGAGAACTCCCTCCTTTCAGATATCGTTTCTTTCAACGTGGTAGAAACAGGTACAGCCGGAAAGCGGGCCGCGCTCGGAAGCTGCTGCATTAACCCATTAGGTCTTGATATCTTATTACATGATCCCCCAAAAATCTGGTACATTTTAAAGCTTTGATCGTCTACATCCTACGTCGCCCATTTATTGTACCCTAATTTCTTTTACAACATACATTTGTTCAATTTTTTCAACAAAAATTCATACCACTTTTTATATTTTTGTAAATAATTTGTTCATCTAATGAGACGAAATAGTTTTCCACAAATATTATGCTATAGGAATCACAAGTTTGGAATTCTTATGTATTTCGTACATAATATATAATATAAGCAATTTTATTGAATTGAAGGATATTATTAATGCTATTTGTAATGTTCATTACTAATTAATAATTTAATAAACGAGTAATCCAATAGAGGTGCAATTCGAAAAGTGATTCTAAATAATTGGCTGATAGTTATTGGAATAGAATGGAAATATTTTTTGTATGCAAATTTTTGTATATAATATTATATAATTATATTATCATATTATTTCTTATCATTATTTCACTTTTACATATTAATTTTGCTTTAGTTTCTTAACTACATGTCGATAACAATTTCATTTTAAGATACATGTGGCATCATCTGTCTTATCAAATGCAAATACATAGTACAAGACCATAAAAAAATGTAATTCTTTCTTTTTAACTATGCCACATTGGAATACTCCATTTTGCACACAAAGTATATAAACCGTAAGATGAAAATCAGAAAACTAAGAAAGACAGAATTCTAATTCTGTTGAAATAAAAAATATCTATTTAATACATTATCGTTAGTAATCTATAAATATCAGAACAAAAAATACGAAATATTCCATGATAAGATATTAAAAATATGAATTAATGGAGAAAGAAGAGGAGGAGAGTGGCAGAGGAACTGCCGCTTCGCAACATGACCTCGACGACTCTCGATGTCAATTTCTCGTTACATTACCTCCCCTTTCTAGGCTACGCACACCAAAGGTCACTGTGCTCCATCTGGTTTCTCTTTGAAAGATGAAAGATGAAAGAACCCAGTGCCAGGTTTTGCTGGAATTTCTCCTGGAATCGAAGCCAACCGCCAATTAACCCGACAGGCTTGTGCTAATTGGCAGATTTAATTCGATATCATTTTTGAACGACTGTACAGTGATTGCATACGGTATCAGCGTTTATTATCGAATCAGTTTCGTTTATTTTTAGATTTAGATTGACGTATTTTATTTAATTTTATTTAGTCGTATATTTAAATCTAATTACTTTATCTAGCTTTATTTATTTTTAGACTTAGATTTATTTATTCTTTTTAGTTTTACTTATTCTTAGAGTTAGATTTGTTTACTTTTGAATATTTTTTATCATTTTTTATTGTTTTCAATCAACTGTTAAACAAATCGTTTAAAAAGTTTTTTACATAATGTCTTTCATGAAACTGGATAAGATGGAGAATGTATGGAAGATACCGATCACTAAAAATCAAAATAATACGAAATATTCAATAGTTCAAGAATTAAAAATAATGATTATTAATACAGTGGAAAATCCAAGATTTAATAGAAAAGGTTTTGAATAGTATGGAAAGGAGAATTTTTTATATGGCATTGACTCACCCTTCAATAGTAATACTAATTCATTGTTTGCAGAGATGTTGTAATAGTATCGTATATAGTATATCTAATGTTTTAAAAAAAAGGATAATAGTTTTAACAATGGTAATAATAACATACCAGCTGAGAACGGGATAATTTTATAATATTGGTCAGCAGTATATCTAAGCATACACAAACCAAATAAATATTCTAAGTTAATTTTCTAGAACAAAGACATCGTATGGAAAAAATTGTATTCCCATCTTTGTCTTATTTGTTATGTAGAATCACAATATACAAAATGAATTTTCTATCATATTTTATTTGCTTATTTGACTATTCATGTAGTTCGTATAGTATAACATATTTATATAATTTGGGTATTTTAACAGTTTAAATACTACTATAAAAGGAAACCTTTTTTCTAGTACTGAAAGTCATGAGAAACAACAAAATTTTGCCCTTTTATTTCGTTTTACTTAAACGTCCACCATTTCCAAACACTTCCTCTTGGAAACAAAACCGCCTCTGCCTCAGAAAACCTTCCAACAGACATCAAACTATCTAACCATCCGCGAGAAGGGGCAATTTAGGAATTAATTCGACGAGCAATCTCCACGAATAGCACTACTTCCGATAACTCCCGGGCAATTTCTTTTTCCCGCTTTGAAAGGTTAGCAGAAGGTTCCATGATGAAGAAAAGAAGAAGAAGGATGATGCATTTTGAGAGGAACGAAGAAAGAAAAGAAAGGGATGATGAGAAGATCAGACAAGTCGGTCCCTCTCTTCGTCTCTTTCTCTCTTCGTCTTGGCTCATTTCATCTGCTCGCCATCCTTTGTTCCCACGCCTCTTCTTGGACCGTCTTCTTCTTCGTCTTCTTCTTCTTCTTCTTCTTCTTCTTCTTCTTCTTCTTCTACTACTACTACTACTACTACCACCACCACCACCACTACTACTACTACTTCTTCTTCTTCTTCTTCTTCTACCACCGATATTGCCCGTCGTTCGTTCGTGAATCACCGTTACACTCAAAGGGAAATTTAGACGAAGCCTTGGCCAGTTGGAGAAAACAAAGAAAAAAGGAATTATAAAAGAAAGAAAATCATCGTGGTGGTTTGGAGGCGAGACGAGAAGGTTGTTGCAGGTTCAGGAGGATGTGAGATTGTGAAAGTCGCAGGTAAAAATGAGCGAGTTTACTAGGGAAAAAATTTTCTTTCGCGCCTCGTTTCCTTCCTGATTCGTTCGGTGTTAGTGAGGGAACCGGTATGAGAAACCGGACGAACGCGCCGCGGGAAACATCGTGGCGTATGAATATTGGAAAAGTAACGGGACCCAGGAGGCGAAAGCTTGGACGCTTGCATCTCAACCTCGTCGCGGTCCACGGCTTGACTTTGAAACGATAGTGTTCTTCTTTCAAAAGTTAACCCTTTAAACTACGGAGAATTAAATTCTTTGATGAAAATAATATGGGTAAATATATAATAATAATATAATAAAAAATATGAAATATAGTAAAAAACACATTTTTATAGTCTTCTAATGGCATAACAAATTTCTATCTAGGTTTTGTTTTTCTACTCGTGTTCGTTATATCATGTTTATGTAAATTAACAAAATAATTTTTTAATTAATCTTTTGAAGCCATATTAGCCTTAAAACCTTAGGTAGAATAATCTTCTATAAAGCTTCTGCTTATGAATTAGAATTTGAAATCGAAAATTGAGTATGCGTGTGTTCCAGTTCCATTAAAGAAATTACAAAAATAATTTCTTAATGAATTTCTTCTTTTCTTATTGAACAATGAAAAACTAATTGAAATTTGAAATATGACTAACAAAGAAAATATGTCTAACAAAGAAATACTTCAGGAACGAAGATCTTAGGAAAGATCTCGGAATCGATTCAATCGGGAAAGCAATTGTACAATACGCCAAAAGATACGAAGAGATTAGTCAATTATTATCCAAATATCTAAGTAAACGATCTATACAGTCAACTTATCTTAAAAAGATTAATTAGAAAACACCCAAACGACTTAACAAACTGAAAGGATATAAGCTAAAAATTTAGATAACTATGTGCTACTGTCATTAACGCGTCATATATAAATTTGCCAAATATTTTCAAAATAAATTGCAATCTACGATAAAGAGCTTTAAAAAATTACAAAATAGAGGAAGATAGAAATAAAAATTTGAATGGTTATGTACAAGTAGGAATAGAGTGGAAGTGAAGGAAAATGGCTACAGAAAATTCAATAAAACTGCAATGTCCTGACGTGATCTATCGTCGTGTACGAAAAGAAGATCAGACACACGGCGGCAGCTAGTGGGGAAAGGGTCGAAGATGGAACGATGAATAAAATGTGTTCGCGGATTTAGGGGCAAATTTAGTGCCTCAAAATGGGTTATGAATAAAAAGAGAAGTTTATTGTAATGTAAATATAAAACAAGAATACTATTGAAATGAACTTACTATAAAAAATATTTTATATAAATAATGTCTTAATTTAATCAAATATTAATGTAAATTAATTGTTAAATATGATAGTGTGATACAATATTCAGTTAATAAATCATTATGAAATATGTACCTACACGCCACATATTGTTTTATATGTTTTATTGTTTTCATAATCATAAAGATTTATTGACAAAGCATAGTTATGTGATTGTTATAAAGAATGGATCTTTTGAAACATTTATCACATATCTGAATAAAGTAATAAAAAAATTAATCTAGACAGTCAAGAAACAATAGCATTGTCGTAATCCTCACGTTGCTCATGGTTAGTAAATTTAATAACACTTATTTGAAACGTCGTCTCTTGTTCGGAATTTTGAATTCCCAAGGTAGAATTAAATGAAATTGCCGAAACTTACAAGTAGTAGTTAGTAAAAGAAATATAAATAGCATTGATACAAAAATAATCGATATTGTTTCGTGCATATTGTGATAGAAATAGCATTAGATAGAATAAAAAAATACAATTCTATATAATTATTGTTACAACTCAAATTTTTCTTTAATACCGATAAACTCTCATTTTATTCAATCTATAATACTAAAATACTGTAAAAGCTATAAAATTTAATCTAGCAGAAAACCTCAAAACAATAGCCAAATACTCTGAGTCAAAATCTTAATAATTTTGTACTAGTTGAATGAAAAAGTTAGCAAAAAGAATTAAAAAATGATTAAAAAAATTCTAATTATACATCAACAAAATACGATAAAATTTTTATTTTTTCTGAATTACACATACACATCTAACACTAGTTATAAAAAAGCCGAATACGTTATAATTAGTTTGAATATTTAATATGCATCTTTCTAATCACGAATGGATTTAAACACCAGGCAATATTTGTCCAATAATCGTATCGTTAGGTCATAAGGTGAGCTTCTAATTTTTGGGCAATTAGAATTACGATTCATTTCCAAAATTAATATGTATACTGTATTTATATTTTACGATTAAATAATATAATTTCAAATCTGATTTAGATTGGTTACTTGTAATTTAACGATAGAGGTTGAAAGTTAAGAAAGGTTAAAATACATTGCCCCTAAAGATATCTGAAATCGTCTCACACCCAAGTCTCCATCCTCACCCTCGTCGGCTTCGCAAAGCCTTTTGACTCTTCATTCGAGGTCACATCCAGAGACAAAAGCGAGGTATCTGAACGCGAACACCACGAAAAAGCGTTTTTCGGCGGAACGCGGCGACCGTAAGGTATGAGTAGATTTCGAGCCGAAAGCCAGAGCCGAAATAAAGCAAAGAAGGAACACGGTGGATAAATTGACCGGTAGCCATTCTACCAATGGAGGGAGAGAAAGAGGGTGACCAGGGGTCAGAAAAGACCGACCAACCATGCCTGATTCTCTGGATCTCTCTCTAGCTCGCCGAAGGGAAGATAAAGGAGGGGTGGCAAAGAGGATGGGTGGTGAGTGCATTCGGCGAAAGGAGGAGAGAAGGTTCCGTGAGAGTACGCGAACGATAATTCGGAGCCGCGCGGCCGACTCAAAGGACCCGCGGGACGATATATCAATGCCCTGCTTGCAGAACAATTCGAACTATCCGCGATACACAAAGAAAAATACCAAATCGAATGCCTGGAATAGCGGTGAGCGGCTTCTTCCACCGCTTCTCTCTCTTCCACCCTCTGTTGGCTCCATCTTTCTCTCTCTTTTTAACATGAAGCCTTCCTGAGGAGAAAGAAGGTATGGGTAGGTGTGTTCTGTCTTCGTCTTTCTATTGATAGTCTCTGCTTTGTGCAGGTATGTATTTGTGTGTACGCGTGTGTGCGTGCGTGTAGGTGTATGGATAACGTTTTCCTCGAGTTGAGACAGGTTGGACTGCCCGATGCCAATGGACTAGCTTCGAGGACTATGTTCAGGGACTTTAAGGGTATTTGCCAATATGTATAATGCAAAAGTTTAGGTGTGTGAGATGGGGAGATGGCAGTTGTTTCTATCTAGCGAAGATGGCGATTTTTAGTGTTGTAGGTATAGTGTGGATTTTTATGCATTTATATAAAATTTAAAGATGCAAAAATTGCACAGAATGCATATGATATATAAAAATATTAAAATAACTCAAATACAGTACTCGTTATAATTCTTAATAGATAGCAGGAACATCTATTTAAGGTCTATTGTCATAATTGTCTCCATAAAAATATAAACTGCATAAAAATCCGTAGTCTAGTTATTGGACTTAACTCTTTAAATACTGTTTTCATATACTTAAACAGATAAATACTTGTATTTAAACGGTCGATATTAAGATTTTAATTAAGTTTGGAATATAGAAATCGCTTATTGACGATTCCATTTTGATTAGTTTATTATAGGGATGATTATAATTTCGTATTTATACTGCACTTTGTCCTACAAAAGAAGTAATTGTATTTGTTTACGAGCGTATATATTTATACGTGGAAGTTCACTGAATGTCTCAAAACAAAGTTCATTTGTATTTTGCTCCTTCATTTTTTGCGTTTTGAGAGAATGATTTATGACAATATATCCGTAGCACTCAAAGGATTAAAGTCAGATAACTGAGTGAGAATTACGTATAAAATTTGTGTATCTTAAATGCAAGAGATTGAAATTGCTTTTTCGAGAAAGGTACAATGGTAAGCATATGCATGTACTTCTGTTCAAAAGAATCAGGACATTAGCTTACTTTTCATAAAAAAATAATATTTTATAATTAAAAAATTACAGATATAGTGTATTAGAATTATTTTATTCCTTAGGAAAGAGAAGAAATTGAACGTTATTATATGATTAGCAGCAAAATGCATTTTTTCAAACAAAAAGCTATTACAAAATTTATATAATAATATAATTAAAATATATTAAAAGTTTTATACTATCGTATATAAAAAATAATTTTAATCGTAATATTATCTAATCTACGCCGTGTCATTCACATGCTCGTCACTGTATTAAAATTGCCCTGTATATTGACACATTCTAATAAAAAAAAAAGAACGTAACATTACTTATTCACTTTATTAACATACAGAATAACATTTAACATCACAGTCGAAGAATTATCGACATTTACACCCTTCACTAACATAAGCCAAATATTCTAAATCATTTACTCAATCTCAAACTAAACACCAACTCGCCTCCTATTTAACCTTCAAGAGTCCCAATTGAACCCTTCAAACAACCTCCATCGACTCCTTACCACCCTCCATAAACAAGCAATTACTTCTCTTCGCACTGTCCTAAGTACCTCATGCTTCATTCAAACATCCTTTATAGTCTATATTATGCCTTTCCTTATCCAATCATCTCCAGTTTAACCACTCATCGATCATTGATTCATTGCGAGAAAACGAGATATTTGCCACAAAATAAAACGAAGGTTTACTTCTTTTGTTTTTTATCAGAATTTTATATTATTATATTATTATGCACTTACGTTTTACTTTTTATGCATTATTATTTTACATTATCGTATAAGACATATTAGCATTTGATGCACGGCTATGGATGAAAACGATGTACCACAATAAGCATAAAATTAGGAAAAAACTAAAATCATAAGATTGGTAAAGAACTAAAATTTACACGTTCTGAATGCAGAAATATAATTGGAGCTAACTCGAAACTATTTCTTCCTGTCTCCTTCAAATGTATTGTATGTATCTAACATTTAATAATTACGAGTTAATTTTCACTAGCAGTAGTAAATATATGTTATAATAACTAATAGTTAATAAATAATACTAAAAATATAATGTAAAACATTTTACATTTTGAATTTTCACTGCAATTATTAACTGAAGTATTTGTGGTTCTTCAGATTTCGATCGTACATTTAATATTGCTTGCATTATGTTCGGATATTTCGTGATCATTGCAGTTCACTTCTCGCTGTCAGACTTGAACATATCGATTCTCCGGAGAAGTGAACCGAATGTCCGCGAAACATTAGAATAAAGCGCAAAGCACCACTAAAAACACGATCAAAATGCAAACAACTACAAATATTCATATGTCATCAATATAGATTTATTACACATGTTATTTAAGATCAAATTTAAATTTAATAATAATCATATAACGTTTGAATTGGTATTACAGATGCTCTTGCTTGAAACTATAAACATGTGAATTTGTAAATAATTGTTCCAGTCCAAAATTTAAATTGCCTCTATAGAATACGTCTATATCAATAGATGTTCTTAGACTTTCGATTTATAATACACAATGCAACAGTGGCTGCAAAAAGTATTTGCACATTGTATTTATAATGGAATTATATACTTAATTAATTAAGTCCGAGTATATTAAATTTCGTATCATTTGATAGTATTGTAGGTACTTTTATGTAACTACAAAAATTTGTTACTATGAGAATGAAATAGAGAACCTGATAATAGAACGCTTTATTGGAAAATGAGGATATATGTAAAAGTACGTTTCGTAAGCACTGTATATCGTTTTCAGCTGCTATATAAACGCAATAAACGCAGAAAGGACAAATCCAGCAGGCAGATCCACTATCTGGCGCAGAACAGAACTATACGTCAATCGAGTGATGGAGCAGCGGTTTGGTTATAATTGGATCAGTTTAGTTAGGTATTGCAAATATTGGCAGCCAGGGAAGCTGGCGACCCAGTGATGAAACCTAATTGGGTAAGTCGGCCTGGCTTGGCGCCAAACGAACCGGCCCAGCTTCGAATTCTAGATAGCCCTGTCGATGATGCCTTCCCATCTCTAACCTCTCTCTCCACTCTTCATCCTTGCTTTCTGTGTATTTCATGATGCCGCCTCATCCGTCGTCGCGACGCACGGAAATTGACACGTAAATACAACAGTGTTGGTGTACGTGAAAATGAAAATGGAGGTTGGGGAATTCGTTCGAGCGACTGGTTTAATTGGACTGCAATGTTGCGATGGGACGCGACTACGCGACGTCCAAATTGCATTGGAAGAGGAACGGACCGGCCACGGACCACGAGAGGGGAATGATGATGAGAGATACCAGAGAAGGGGATAATTAGAATTACCTAAACAAGGGAATAGTGAAGAAGAAGCAACCATAAAATACATAATTACAAAACATACAAACGAATACACTTAAGAGTATGATGTAAATCAATGTAAATACAAATTTGGCAGAAATTTAACACAGACTTCTAATAAATTTTGATTTTGATTGAATACTTTAACACAAACTATTTCGAAGACTTTTTATATTTTATTGAAATCAAGTAGTATTTAGAATGATTAAAATGCAGATATAGAATCTTAAATAATTGTAAGAAGAATTCTAAAATATATTCCCATCGTTGCACGTAACGACGCATGGTTTTGTAATATTTTCTTTTGTTGTAAGTTTTTTTCCGCAATTAATCATGACAAATAAGTAATGCGAGGCTTTAATAAAATCAGATTTTACGACTGTTTACATAATCATAGGTTGAAAGAGGATATATTCCAATATACAAAATATATAAAAACAAATGAAAGATATGCTATTCACATATGTGTAAATTAATTCCGAAAATACGTTTGTTATTTTTCTGGGACATTCTATACTATTTTATTCATTACTCTTAAGTACATATAATTGACTTCTTTATTTCTATATAAAAATATTTTTATTATTTATATATTTTCTTTTGATGATATAGGTAATAATAAAAGGAAGTCACCAACTATAACAAAAAATTATTCAATGTATAAATTTAATATCTCCTATGTTGAATATACTTAGAAATATTACACGTCATCATTGACCAGTTTTAATTTTCCAAACATAAAATTCCATTAAAAAATAATATTTCATCTATTACTTGAATACATCGTAGCTTTTCTAGAGGAATGACGCACTTAAAGAAAGTAATTTTTTAATTTAAAAAAATCGATTTGAAATAGAAGATTCCAAGTAGAAAATTATTTATTACTCAACCTTCTAACGATAAAAACATTTTTCTTTTTATATAATTCCATTAATATACTTTGAATTGAGAGAAAAATATTGCTTATGTATATTACTTACTACTTAGAAAAAAGTTAAGCAGTTTTTGCGAATTGCGATATTCTTTTTGTTGAATAATATGATTTTATTAGATAATTAGCTGTATTAAATATTGTTTGAATATTGTTTACTATATAATGTTTACATATTACAATATATATACTGTATGTATATAATGTAAATATGATAAATATTACAATAATATAGTAAACAATAAACAATATTACAGTATTACAAAATGTAAATATAAAATACATATATTATATATTACATATATAAACAATACCTGGAACGTTATATATTGTAATATTATTTACTGAATATTGTAGTGAATATTATATTCTACTAAATATTTTACTTTTAGTCAATTTTTGTAGGTATCTCAAAACTGGCCATCTTTGAGATGTCTCGCTCTTCTGGAGAATCGACGACTTTTTATATTTTTATATATTGCACATATTTCCATATAAAATTCCTATATGCTATATACCAACACTAAGAATTACACTCCACTTCATATACACATTCTACTCTTAGTAAATGTGCCATGCTTCTAGCGAATTTAATTTTCTATATTTTTATATTTTCTGTACGTTCTATATTTACCATATATTGCATATTTTTATATATTGTACGTTCTTCACCTACTATACGAATAATAAAGAATTATATAACTGTAAATACATATATTTCGTTTTTTGTAAATAACCCTACATAGCACTGAAGAGGAATCTGTAGCCTTGGACGTTCTTCCTGTCCGCGAGGAACGCGATACTTTGAAAAGAAATTTCGGTACGGGGTGAACGAACCGTAGAAAAGCGACGTGCTCGCCGCTCGGGATGCAGCGTGCATTGTAAACGAGCCGGGCGACAAGTGTGCACTTGATAGTGTTGACCTTTCAATGACGCTAAGCTACTTCTCATCGTTGCCGTTACCATCTCCTCTTTCTCCCTGTATTCTCTTCTCACGCTCCACCTAGACTCTAGACAATCCACGGCTAATTTTCAAGAAATCGTTAAACATACCTCACTCCGCCAATCTTCTCCTTTAGTATCACAATTCTAATGCTAGACTTTAACTAATAACTATCGCCTTAATCAATACGATTAATACAAATAAGTTTTTAGGAAAACTTTCTAGCTTCTGAATATTTTTGTAGGTAAAAACAAAAATTGTTTTTAAAAAATCTAGCTTCTAAAATTTTTCATAATTTTCGTAATGTTACGTAACTCTTAACTATTCAAATTGTTTAATATCACAGATATATTTCCAAGTTTTCAGTAATTTATGATATTTTTTGTACAACTTTACAGTTTTTGTAACCTTTGAAGTTTTTTTTAGCAGCGTTTGACATTTTTAATAATTTTCGAAGCTTTATGTAATTATCTATGTAATTTCCCAATATTTTCGTAATTTTCGCTTTTGAATTTTTTCATAGTTCTCAAAAGTATCACTTTCGTATCTTACGAAACATTTGTCTAGCTCTAGAAATTCTTTTTCTGTAAATCTTGAGAATTTTTATAACTTCAGTAAATATGAACATAAAAATCAGCAATTCTTGACAATCCTAATATCATAACAGAAGTTATATAGTAACGAAAAGTCGAATGAGATGAAATCAAGAGGACAGGCCAGAATAAACGTTTAATTTGGAGTTAAATTGCTACAAACATGATATGATATGAAAACAGGCACCGGAGACTGATCGTGATTGACGACTATCAAGCAAATGAAACTATTCGCTGGTTCCACAGAATACTGAGAGCAAGCGGATGGGAAACGTAAACGGGCGTCGGAGGTCGTGGCAAGTTCGAGGTTAATCGTTCGTTTGGCATGGTCTGCCTCTTGGACTGCCCACGTTATATAACTTTAAAACGAATGAGAAAAAATGATATTAACGTAAATGTCAAATATATATCTACTAACTGTATCCATTAAAGACATTAAAGTATACCCATTTGCATATTTTTTACTAGACAAGGACAAATTTTAGATTTTTTAGTACGATATAAATATGTATGCATGTATAACTATATGTACAATAGTCTGCTGAATTTTGTGCATTTTTATAGTTTCGTAAACATAACTAAAGGAATAGAGTTTAAATAGAAACTTGTTTTATTTGCCAAATATTATAATATATACTTTATTTTGGATATTATATTTTTGCATATTATACGAATTATGTACAATTTTGCATGTTTAAATTTCTCGTAGTGTAATATATATATATTACACTAGTACTACATATACTATTACATAATATATATGATTATATATTATGGGATAATTAATATAATAAGCAATTATTATTTGTGATTTATCTTTGTCACAGGTTCTCAAACTTTTATGAAATTATCATTTTTGGATTATTCATCCGGCAATTTTCGATAAATAAAATTCTCCTAATGAACATGTACACTACTCATACTCATGAACATGTACATTCTCTTCTTATATTATATTATACTCTTATATTTTGCGATCTACTCTTTGGGAATTTATAATCTATGGGATAATAGCGATTAATTAGACTACGAATTTTTCTACGTCTATAGGAGATTTGAATCTGTAAAATCCTATAAAATGCACGTATGCAAAAATATATAAAATATTTAGATTATAGCATTTATTATAATATCCTAGATCAAACAATTCTCTAGATCCCATTTTTTAATTATATTCATAAAAACATGAATTTGCATAAATATGGGCAGTCTAATGATAATAGTGTTGATGTTACACACATGTAGAATATCTTTTGATTGCACGATTTGTTATAATTCCAAAATTTTAAATATGCGATTTGTTCGAAATTCTCATATAAAAATAAAATATTCTTATTTACATGCTTCCCACAGCCAACAACAATTTCAATAAACAATTTAAAACAATCATTAATTCATTCCATTAATTCCATTTTCATCGATTCCAATTCATTACATTAATTCCACAAGAAGGTGATAATTATCGCGGTTTGTTATTAATTTCTCATTAATTCGCACATGTTCGTAATGGCTACGTACAGTTATTGCAAATCGAGCAAAGTGTCCGGATACTTACAAGCGGTAGTGTAAAATGAGTGACGAAAGGAGAAAGGAGAGAAGGCAGAGGATGCTCGATGCTCGCGCGTACGCTCGCACACGCGATCATAGGTGCGTTGTATACATATGTATAGAATGGCTATACAATCTGACGGTGGATCACGTGAGCGGAGGGCCCAACGGCTGCCACGGCCCCAATGAATAATTCATGTCGAGCCATGAAGTCACGGGGACCCATGATCGTCGTCGTAACGCACGCAGCGCTGCTACGCTTGCTGCTTCTCTCTCCACGAGAATCGTTGCCTGGCTTTTACGCGGCTATTACTTGCCTTCGTTGCTGTCTATCCTTGCCGAAACTAGATTCAAGGATAAAAGAAGCTTCCACGTTGATTGATTTTTGGAATATTTTTCGTGTATAAGGTTTTTAGAATGTTAATTGTGAGACTGGAGAAATTTATTTAATTTGTTTTAAGAAATTTGAAAGCTGTTAGATTTGAGCATCAAAGAAACAGATAAAATTGTGCAGAACAAATTTCGAGATTTAATTGTGAAGAATAAATGCAAGGATAAATTTAGAATACATTAATATAAAAATAGAAGTATTGCCACATTTAGCATTAAAGCTACTAATTAGCGTAATAAAGGATAGAACTTATACCAAGGAAGTCAAAGTACAAGGAAAATTATTTTAAATTACAAGAGAAATACAAAATCTTTCTACATGTTTTGCAAAAATATCATTCAAATTCCTAAAATTACATTATTGTAAGTCAATAAAATTTCTATGAAAATTATGAATTGAGTTTTAAATGTTATATTTTGTATACGCTTGTATCATAAAATATATATCCAAATCATTGTGCTTAAAACGTGACAACATTTAAATTATAATTCAATTATTTCTTGATAATGCTAATGTGTATAATGCACTTAGCAACTATCTGAAAAATGTTGTCAATAAACATTTACTGAAATCGTAAATTATTTCAAACTAATTACATAAGATCACATATTTTTTAAATAATGATTATTCAAATGTTTTATTCAAATAATGTTCTAATCTGCAGTATACTGTTTATTTTATACCAAATTCGTCGAGAAAGATAATATGATAATGTTTGTAGTTGACTTAGTTCACTAAGTATGCCATTTACAATATATACTTCCAAAATATGTGAAAGAAATCTACGAATCGTTGAACATTTATATTCATGGATAATGCACTATTCTTTATCTTGCATCCACTTCTATTGTATTCGTTGTTAGATTTACGATGGTATATAGTTTACCTCGCCCTTGGATCTTAATTATAACTGAAAGTACAGTTATCTTCTTGTTTTATTCACTCGTTTATTGCTGTATCTAACTTAATTTCATGCAGCATAAACTTACCATTTTTCAATCTGACTGATTTCGAGTTCGTAACTAATATTAACAGGATTATATATACTTTTTTCATTATAAACTGATTAAAGAATGTTATAAAACTTGTGAAGGAAGTGGAAAGTTCGTATCGTTGACTTTCATTAATAGCATTAATAAAAAGTAGCAGTTTATAATTGAATTCTATTATAATGAAGACGTAAAAATCTTTGTGAATGAAGCTTCCAATGACTTTTTTTTAAAAGGCTTCAGAAATGTATGCCTGATGAAAATATAATGATAGTAACAAATAAAACAATAATATAACTCTTCAGACTATAGCGTCATAAAACAACATATTTATGTTCTTATGTACAAAGCAACAATAAAACAAGTTTCAGTCTTTGGTAGAGAACGTACCAACTTTATAATAATGCTTTGTAGTATTTTATTTTTCATTTATTTTAATAAAAATCATTTTACAGGAGATGCGGGGACTTTTGTAAGTGACTGTATATCAACTAAATACTACTATTCAGTTATGATAATTTAACTCAGTTTCGATCTTCCATTTACGAATATATTCATCAGAACCAATTCCAACTTTGACGAATTCGAGAGACTGGACAGGTAGCATGTAAGTAAATACAAAATATAGAACAACATTTTCTCGTCCGATACTCAATAAACTTTCAAACTGGATATCCTTGAAGATAAAGCGACATATAAAAAAATGTTATTCTACATATTCTTATTTTTTTACAAGCCATTATATCATATCCACTTGTATATACCCCAATATTGTATATAGCCAAATCCTGCGTAGAAGCAATCATACTACTGCAATAAATAACGTCGAATACAATTTGGAACAGGTATCAAAGCATAAAGCGAATTAAAGCATTGAGAGCAATATTGCTTCACTCATTCGTAATTTAAAAAATATTGCTAGTCATAACATTAAAATATTGGCTACGATTTGAATTTTATAAATGACACTATATGTATACATGTTGGTACCTTTTGTGTATTATACGGGGCATTATGATGAATTCAAAGAGCATATTAAAAATATATAGTAAATGTATGGTACTTTTGTTTATATAATACCACGTTTTTAGTAATGAAAAGCAACATTCTATGTATTTACATTGTTCGAAAGTTAATCGTTATATTAAGTTGGAAAGATGCGTATTCTAATACATATTTCCATGATTATAAACTTAATATTGTCAAATCGAGGTGTTACAAGATTAACGACAGTTAAATACTACTATAACAAGTTCTCACAATTTTCTACATATTCAACAGTTATGTTAATATTAATTGATACTTGGCATGAAATCCTTCATCTCTATCTACATAAGTGTAATAGATGTATATAGCGTAAATAAGTCGACCTTGCTGTTTTTTCCTTTTTTTTTCGCAACTTCAGTTTCTTCGAAAATCATCAAGCACCGTGGCAATGAACACTATAAAGAAGATCAGCTTCAGACATCGAATTCTCGAGAAGCGAAATAATTTCGATCCAAGTGTATCGTGCTTTGCTTACACGAGAATAATTCTTTGGAAGACGCGAATAGAGAAGAGAGAGGCGATGAGGAGAGAAACAGTGCGTCAGCTCCCGCCAGAAATAACATGGATATACTTAGACGGCCCTCCGTGCAAGATCCAACCAAACCACGCTTCTCCGAGGCCAATTCGAGTCCTAATGAAAACTACTCGCGTCGACTCTCTTCAGGATGAGGGGCCGTGAACGTCCAGACCCCTCATTCTACCTGATCGTTATCCGTTTCGCTGTGGATCGAAACAACATTTCAATGACTCGATTCCAAATTGCGACTTCCACGTACTGATGCTGATTGAAAGTTAGAAATTGTCGGTTTTAACAATTTAGCACTACATATTATAAAATGGCGAACAATTCAGAATAAATATCCGCAATTTACTAATCTACCATTGAAATAATGTTTAAGAAATTCTATATTATACTGCAAAATTTTATTGCAAACGGTAAGTTTGGTAAATTTTAGTATTTATACAAATTATACTGCATTATCTATTAATTCTACTGTCCTATAAACATAATATTTAATAAATTCTATTAGAAATTAATCACAACATAATCATTCTAAGTGAGCAGTTCTATAAAAGTAATTGTACCATAATAAAAATATCGAAAGTTCGACAATTCTTATGAATATAAAACATATTCTTTTTGTGTTAATGTTTGTTTTGTGTTAATTTACATCCGAGTCACAATCTCCTTTTACACATGTACAGAATTGAAAAACTTTAATAAACATACAACATAAAATTATTATACATTTTATCATTCATTTTATAGTATTTTAGTATCACATACAGTTAACTTATTCAACTTTCAATTAACAACAAATCCTAGTTATAACTTTAGTAATTACTACTTATTTTCACAAATTATGTACCTATTAAAAAAGTAAGAACGTCGATAAAGAAACTGCGTAAAATATAAATTTTTATTAATTACCGTTTAAAAGAATAGGACGTGAATGAGAGGTAGATAACATGAATGATAGGAAGATCTCAATAACGATAAATTTGCAATTCCTGTAACACGGTGTAAATGCACAGGCGTATATACTGTCAGAAATAAATCTACCTTAGTATAAAAATAAAACTAGAACGAAAAGGTTTCACATATAAATCACTAAGAGACCGATGTTATGATAAACCGCTTGCAAGCTGAAGAAACCGCCGCGCCGTGCGGTTGCAAGGAAGGACCCAGTACTAATAAAGAAAAGTACCGTTTCGTGGATTTTTAATGAATATCATTGCCTTAGTAATGGCCTATATTGTTACTTATTGGATAAAGTCAACTTAAATATATCGGTGTAATTTATTCAAATTCTTTTAACACTAGAACAGATAATAGTCTCTATTATGTTTGTATAAATATATTGTATATAAATAATTATAATCAAGATGAAAATAAAATGGAAATATATAATTATATACCTCAATAAATATAATCTCAAAATAAATATAGTAAATGTAAAAGTCAACGTTAAATTTTGATAAAAGTATCTCCATATATATGTCTTTAGTACGTAATTTCAAAAGAAAAGAATTAATTTTGAAACAATAGAAAATCCTTTTTACAATGTATCGAATTAATCTAATACAGTGGCCTCATAACAAGAAACTTCTGTAAGCACAGTATTAAAGCTTAATGCATATCTCAATACCTTTTCAATACCTCAATAACAAACAATATTTAAAATTATAAAATAAAATTACAAACATATTAAAGCTTTTATTATTACGACTAATTCTTTAAATTCTATATCATTCTATTAGACAAAAATCGAATTCCAATTTTAAATTTAATTTCTCGTCTACTGTAATCTGCTGTTAAGCATGCGATTACAATTTTAAAAAATTATAAAACCTCCAAGATGAATATTAAGATTTTCGCTATCTTTCTTTCGCCTGCATTCCGTCAGTTCGACAAAGAAGCTCCGGAATATATCTGTCTGGTAATAAGTCTGGTAATCAGACACCGGAATATACAGTATCGTTTTCACGTATTATTATTATCGGCTAGATTAGATTAACGAACCAGTCATTAACTACGTTTGTATCGCGTTGAGAAGTCTCATTGGTATTTTCTCTTCGTCGACTTGTTACTCCCCCCTTTCTTTCGCGCCCTCTCTTTCTGCATCCTGTTGGCCTGATGCTTGATTTGTCATAACCACTCTGTCATCGTTCATGGAATTCCCCGAGCAAAAATTACTTGTTCCTTTGATGACTTTACGTATCATGGAAAATTTAAATGCAGTTCTATTGATTATATTACTATTTTATTAATCATTTCTTTAGAGAAATTGAACATTTTCTATTATCAGATACTAGAGTTAGAATTTCTGTATTACTGTATTGTTGCAGAAACAAAGATTCTTTCTTAAGCTCCGAAACTGTTTTTAATTTACAGGAAATTAGATTTGCTTTTAATTCTGTACAATTAATAATACAAAATTATTCTAGATATAGTGAGCTTCCATTACATATTATCGTATGTTATTAATTTTTTGCGCTCGACGACTTTTTCGGTCAGGCTAAGTAGAAACTCGAAATGATTTTGCGCATACGTGACGAGTGTCTTACAGGCAGCATAAAATGATTTTATATACAAATTAATTTACAAAAACATTATATTCTAATAACATATCTATATTTACATCTTTGAAAATATGATTTTGTAATATTAATTACTGTATTTTTTTGTATGATAATTCATAAAGCATTCACCAAGATGCATCCTTGGTTTGGCCAAAATTCTTCCTTGGTGACATTATGCCATGTTTGCCAAACTGAATGTGATAACAGTATCACTATCTCCATCACTGCTTTCATGTTCTCTATCAACAATTCTTTCATGAATACTATCAATCTCGTTTCTCAACAGTTCAAAATCAAATTCATCTTTGTTTGAGCTAACTTCACTTCCGAAATCCATTTTTTAGGGTTTATAAACTATAGTAATTTTTCCATGACCGAATTTGAATTAACGTCGAAAACGTTGTCAGAACCATAGTTTCGGAAAAGTTTGGGATTAAATAATTTATCTCCATTTTAAAGTGTAACGCTTTACACTTCCTAACAAAGAGCATAAAAATCTAATGAACCTATTTACGAACCAATACTGCGCTCTCATCAATTGGAGATGTCGAAATCTAGCATAAACAGAGACTGTTGCTTCTCACTCGCCACTCGAGTTGCCGCATGAAACGCCGTAACGACTGAGAGTCGCCTCTCGAGCGCAAAGGGTTAAATTTTTAAATTATTGAGATAAATTTGTAGGTAGATTTGTTCCTCTCTTTTTTTTCGCAAATAATATATTTCAAACTTTGCGATATAGTAACTCCATTTAGAATAGATTATAAAATGTTTGATAATTATTTAGAAAGTTCCCACTCTTTTGAATTTCGATAATTTTGTATATTCTCCGGGACATGATTCTGAATAACTTTTACTTGTACACGTAGGTGTCGCTCGATCTTATATAGTTTCCGAGATATTTATAAAAAACTGTCGATGCCACTACAATGAATTCAGCCTATAATTGTGTGTCCGTAACATGTATCTTGTGACGTATGCGTTAGTATTGATTGCTTGTCACCGTGCCATGAGGAGGCCGGATAAGTCTCAAACCTAATTTTTATCTTTCGTTTATAGTTTAGGGATAGATGCTATTTTATTCGACCGCCTCACGGCACGGCGACCGGTAACCAAACTGATGCATACGCTGTCACGGATGCACAATTATAGGCAGAATTCACTGAATAGTACCGACAGTTTTTTGCAGATTTCTCGGAAACTAAGGCCGAGTAGTGGTTATATGTAAAAGGAAAAAGTTGTTCAAAATGTTTATTTCTATAAGATATTAAAAAATCACTGAAATCCGTGAGGTGGAGATAACGATAATTACCTAGTAATTTATAATTTAAATCCCTCACTTATAATTTATAATAATTTTTAATCTATAAAAATCGAATAGTGTAAATTCAAAATAAAAATTGTACATTTTCATAATTTTATAATTCAAATCGTGGAGGTTTTTGGTTTGGTTCCAAGCGTAGGTGAGCAGCCTCGTGGAATCTAAACACGCGCTCGTATCCATTTGTGATTAATAATTATACCTAGAAAATACGGACGGTAAACCGAGCGTTTGTCAGGTTGAAGTATCGCGTACGATAATGTACAAACTGTCTCAGATTTATCTCTATTCGTTCGTGGGACACCGAGGGACATTCTCAGAACATCCATCAACGTACACGATCGCGGCATGCAAAGTGAAAAATAGTGTGAACACTGTACTCTGAAAGACTGATGAAACGTAATGTTGAAGCTTTGGAAGCTGGCCAACAGACAGACATTATCGAAGCTAATCTAATTTATATTATTCTGAACAATCGCAGAAGCTATGAGGAACTTTCATCAGTTCCGAAACCCTTTATATAATACCACTTCAAACGTTCTATACACATGTATGTAAACAAATGAGTCGTATTAAAAATTTTTGTTATTTAAATTTTTATGTGTGTGTGTTTTGTTACAAATTTCAATTACAGAAATCATATTAATTAGCTACACAAATTGAAAAATACGTAAAAGTGATGATATCACAAACACTGCTTTTTAAATCTACCTTAGACTCTATTTGATTCTATTGAGATTGGATTAATCGTATAATTACGTGATGAAGGTAAGAAATTAATACAAAGTGGAGTTAATTAGTTTAGCTTCTGAGAGAGACTCAAATATTAGGATATTTTCTGGTCTTATATATAAAACGTAATAATCGATTTAAATCACTAAAAAGACGTTTAATCAATAGAGAATAACAATCAATAGAAATAGATTTAGAAGATAATTTTATTATATTATCAATAATCAAATTATTAATATGTCACACCCCAATACATATTTATTACGCTAACAAATTTATCAATTATATGAATAATTATATCGTTATATCAGATAAAGAATATTTTATTAGCATTAGCATTAGAAAAATTCGCAGATTGTTAAAACCATCCTATTAAATCGTAACACGATATAGAACAATATTGTACACAGTAAATATTGTACATAGTACAAGTAAAGATTCCATAAACTTATGTGATTTTTATGCAACTTTTAAAATGATGGTCTTTTGTTGAAATTAAAAATTCTATTATGAGAGATCTCACTTGTTTGAAATTCATAATAAATTCATAATTCATAGAGTTTCATAATTTATCGAGAAACAAAGTAGCAAATAGAGGTCTATAAATTCACTGCATCTTCGTGTAATTCGTGTTACTGGATAATTTAGTAAAGCCATGTTAAATCTTATCTTATGAACCATAATCCTACACTTCGTTTCATTCTAAAATTATCTTACGTAGAAACGAGTGCATGCATCGGGTGGAAAATGTTAACTATATGCTGGAAACTCGACAGTTTTAATCTATTTTTATATTAATTACCTTTTTTATATTAAAATACAAAAGGAGAGAAAATTCCCTAAATTTTAGTAATCTAATATAAATCATTATAGTCACCTACAATACAACGATACTATTTAAGGATGAAGTAAAATGAATTCCAATTTCTCTATTGCACCATATATTCTACAAATTCAATAGTTCAACATATGAGCGCGCGAAGTACAATTTTCCGTCTCTATCAGCCACGCCACAAATCGCTGGCGGATCAACCAAACTTTCACTATTCACTAATCTTTCATAATACCTCCGCGGGCAGATCCCATTTAAAAAAAAGACCAATTCCAAGCCTGACGAACTTTATCACACATCGTATCATCAAGGTTGAAAGAACGGATTATACATGTGACAAAGCATCGTTACTTTCTCACATTTCCCTCGCCGTACTACCTGTTACATTTCCATCGAAGTTGAAAGTTGACCGCGTACAAACACACAGACAACTGTATATGTTGTTATATGATTGTTTATGTGCGTCACAATAGCTAGAGTTGGAACGTGAACACGTGCGCACGCGTCGACATGCAATGGATTATGCAGTCTGCACTTAGAAAGTTTCTCGTGGCCGACGATTTTCTACGCTGAGCGGTCGGACTATTCCGAATTATGGAAAGGAACTTACTGTCTTAGCTGAGTAACTGTTCTATGTATGTAGAAAGGGAAGCTTGATTTAATTAACCCTTTAGAACTCAGTGTGAGTCGGAAATTATATTAATATTTTCTATTATATTATTATTATATTATACATTATTCTATTAATATTTGTATATTTATACGCGTGTGTATGTATGTGTTTGTTTGTTTGTTTGTTTGTTTCAAACGGACGTGTTTTAATTAGAAAATTATGAATGATTAGGAGTGATTTTATTCCTCATTATTATCGTAATTACGTTTAATAGCATATTATGTGATTCAACTGATTTTTAAATGCTAATGTGCAATAGTAAAACAGATACAACTGATAAAACAGATGAAAATGAATTGCATAAAAAGTAGAATTGCTCAAATTGACTTGTGAGAGGCTCAATTTATAAAAATATTCTAAAGGAACTTTACTTCCATAAAAAATTGGTCGTAACAAGTTAGTTTTTTATACCTAGATATACGTAACTCTGTAATATATGTATCCATATGTCGGAGTTCGATTTGTAGTGAAATTGAAATCCGCAATTCTGTTCTTAATTTGAAGAAGATTGAATATTGTCACAAAGAGAGGGAGCGTTAGAAAATAATTTACTGGTTAAAGGACAGAACAGAAGAGACAGAATTACATGAGAAGAACAGGCACAGAGAACGCGGCTTGTAAAATCGTTGAGTATCATTGTATTGTTAATTTGTTATTATAAATTACTAATTGTGAAGTGTTAAGTGTCTCTGTTTCTTCGTCGCTGACCATTTTCTAATTTAAATAATATTTTTGGAAAACGAAATATATGAACATATAATACATAATATAATATACAATACCAGTAGAAAATGAACTAATCTTATTTCAGCGAAGCGAGCCAGGAGAAATTATTATTTTATGTCTTTCGTTTCTCTTTATGGATAGCCATAGTACATATTTTCGTTTGTTTTACTCGCGAATAAAGTGCGGTTTAGTGCTAATAAATCTTGAGTTAATGCATTGACGTTTAAAACTTTTACGACCGATCGCAAGGAACTATGTCTTTCATTTAGTAAAGGGTGCATGTTATTGGCATCGTATGTTTCCTTGTCGATAAAGCAGATACAAGTTGATGGAAAAGTATGATGTAGTTAACTGATAGTAAACTAAATATTATACATTGATTTTAGAGAAGAGTATAAAAAATGTCTGAAACACTATATCGCAAGAGAACCTATGAAAATTATTAATTATTTACAATGATAACCATATATGTATATTTATGTATATGTATATACAAGGAAATAATTATTCTAAATTTGTATTACAAAGAGTTTTAATTCCATTCTATCTTTTTTATAATCATTCCTTTCTATTAGTAGTTCTATGATATTTTTTCTATAATACGAAATTAAAAATGTACTTTGGAGCACTATAAATATAAAACGGCTTTGTAATTTTTATTTCAAGCAATAATTGCAATTTAAATTAGGACTTTCTCTACTTATATGCTCAGTAATGAGAGGATACAGTTCTTTATTTTCGTCTTTAAGTAAAAAAACACGATCGAAACCCAAGCAACTACAAATATGTCATTTTAACTACAAATATTAAAATTTAAATATGTTAAAATATATTATCAAGATCAATGTTCTGAACATTTTTTCTTCTATACATATAACTGCAACGTGGCAATAGTTTTCGAATTATAACGTAATTTATATTTAATACAATATGTATTATTTAACAATTCATTTTATAACCTTTTATTCTGTATATAATTTTTCATATGACTCATTTTTCACCGAATAGAAATCAAAATAAAGTACAACATTCTATACATCAATTGATTCATCGAGAATTATTTCAAGCGTTCCCAACTCTAGTCCAACCTACGATTCATTGATTTTTCTATTTTTTTTTTTTTTTTTTATACATACGACATTAAAAATGGTTATCTATATTATCAATGGTTTAGGTTAGACCATATAAAAATGCGGCTGCTTACTCCAGAATGAGATATAATCATAACCTAAATTTAATTGAAATTCTTTGCGACTATCTTAGTAATTAGGGCGTGGGTACGATTATGTATAGGAAAAGATTCTTCAGAATCTTGATCTTGACAATATTTTTCACGGTTATTGCAAACAATGAGGTCGCTCCTGTTCCGAATAATTACCATATTTATTTATGGACTTTTTCAAGATATTACAAACTCTAATTTGTAAAAATATTTAATATTATTTTAGATTACTTAAATAAAATATAATATTATTAAATAAGAGGCAGTCTAGTTTATGTTTCTGTTTGGATGTGTATATTGCCGAAGTTTGGGCGCTTCGAGAATATATGTAGTAAAAACGTAGAGAATAAGGAATATAAGAACATTTTAAGGTTAAGTTTAGGTTGCAGGTTTTAAGTCTAAATATTAAGTATAAAAAATGTTAAACTTAGAGAGGTAGACCATAAGTGTAAAGCAAAGAGAAATATAACGGGGAGTTAGTCTTAACCCGAGGGGGCAGAAAGTATATGAAAAAAGAAAAATAGTAATAAATAATAACATGTTATCGTTTTAACTGTACTTTAAAAAAAATACATTTATTCGCAAATAAAATTCCTCGGACAAGGAAGAAATCACTAAATGACCACCAACAGAAAAACGATAGTTCCCTGCGATAGTGAATCTCCCCTATCGCTCTCTTTGGGGCCCATTCACAGTAATTTCCCCTAATCAAACTAAAAGGACATTTTCGGTTAGACCCACGTAATACAATATGCAATCATACTATGATATAGATACGTAGTACCATTGTAATACCATAGCAAATACAGGGCCTAACCGGAATCCTAACGAAATTTCGCTCTTTACGCTTGGCGAATTAGAAATACACAATAAACTTTTTCAAATGAATCTGTGGAATGGAAAACGAAAAAGTCAATAAATTGCCTGTAATACTAAAAATAAAATGACAGTTCAATGAAAAATTATTCCTAAATCTCTGAAAGAATTCTTAATATTGAGAAAATAAAATAAGATTATGAGAGATAGAAAGAGAGAAGGAATAAAAAAACGTGAAGTGTACTAGCGTACTATTATCCGGTACGACGGCGATAAAACGGAGCCATAGAGAAAACGTTCGCCGCGCTCATTGTTCATTAAAAGTGGGGAAACGACGTCGTAAACGCGCCCACGAAACGTCCAGATGACCAGGTCGCTGTAATTTCCATTCGACCGTGTTAATACAATGATGCCGTCGTCGTCGTCCATGTCGTTTTTTTCTCCGCGACGAGGACGACGACGACGACGATGACAACGAAAGAAGAGGAAGAGAAATGAGGGTTTAACGCGCCCGATTTTGCACGCACAAATAGCGTCTGTATCTTGTAGGAGGACAGAAAGGAACTCGTAAACACCAAGCTGTAACTGTAAAACCCGTTTCTATCGTCTTTCACCTATCACCGAGACTTTTTATCTATCGAATCGGAAGTCTATACGTGAAGGGGTATCGATTAATATACATTATCTTTACAATAGCATAGGAAATGTGTGTATGTGTGTGTGTGTGTGTATAATGTAAAATATATAAAGCATTCCGAAATTTTATTGATACCACAGTAAAACACAATTATTATAATTATATTGGTAAAACCTGAAACCAATCTGAGGGCGTCATAGTAAATTTTATGGTAAATTTGAAAAACAGTGTTTGTAACAGTGTTGTCACTTTTTTGTACTTTTCAGTTTACGAAGTTAATCAAAGCTTCTGAACGGCTCATGTACAGTATATGTGCTTTTATATTATATATATACTGACTATCCAATACAACTGGGGCAAATTGTATTTTCCAAACGGCTAGAAATGGATGAAAATACTATAAGTCAAAATTGACTAGTACCCAATAATACATAATCTAGAAATAATTTAATGTATTTTTATGCATTAATGCACCGGAAAAATGCGACTGCTCTTTTTTTTATAGAACCCTAGTAGTTTTAATACTTTTAACTAGGCTAGCCGTTGCAGTCTTTTTAATTTCTACAAAATGTATTAAGTTGCTTGTGCTCCAAACTTGTACTAGTTCAAAAATTATTACAGTTAAAAGTTTAGAAATTGTTTCAGATAATCTGTAGACATCGTAAATATCGGGACGGTCCGCCATTATATATGTATAAGTACTTATGTATTATTATATCATACGTATGTACATATATATAATATTTATACGGATATTAATAGGAACAATGAATACTACTTGACGAATGAATATAAAGATGATTAACTCATTTTCTTTAGACGAATTTTTCTTGTTCTTCTAGGTCTGTATTAAAGTTTCACTTTGTAGAAATGCAATTGACGTAATTCCGGTTAATGTTAAAGTGGATTATGTGTACCATGCATACGGGTACCAATAAGGGAATATATATATACATTTTGGCAGTGTATTTGGCATGTGGATTTAACCACTTTATTTATTTAGATGATTTATTTTAGTTTTGTATTATAGATCGAGTGAAATGCAATTTTTGACGGTATTCAAACTTTTTAATGCATAAATAACTATAATGAAAATTTCCATTGTGACGTAAATATAACAACGTTTTAAAAAATTAGCAAATCACGAAATGATTAAAAGGGTAAATGACAAGTGATTGATGATTACACAACGACATATTGAAAATAAAAATTTACAGTTAGAATATAATTAATGACTTCAAGAACGGGTCAACAATTAAATTCATGAAAGTTTTAAGCATCTTGTACAATTTTCCTCTATAATATCTCGAATATCGATTTATCTCTATAACTGTTTCTTATTTGATACGTGTATAATACGTGAATCGTATATCTGAGACATACTTCAGTTTTAGTTAAAAAATTTCTGTATCGTAAAATATCAATTGTCAATCGTAGTATACATACACACTTACAATACATTCAAGAAATATACGAATAACTTTTAATAGCATATATAAATTCTAAATAATCATATGTATGTGTAATACTAAAAAGACAATATTGAAAGATTCTCAATTCCTCCAAAAATCCAAAGACTAGTACAGAGCAAAGCATAAGATGAAAGATAGGATGAAAAGTCTAGGGGCAAATTTGATCGCGAGCATCTTTCTCGACTTCTAACGAAGGATAGAAGGAAACTGGAAAGGGTGAAAGGAGGGTTGATAGTGATAGTGGCAGTGGCAATTTAATCTTTCTCCGGTGTCGACGCTTCTATATCGTTATGGAAGACGCGACGTGTCGCTGTTTATTACATTTTTCCTCACTTACTCGACCAACTAATGGACTACTAGAAATAGTACGAAGAGCATGAGGGTGGTTTCAACCATCTCTCATGCAACAACCAGTTATTATAAGCTTGTCGCTTTCGATTCCTATCGAGTTTCTACCACCATTCAACTTTTCGAAGGCCTTTTTTGTTCTTCCATTTCTTTCTTTCTTTCTCTTTTACTATTATATACCCACTCAACCTGTTTTTTTCGCAATTAATAGCACGATAATTAATCATTTTTAACCTGGAAATTAATTAAAGGCGTTTATTATGATTGCGTACGGAATTTATTATTATCAACCCCATTAAGGATTTCGAGGTTCCTTCAAGTATAAGTGAAATTCTTTCCTTCCTATGAGTGAAATGGTATATAACGTATTAGACTAGGACTATAAAAAATGCGATAAACGTGAAAAGTCATTAGATTTATAAAAATCTTTATAATTACTACGCTGTTTGAAACCATGGATTACAAAGAATTTATATATCCTATATTCTATTTATAATAAGGATTTTGTCAATAATTTATTTGGCTATACCTTATTCTATTAATAATAACAACATATACTGTTAATAATAAAATGTAACTTTTCTCTCAAACTCAAGTAGATATTAATAGATTTTCCATTCTATTTTTCTTTGGTTCCATACATGTTATAAATGGTTCAGATTGAAATTTTCGCAGACTTCGTTGAATTCCTATGTGGAAAGAGCTTTCTTAATGAGGTTTACGTCAAAAAATTGTAGACTTCAGTACATAATTTTCGATTCATTATTTCTTTGCAACTTTTATAAATGATTTTCCAAAATTATTCTAGTTGATTGAGTGTTACTTTGTTAGCTTTGTAATAATAGATCAATTATTATTGTTTCACATGAGAGTAGCAAAAGATGTATGATTTATCAACGAGATGTATGTACAATATTGTATGTATGTATGTATGTATGTATATTGCATGTGAAGTTTTTGAAGCTGCATGAAGAAATAAAACTTCTCACAATACAATTACATAATTGAATTTATGAGTATACATATGCTGCCATTGTAAAACTTCATTATCTAAACTCCTATAAGACATCACGACTACTTCTTGAAACAGTATAAAGTTGTGGTCAAAAGAAAGTTCAAAATTGAAACTTGCATGTGAGCATTAGTAACTCTGTACTAGGTATTATACTATCCTATCCGTGTGATTACTATTCATGTTAGTAACCATCATCTATTGTAGGAATATAAATATATCACGTCTATTCATTACTCTTGTAAAATATAATTCCGTTTCCCAAGATTATAATAAAATTATAATGAAATAATATCTTCTAAACTTTCTTTTGTTCATCATTGTACTTCTTTGAAATAAATAAAATAAAATAAAACACAATGAGAAATTAAAAAAATAAAATACACGTAATATATTAAAACATCTGTTATTTACTAAAACATATTACCGTCTATTATAACTAAAACAACTTTAAAACGAAATCCATCATTACTAGTGACTAGATTCACAGGAAACTTCTCGATCACCTTGGCGAATTTGTTGCTGGATGACCTCGTAAACGGAATTGCCAAGGTATCAACTTGTTCGAGAAATCCACCGGTACGACTTCCTATTGATCTTTCACCTTTCTAACTAACTACTCGTTCGCCGTCGATCCTCGCCGTCTCTGTATCAAACCGTTACGTTTAATCGGCGATGGATGACCACTGCATTGTATTGCAGAGCAATCCTATTATTTGAGATTTTTGCATAAATTCCACAAAGTATTAAATGTAAAGTATTAAGGCATAAAATGGAATTTTATAAATAAATGGTCAAAATTAAAGAATGTTACATAAATTTAGAATACTTAAAAGTCTGAATTAAAAAATTTGATAATACACATATTCTTGGTAAATTTATATACCAACGTTTTATTCTTCTCCAATGTTTTTAGTATTATTATTAGTACACTATCATAAATCAACAAAAACTTTCAATTTAAACAGTATTCAAAATAATTCGAATCTTTTTAATTATTAATCAAGTAAAAGGTAAAGCAAATACCCTAAACAGGAAATATCTTAGATGTAACTGATTAAAAATTACTACGTATGTGTAATATCACAAGATGCTACACGGAAAATTTTTATACAAAATAAAATTTACCTTCGTATGAAATGAAACAAAAATAAGATTCTGTTTAACCCGTTAACTGACCATTTCTCAATCAGAAATTCCCCTCGCTAATGTGTTAAAAATTAATGTAAAGTTTCAATTCTCGAAAATATTAATATTAATTATTTAACACACTTTCAGAACAAATATAACAATGTCTTTGAAAAATTAGAACTGTACAAAGACATTGTAGATGTTTTAAAGTCGTCTTGTATACATACATAGATAATTGTCTATGTCTTATGTTGCAAAACAGAGCATCTTGAGGAAGAGGTTTGCTTTGTTATTCTAGAAGAACTTTTGGAATTACATATTGTAAAAAACGCTTCATTAGAAAATAAGGGTAGATGCTAATATCTTAGTGTTCAGTGCATTTTTTTAAATCAAATAACCTAATCCAAATACATTGTTCATATTGAGTTAACGCGGTTTTACGAAACACCCTGTATAAATCGAGCAACAATCATCGCAAAAGATATTGCGATCGAAATTACGCAGAGGTCAGCCCCGCGAGAAATTTACCGTTGGAGGGAAACTTTTTTTCTAATCACCAGACTTTCTAGTCCATTAACTGTGTACGATCGAACCATCCATGCATCGCATCAAGTGACTACGAAACGATTTTCATTATCGATTGCGAAGCTCCTGGGAATATAAAATACGGATTACTCGTTTTTTTTTATTTATTTGATAAATACATTGCATTTGTTGAATCATGCAGCCTACGAATATTTTATCGATAGAATTTTTGTTATTTATTATTTATTTCAAAGTGACTACCTACAGTTACGAGCGCGAAAAACTTGAATTTCTTGACTATTTTATTATATATAGAGTTCTATTGTAATAAAGGTATTTTTAGTAGTGAATGAAACTACTTATAATTGATATCTTTTTTACCGATGATTTAATAATAATGTTTATAGGAAAAATGGAATAAGCAAGAATCTTTATTACTGTATTGAACTGAGAGTTTGAGTAATAATAATTCCAGTTGATGAAACAATATTTAAACAACACTTCTTGACAAAATTCGAAAGTTATATGTACAGTTACAAGCATACTAACAGAAAAGATCCTCTTATTTTCGCAATTCTCTGAAGAAAATTATTTATAAATGTACTAAAAGAGTTTATTAACACATTCGCTACCGCTGAAGTGATTCACGTCATTTAAAATTCTGTTCCTGGTTGCCGCTGACGTGAATTTATGTCATTTCAAATTCTGTTTCTGCTTACTGCGGACGTGAATTCACGGCATTTTGTAAACTTTTTTTCATAGCCGATAAGTTATAATACTTAATGATTTTGAGCATATTGTTTGCTTGAAAATGATTTTTCAGCCAATGGGAATTGAAATAATTTTATAATATAATTTCGCAATACAGTTAACATACTACGTAGTTGGTCAAAGAATACAAGTTAATTATTCATTTGTTGGGTTTAGTTTGTTACACAATATGTTGTATAGCTTTCAGTGTTCCGATACTTCAACGTCCGTTTTATTGAAATACAACGTTATATACATATAGACAGACAAACGGGAAATCTCATTTGTAGCTTCTTGACTATGGACCCAGAAGAATCGAAGAAGAAATATAAGAAAAGAGACAAATAATTTTCAGTTACCGCGGCTGAATAAGAGAAACGAGCTTTTTTCGACGGGAATTCGGCGGAAAGAATAAGTAGTTGTGGATATGATGTAACAAAACGATACTTCTAAATTAACTCCCATTTTAATGGCACAACTTGCGGCAATCAATTATAGACCTATGGAAAATGTGGGCAGCATTCAGCTGAGACTCTCGCGTGAAAGATACAATGAGAAATAAAACTTTTCATAATAAAATTAGTTGTTTTTCCTATATGTGTAAATTTGATCAAATTCTCACAATACAGCGTAATATGCAATATATAGCACGAGAAACTAAGATAAGTTATTTACTTCGTATCTTTTTTAA